>NC_043013.1:23181430-23403930 GCF_006345805.1 Octopus sinensis
CGCCTATATATACATATATCTTACATATTAAAACTGAAAATGTGTGTGTGTATCGGTGTGTCATTGTTTTTCGCCAAAACGGCTCAACTGATTTTTCTTAAACTTCACATGCACATAGCTTGTGTCTGGGGAGGTTTTAAGTATAAATTGATTTCGAAAAAATGTTTGGGTAAACGGCGAGAGGAATAATATTTGGGCATGAGTGAACGGTGGGAGTAATTATTTTTAAGCTTCCAAGAGAAATAACCCATCCGTTTTCAGTATGCTTATTTCTTAGTATCTGAACTATTTTAGTTATTCTCTCAATTTATCCAGTACAAGGCTTAAACCAGTAAATAGTATTCTCCTAAACAATAGATCCACTTATTTCGGTTAGTGACTTATTCACGAATATACCAACACAAGCGCTGCTGAGAGTAATATTCTCTGGGAACACACAAAAGCTTTTTTCACAGTTATTTACTTTTAATTGTTATTATCTCATATCTGATTAGCCTGTTATTATGTAATGTTTCACAATTTTAATATACATACTTTATTGGTATTTCCTCCCAAGACCTATATACTTTGGGAACATATTAAAGTGCTTTTCGGGGCTACTTTATTTGAATTCTTACTATCAGGTTATTACATAAGTGACTTCACAATTTAGGTATTCATAACTTAGTGGGAATTCCTAAAGACATGATCCTTTGTAAGAGAGTTCGGTATTCTCTGTAAATGCACAGAAACCGCTTTAAGGGCTACATACTTTGTATTGTTGTTATTGTATTAGCAAGACAATTATGAGAACGGAACCAAGGGATAAGCCCCACCTTCCCAGGTATTGCCGGGTATATCAGCTACTATATATATACATATATATGCTTATTATAGCCTCAGGCCAACCAAAACCTTGTGAGTGAATTTCGTACTTAGAAACTGAAAGAAGACTGTTGTATATATGTGTATGTGTGTCTTGTGTTTGTACCCCGACCATTGCTTGACAACTGATGTTGCTGTGTTTACATTCCCGTACCTTAGCAGTTTGGTAAAAGACACTGACAGAATGAGTACTAGGCTTACAACGAATAAATCCTGTGGTTGATTTCTTCAACCAGCAGCGGTGCTCCAGCATGGTTGCAGTCACATGACTGAAACAAGTAAAACTATAAAAATCTATGCCATTTTAATCCCGAGCATGGCTGGGTATCTCTGCTAGTATATATATATATATATATAAATCCTTAAAAATGTTTCAGCCCGAAGGCTGTGGCCATACCGTTGAATGAGCTACACTAGTATGTGAAACCACCTCTCATATGTGGTACTTGATCAAGGGAGTTCAATGCCACTGCCCGCATCTGTGTTTCCTGCCGAGAGGTAGGTTCATCTGGGACCCCTGACAAGAAGAGATCCAGTTTAGTTTTAAAGAAACCCACATCCACACCATGCAGGTCTCTCAGGCATTTAGGAAGGATATTGAAGAGCTGTGGTCCTCTGAAACCCAAGCTGTTGCAGTATCTGGTCCTGTATTTTGATGGTGATGTTGGGATCTTCGCCACCATGCAGTGGCGCCCCGTTCTGCTGTTGGGGTAACTTTGAATGCCAAAGTTTGGGACAAGACCCTCCAGGATTTTCCAGATGTATATCACTGCATATCTCACACCTTCGCTCCAGGGAGGAGTTTTAATACTTTTAGTCTTTCCCAGTAGCTTATATGTTGCATTGAGATGATCTTAGTGTAGCTTCGTTGAATTGCTTCGAGTTCTGCTGTTAACTTTATATTGTGTGGTAACCATAGTTGGGAGCAGTAGTCCAGGTGGCTGAGGACAAATGTCTTCCAAAGGACCACCAGTGTCTCCTTCTCTCTTGTTCTGGAAGTTCGGAGAATCCATCCAGCTAGCCGTCTGCATTTTATTACCAAATTAGTAATATGCACTTGGAAAGATGCATCATTGCTCATGTCAATGCCCAGGTCATGCACTGATTTTGACTCAGGAATTACAATTCTTCCCAGGCCAGTGTATCCGGTCTGCATGTCGTTTACCTTTGTGTGCTGGTAGCGCAGGGCCTGGAACTTATCTGCATTAAACTGCATATTGTCCTCAGCCCGCCTGTATATTGTATCCACTCCTGTTGCAGATGTGCAATATTTCCAGGGTTTTGTATTGTGTGGGAGACTTTTGTGTCATCAGCATAGCTAGCAAGGGTGGCCATCTTAGCAACTGAGGGCATGTCTGAAAGGGCCACTATGAACAGCAGTGCCCAGAGGAACACTGCTTGTTATTTGTGTTTCCTTGGAGGTGGCTCCATTGGCCACAACTGCCTACCTTCTATCTTTTAGGAAGTTGTGCAGCCACTCAAGTTTTCCGCCTATGCCGAGACCACACAGTTTGTGACAGATATATATATATATACACATACATATATATGCATATCAACTGCTATTTCCAGTAAATATTAGTGCATTGTTGTACCACCATTCTATATTTATATTTACATGCGTATATATATATATATATATATATATCATTTAGCATCTGTTGTCCATGCTTGTATGGGTTGGATAGATTGACTGGACAGCAAACTAGAAGACTGTGCCAAGCTCTGCTCTCTGCTTTGACATAGTGTCTGTTTGGGTACCCTTCCTAATACCAACCACTTTACAGAGTGTACTGGGTGCTTTCTCCATGATACCATCACTAGCAAAGTCACCAAGTAACTTGCCAGACACAACCTTTCAAGTGAATGTGGCATGGTACTGAGGAAGGTTTGCTTTCTGCCAGGTGATGCTACACTATACGCCCATGCACCATTGCTCACCCCGCCTCATTCTTTTCCCACCATTCACTACATCTTTCCCTCAACCCTGTCCACTTTCATAGTTGCCACTTACTCTTCCCTATCTCTCCTACGTCCATTGAAGATTTATTCTTCACTTGTCATATTCACCCCATCACCCATTCCCCTTCTCCTATTCTCCCATATGCCACCCACAATCCTAGTTCTGTCCCCATTCACTTCTTCTCACTTTACACTTTGAGGTCTCACACAAATGCCACTTCACCGCTTCACCTTCTCTTCTAAAACGTGAGCAGCTGAGCAGCCTCCCTCCAGCAGAAATCTGTTCTGCTCTGGCTTCTTCGCTCATCTCTGAGCAGAAAGCAACCGCCTGCTCTGGTGTAGTTTCACTTAGTTGAATAGAACCTTATCTTGCGAGCTGCACAACATCCTTGCTTGTTTTGGTGACATGAAAAAGAAAGTGCCCAGTACACACTATTGGCATTCGGGAAGGTAACAAAGAAACCCATGCCAAACATTGGAGCATGATGCAGTCTTTGGGCCTGTCAGATTCTGTTGAGCCATCCAACCCGTAACAACATGAAACATGGACATTAAAGGATGATGATGGTGATGATAAGTGGACACGATTTCATCAAACATTGGAAATGAACAACACTACTTGTATGTCAGTGACATCATCATCATTGTCATTGTTTTAGCGTCCTTTTCCATGCTTGCATGGGTCAGACAGAATCTGTTGAAGCAGATTTTTGTGTGACTGGATGCCCTTTCCAAGCAGGGTAATATTACCACATGACTGAACATGTTTCCATGTGCAACTGGATACGAATGACATCACTTGCAAGATGGTGATACTCTACGACTATCACACAATGTCAAGACCAACAGATATAAATACACACACACACACACATATACACACATATGATGGGCTTCTTTCAGTTTCCATCTACCAAATCCACTTACATGGCTTTGGTGTTCCTGAAGCTATAGCAGAAGACGTGTGTGTGTGTGCGCATGCATGTGCATGCGCAAGTGTCTATACCAATGTTTACATATTGTGCACTTCATATGAAAAAGAGCTGAGCTATAAATAGTGAAGTTTGTTGTTATGCCCATCAAGGAATTGTCTGCTGACTCTGTGCTTTTGAAGACACGGAATTAGAGATCCTTTACTTGAACACAGTAAAGGGTTAGTGACCAGATGGACATCCACATCCTATTAAACTCTTTATTCGTCCCTGATTTCTTTTGCACTAAGCATCGTCTGCATGCAACCTAAACACTTTGCACTGACTTCTGGGTAGGGAGACCTTGGAAAACCTTCTCCAGTTGGTGTTGTGCTAGCATTATTGCACAGACAAGCATGGAACCATCCCCAGACAAGCATGAACAACATGCAAGTAGGGCCTTGAAGGTCACTACAAATGCAATGCTTCACCACCACTGAGAATCTTGCTGAATGTACTTCTTCAGCATAGCAAAGGTTGCGTCTGAAAGACAGGATCTTCCTCTTCAGAGCCCGTGCCCACCTCTGATACTTCCATCTCCCAACAACTACTACTTTTTACAAAGCTGAGTTAAGGTGAGACTCACAATTAAATACTGTTCTCAAAGAGCAGCACTACTGAAACATTGGTTATGACTTTTTGAAGTGGTGGTGGTGCACACCTTGGCATTGTAGATAACAAAGAAATGCTAGTCAACTGTGACTTGCTAGTGTTCACCAACAGATTCCAACTTGGAGCACACAAAGTCTCTCTTCTCTCTGTTTTTTATACCATTACAACAATAGTTTTTGTGTTGTGGTCAGCTGGTCTTATAACCATCTTCACCCAGTTACTCACTCACTCATCTCTTCACCCCATCCATATTACCACCCTGTCTCACTGTGACTAGTCCTTCGCCCCCAGAACATCAATTCTCTAGAATTCTTCACCATCATGCAGCCCTCTTGTAGCCCATTGGCTTTGAGAAGAACATGATTTGTGTTGATCTAACTCAGTGGTTCACAGCCAGGGCCCATGTGACCCCTGAGGGACCATATAAGATTTAGTGGTTAAAAATCGGGTGCAGTAAACTGGTTTACACAAAATACCAACAATGTTTTCATACAGTTCCTAATCATATTTAATTACAAAAATGTGATGGGTTTTTTTTTTCAAACATTGAATGGAATCAAAGGGGTGCATAGGTAAAAAAAAAGAAATGGTTGAAAACCACTGATCCAATTCGTCATGCAGGGACTGCAAGCATTGCCGGCACAGCTCCTTCTCGAAGAAAACTTAAAGACATTTGCCGTCTCATCTCTCTCGCCTCTTCTCCATTTGACAATACCCGATCAGTCCCAACACTGATTTCCTTCTGCTCTCTCTCTCTCTCTCTCTCTCTCTCTCTCTCTCTCACATCACTCTTCTCCCTCCTCTCCATCACCCTATCTCTTCCTAATCCTCGCCCTCAATACGCCACCGTACTTTCGCTATCCAACGCCTCTCCAACAGCCTCACCCATTCATTCGTACTCTTCTTCTTTCACACTCATGTCGTCTCTGACTCACTTTCACTCTCTCTCTCTCTCCTCTCACTCTCCCGTACATATGTACTTTTCACTCTCCCTCTCTGCTGCTCTTATCTTTTCACTCTCCCTTCTACATCTACACTTCCTCTTCCCCCCTCTCCTGCATCAAATCTGCTGCACATGCCCTTCCCTCCACTTCAGCAGCCATTATCTAGTTCCTACCCCGTCGCTCGCAAATGTAGTTTCGTTGGTTTTAAGCTTTGCGGGGCAGCGGCGGCGGCGGCGGCGGCGACCTGGCAGAGCATGTGCTCAACTGAGACTAGCAGTCACCGTTAAGAAGCTCTCTCTCTCTCTCTCTCTCCCCCTCTCTCTCTTTCTCTACTTCTCTCTCTCCTCCACTCCTTCACATTTCGTTCAGAACCACACACGCAGACACGCACTCACATAGGAACTTATCGATTACCAGTAAAGTTCCGTATACCTACTTACTAGCTCTTACTCTCTCTCTCTTCCTCACGCACACACACACACACAAACACCTCTTCCCTTTCACATACACACACTCTCACACACGCACGCAGTTTATTGATTAATATTAAAGTACCATTGCACGCACTAAAAAAAAAAAAACAACAAAAAAAGCTGCACACACTTATTGTTTGCCACTGAAATACTAAACTCATTAACTACACACATGCTTACTCTGATACACTTATTGATTGCCACTAAAATACACAGAAAAAAAGGGTCACGAAGTGGTGCATTCGTCCACACACACACAGACACACACGCGTTTATTTTTCTTGTTCACCACACTCGAGATACCTGAATACGTTTGTTAATTTTTTACACAAGTGCTATAAACGAAAACAATGTCGGAAAACGTGTGGGCCTACAACGTCAGAATCAAAATAACGGTTATTTTGCAGCGGAGAAAAGATTTTAACGTTTCATATTTATTGCAGCGAACAACAACAATCTCAATGTTTAGAAGTTGCTGTCTTGGTAACTGTGTGGTTAAATTCTTTATAATTTTTAGATTCGATGTACAAAAAAAATAATTACATAACGCGAAATTCTGTTTGTATTATTATACTTAGGCCCAGTCGTCCCGATTTTCTCCAGTGGCACCATTCCGTCGTTTCTACTTTCACAATATCTGATGGCCGGCGAAAAAAAAATCATTTGCGTGTGTGACACATACACACACACACACACTTTTCCCCTCTCTTTCACACATACGAAGAAGATTTCTTTTGTTAATATTTTGGTTTCCAATTAAGATACAAGTTCAATGCGCTGAATTTAAATGATTCAGTTTGAATTGTCTGGGGAGGTTGAGTGTATCGGGTCGTTTAGAAATCGTTGTTATTGTTGTTTTGCAAGTGAAAATATAAAAATTGTATCCCAAAGAGAAGATAGAAAAGAACTCAATGATTGCTATTAACAACACATTTTCACATTTTCAACCAAAGAACCACCCTCAAGGAGGAAAAAATATTCATCTTTGCTGTGCAGCAACGAAAGTGAAAGTAGAGAAAAAAAATCTCATGGATTTCTCCATCACTCTACCCTTCAGTGTATTCTTCATTTAACATAGTTGTGTGTGGTTTGAGGGAGATTCGACTGTTGTTTCTTGTAGGTTGAGCACATGCTTAGAAAGGTTTCATGAGTGGTTTAGCTCCAGATCATCTCTGATTGGACACACTTATAATCAAAAACGTCCCAGCTGTGACCATTCCATCTTTTATTGATCTTGTGTGTTTTAAGATTTCATTTTCTAATGTATTTTTCCATTTTTTAATTATCTTTAAGTCAATAGGTAGGGTGTGATTTGAGAGAGATTTGGTTGCTATTTTTTGCAGGATGAATTATTGAATAGAACCGCCATTGGTTTGTTGAAATTCAGTTATTGTTTCCAGAACCTATTGAAAATGAGGAAACTTTTTTGAGTTTAGTGCTTCACTTTAACTTTTGTCGTTCAGTGAAAAGTGAAAGGGAAACACTTCAGCCAGCAATTGCCAAAATATCCATTTTGCACTCAGTGAAGGCACATGGCTCAGTGGTTAGAGTATCAGGCTCACAGCCATGAGGTAGTGAGTTTGATTCCTGGGCCGGGCTGTGTGTTGTGTTCTTGAGCAAGATACTTTATTTTCACGTTGCTCCAGTCCTGCCAGCTGTAGAAATGAGTTGCAACATTGCTGGTGCCAAGTTGTATGAGCCTTTGGCTCTCCCTTGGACGACATCGGTGATGTGGAGAGTGAGAGGAGGCTGGTATGCATGGGCACCTGCTGGTCTTCCATGAAACAATCTTACCTGGACATGTGCCTCGGAGGGGAACTTTCTAGGTGCAATCTCATGGTCATTCATGACTGAAGGAGGTCTTTACCATATATTTATATATAAAACCACACACACAAATAATCACATACATGTATACACTTACCAGTTTCACTCCCAAGGTGTGAGTCAAGCTGCAGATGTAATAGATGAAACCAGCCAACAGCATCCACAAAGTATTGATTCTTGAGCCAATGTGGCCCTTGAAGTGAAATTCTTAATGATATGGCTAAGCCCCCACCTGCACACACACACACATGCTCTCTCTCTCTCTCTCTCTCTCTCTCGTCATTGTTGCTTCATTTCTGCTTTCCCTGCTGGTATGGATCGGATATGGGTTATTTCTTCTAGAAGGGCTGGAGGACCATATTGTTATTGAAGCAGCAAGTTTTGGCAGGGTTTCTATAGCTGGATGCCCTTTTGTAACACTGTCCACTTCACAGAGTGTACACGGTACATTTTATCATGGTAGCAGAATTAGAAAGAAATGCCATGTCTTTGACAAGTCTGTCCTGTACAGGAATATATTCTTTACTGTCCTAAATATATCTAATGTACCACTTTTTTCCATTCTTTTTCTTTCGGCCACTCACTTTCTTTTAATCAGATAATAATATTATAGATAATGAATAAAAAAAAAAAGTAAAGACCAAAATTGTGTCAGATCTCTCTCTCTCTCTCTCGTAAACCTGTTTGTAAGTATATGAACAAGTTTATTGTAGTTTCTTGTGTGTATGTGTATATATATATATATATATATATATATATATATATATATTCTACTGTGTTCATAAGTGTTCCTGGTTACTAATGGATTATCTGTTTGTGGGAAAGTTAGACCAGTAGCAAGAAAAATGTGTGGAGTTTCCCAATTGCTCTTTCTCCCCAAATCCACTCTTTAAACCTCGTAAAAGTTTTGCCTCTAATTTATTGACCCTGTTGTGGTACTCATTATAAAATCGCCCTTTCTTTCTTTCTCTCTCGCTCTCTTCTGCCCTCAAACACATGCAAGCTCACTATGTCTGTCTGTCTGCTTTTGTTTGTCTCTTCTGTCTTTCAACCTACATTCAACTGTGTTTGTTTGTACACGACCTGTTGCTCAAATAATGACAAGGAAATAAAACCAAATGTGTAATTTCGGCTATAAGTACTGTAAACTCTTAAGTGGTCCATAAACCGTTTTGATAATGCTGATAGCAGACTCGGCTGATTTCCACAGCAGAGCAGATAACAGGATTCAGGCGCTGATTTTGCTTCTGTTTATTTCTGGTTTTTAAGTTCAAAGATTACTGTTGCTTTTTTAGGCTCGTCATCGTCTTTGAGATGGTTTAGCTCCTGGAAAATCTTGACTGAGCAGACTTTTGACCAAAAGCATTCTAGGTTATCTTCTTTAAAGACAGTAAGATGTGACTTCAAAGAATTTGGCTGCTGTCTCTAGCCATTTGAGTGACTTTGTTGGGGCTTCCTTGTCATCTTTGCTGATTATGGGTTTCTTTTTTTTTTCCTTGATTTCCTTCTAATTTCATTTATGCTGTGTCTCTTTCAACATAGTTCCAGTAATTTTCATTGAGTTTCACATAATGGTAATTTGTGTCCTGTCCAGATGGGTTATATCTGTGCTGTGTCCATTTCAGCATAGTGGTCACCTATATTGTGTCTCATTCGATCCACCGGTGGCCTCTCTCATGTCTCTTACAACAGTAATTTCTATCAGGTCTCCTTTGATTGAATTGTAAAACAAAGCTACAGCAAAGTGCCCCTGTCACGGTTCACACTCATACAACACAACAAATTCAACACTATAAAAGCTGAAAAGTCATTATGTATTGTTTACAACTATGGATTGTACCTACTTATGGTGCTTATTGCAAGTAGATGGAATGTGTCAAATATTTTAGCCATTCGAATGTTATATCCACTTGTAACAGGATAGAAAGCATAAATTCTTCAGCCAGAAGTTGTTACATTTCAGTGCTTTTTCTGTAGGAAAAAAAAAACACTTGTTCTATAAACTGAAATATCGTCTGGAGACTTAAGTTGATGTTCTTTCACACTTTACCATAATTTTGTAGCTATTGTTATTAGTATTAATTCTGCCGATTCTGCCTTTGTTATCATTTCATGTTTGTCCACTACCTGCCTGTTTTATACTTCTTGAACCTGGATTGCAGACAGGTAACAATCATGTTGTCATCTTTTGTACCTGTTGGTGCCATTAATTGTGTATGTTTCTTTTCTTAAGAATTGTTCTATTTTCTGTTTTTGCTGTGTGGTTTTAGTGTTGCTTTTCTTGGAAGGATACCATCCGTTTTTATTCCATGTTTCTTCACAAATTCTTTAAAGTCTGTCCTTTCTGTCTTGGTTACAAACTTTAGATAAATTTCTCCTTTCTGCTGCCATTTTATGATTATTTTCCTCATCTCATCTGTTTCCATACCGTCTGGCTTGTTAGTTTGTTCAGTGTCTGTTTTTCTTTCTTTTATTTTTTTTTCATGCAGGCATGGGTGGAGTGAGACTTTGTGAGGCAGCATGACTGTGCCTTCTGTTTATGTTTCGATAAATTTATGTCTGTACAGAAATACTTGAAACAATGAGCCAGAGTTTACATCATTTACTCACTCTGCTGCTGTCTTGACTTTCTCATCTGCTGTTGCGGCTGTACAAGCGGGAAAATTGAAGCAGTGGCAAAGCAAATCGTCAGCTTCAAAAAAATATTTATTTACAATGAGATGGAGAGATTCAGAGATACAGATTCTTCTTAATGCCGTTTCAAACAACTGCAAAAAAAGAAGAAAAAAAATCAATTGTGTATCTTAAAAAAAAAACATTTTAGGATTTTATTTTTAAAATGATTCATCTGTTGGCAGGTTTTTAGATCATATTTCAAATGGGAAGCGAAGAGATGAAATCTTCGATTTCCTACCAAACAACTCTTAAGCTATGACTAATCACCAGTCTCCCCATCATCTACATAACATCTCTATTTTCTCACTCTTTGTTGGTGATTGAGTAATACCAGTTGCATACACACACACACACACTACACAGTTTGTTGGTGCTTGTTGCTTGTTTTAAAGCCTTTTCATTTCCATCATATTTCCTCTCTCTCTGTCTCTCACTGTTTATACATGTATATCTTATAGTTTGTGTGTGTGTGTGTGTGAGTGATCATCATATGTATGCATATCAATATATTTGTCTATTTGAGGCGGCGAGCTGGCAGAAACGTTAGCGCTCCGGGCGAAATGCTTAGCGGTATTTCGTCTGTCGTTACGTTCTGAGTTCAAATTCCCCCGAGGTCGACTTTGCCTTTCATCCTCTCGGGGTCGATAAATAAAGTACCAGTTACGCACTGGGTCGATGTAATCGACTTAATCCCTTTGTCTGTCCTTGTTTGTCTCCTCTATGTTTAGCCCCTTGTGGGTAGTAAAGAAATATATATTTGTCTATTTGTCTCTATATATCTTGATGTCCGACTCTCTCTTGTATGTATGTGTGTGTATGTATATATATATATATATATATATATTTAATTTGAAATTTATAGAAAAACAAAAGACGAAGACAGGTGTATGAACAACAAGCAAGTGGATTAGTTTAACGCTCGGGAAAATGAAAAATGTCTTTTATATTTTGAGCCTACAATCTTCAACAGAAAGGGACAAGAGAAAATAAACAGAGAGAATGAAAACAAACTTGTGGATTTCAGCTGTCCAGCATGGCAATATATATATATATATACCATCATCATCGTTTAATGTCTGTTTTCCATGCTGGCATGGGTTGGATGGTTTGACTGACGTCTGGAGACCCAGCGGCTGCTCCAGGCTCCACTCTGATCTGACAATGTTTCTACAGCTGGATGCACTTCCTAATGCCAACCACTCTGAGAGTGTAGTGGGTGCTTTTTATGTGCCACTGGCACGGGAGCCAGTCAGTGGGTACTGGTATCGGCCACATTTGAATGGTGCTTTTTATGTGCCACCGGAATGGGAGCCAGTTGGGGGTACTGTCCACAGCTATGATTTTGGTTTTACTTGACTCAACAGGTCTTCTGAAGCATATCATACTGCCCGATGAATCAAAGGTACTCTTAAATGGGCCTGGACATGCAACACTGGCATCGGCCATGGCTGCGATCTCACTTTAGTTGCCAGCTCTTCTCAATCACAGCATAACTCCAAAGGTCTTGGTCTCTTGTCATTGCTTCTGTTTTCCATGTTTTCCTGGGGCTACTTCTTCCACAGGTTCCCTCAACCGCTAGGGTGTGGCACTTCCTCACACAGCTGTCCTCATCCATATGTAACACATGACCATACCAGTGCAGTCGTCTCTCTTGCACATCACATCTGATGCTTCTTAGGTCCAACTTTTCTCTCAAAGCGCTCACATTCTGTTGTGTTTGCATACTGACATTACACATCCAGTGGATCATGCTAGCTTTGTTTCTTTCAAGCCTATGCATGTTCTCAGCAGTCACAGCCCATGTTTCACTGCCATATAGCAGGGCAGTTGCCACACATGCATCATACAGTCTACCTTTCATCCTGAGCGAGAGGCCCTCGGTTGCCAGTAGAAGTAGGAGCTCCCTGAATTTTTGCCCAGGCTATTCTTATTATAGCCGTTACACTCTCAGAGTAACTACCCCCACTACAGACTTAGTTGCCTAGGTAGCGGAAGCTATCAACTACTTCTAGTTTTTTTCCCCAGGTATGTGATGGAATCTGTTTTCTGTACACCTTCAGTGTTTATTGCCCCTGTGCATCTGCCACACACAAAAACTATCTTCTCGGTTAACCTTCCTTAGATATTGCTGCACCTTTTATGTGTCCATATCTTACACCGGGTACATCGTATGGAGTTTCTACCCATACTTTTTCTACAGATTGAGCAGGGCCATCTACCTGAAGAGACTTATAATTTGTCTGCCTTCCTACTTACTAAGACTTTGGTTTTTGCTAAGGCCCATATATATATATATATATATATATATATATATCATAGCTGTAGTACCTGGCATTGCACGGGTCTTAATAAATTACCATTCGACTGTGGAAAGATGAGGTCTTACACATGAGAAAATTTTTGAGGTGTACCTCGGCTACCACATTCATGCAATGCTCTTCTGATTTCAACACATTAATCCTCAGCCCAGCGCAGATTAGAACCACACACTTGTGGAGTGCTTTTAAGGCCCATTGTGAGGCCAACAGTTTAGAAACACCTTTCCTAAGGGCTCACTTTCTGGCATCACTCTGAAGGCGATTATCATGGTCTTGTAACATTTGGGAAGATCAAGCAGCAGCAGTGTATGCAGCATCCATTGTCCGATGTCTGTGGCACAGTTCCTCATTCTCCTTGGCACGTGTGGCTGAAGTGCATGCGGCACCAGCGGCTTGGCAACGTTTCCTGTGAGGACTCGTTTCAGAAGCTCTTGCAGCAGCTGTAGATGTGGCATTAGCAGATCAGCGGCCTCCTCGTTGGTTCTCTGTCTCTGAAGCTCAAGCAGCTGCCATTGAAGAAGCATTCACATTTTGACGAGTCCTACATTGGTTGCAGATAAGATGGCAATAGTGGTCAGGCGAGGGTTTCACTGGTCGTCTGTTTCGAGAGCTCTTCTGGTGGCTGCACATTCAACAGCTTGTGATCAACAGATGGTAGTCTCCAACGACGATTCTGAAGCCCCATTTCATCTTGATTCTTCTGCTTTAGCAGTATTTCGGCCAATGGTGAACCTCTTTTGTCATGGCATGTCAGAAGGATAAAAGCAAGTGGCTGACAGGATATGTAAGTTTTTATGAAATAGGTATGCAGGTATGAAGCCATAAGCACGTCTTAATGGAGAGATATCCATAAGGTGATTTAGTAGCTCTACGGTAAGCTGTGTTGCAATGCGAGTCTGCAACGAATCAAATCCCTTCTCAAAGGGGCAATTAACATGTTTTCCACTATCCGCATTCGTAAGCGGATGTCAATCATAGTTTGTTCTACGCTGAAATAAATATGTGAATGTGAATTATCAACAGATAATGTCTGGCAGCTGTACCGTGAAGCCTGGGATAACATTGCTTATCGATTCGTGAGGTAGAGGTGTTTGTCGAAAGTCCGTCTGCCTATTTTTCTCAATGAGAGGTGGTACTTTATGAATGTGTTCCAACGGCGTGAGGTGAAATGGCAAGGAACAACAGTAGATGTAATAACAATATGTAAATTGGTTTTATTAATGTAATCACCTTAAAGATGGGATGATTTGTGCATGAGGAAGATGGAGTGTTGAGGAGAAGGAGTAGGAGGAGAATAACTGTTTGGGAGGAAAATCTCCTTTCATTAAGACTTCAAGAAGAACAATTTCTGGCATTTTCTCTCTCACTTTGCTTAATTTAGGCTTTTTGGACACACCTTCTTCACTTTTCACACTTGCAGATCGTTTCATTACAAAAACATCAAGAGAAGTCTGCTTTTCCTTGCCTTTCAAAATGTGTCAGAAAATGCACCAGAGCAGTGTCATTAAACAAAACAGCTGCTGCACAAGCTGTCGATACTTCTTCAGGATGTTTTCTTTTTTTCTTCTACAAATTCAGAAATATTCTGCCACTTTGCCAACCCTACCTTTATGTCACTTGTAGAGATCACCTTCTCCACTACTCTGTCCTCCACTGGGGAACCTCTCTCTCTTCCACTGCATCCAAATGCTGCTGCTCCTGAAGCTGCAAGAGTTCATCTGTCGTCAGCTCCTCTGAGTGTTCCTTGATGAGATTGTTCAATGTCCCCATCATCAACCTAGAGACCCATGACCAAGAGACACGATCTCCTTGACTACAGGAGCCTCAGACTCAAATCCTTTGAAGTCTCTTTCAGATACGCAGCCAGGCCAGTTTCTTCCATCCAGAATTCAGGGTTCTCCTCATGACACCCTGCCATGTCATATCAATGATTTTCAGGAAGTTAAGAATGTTCCAAAACTCATGAGGGGTTAGATTTGGATTTTCAGTGACTTCAAAGCACTGATGAAACAGGTGCTTGGTGTACAATTTCTTAAAACTAGAAATCCCCTGTTGGTCCATGGGCTGCAGGATAGGGGTGGTGTTGTGAAATGTTCAGAACTGTTATGAATTTAAATTCATCCAGGATATCTTTG
The DNA here is from genome assembly GCF_006345805.1 of Octopus sinensis. Taxonomy (NCBI): domain Eukaryota; kingdom Metazoa; phylum Mollusca; class Cephalopoda; order Octopoda; family Octopodidae; genus Octopus; species Octopus sinensis. The sequence goes on from NC_043013.1 coordinate 23,196,213, forward strand.
AGGTTAGAAGGGTGAGCAGGAGCATTGTTGAGGATGTGGAGGGCCTTGAAAGGAAGATCATTCTCCAGAAGGTACTTTTTCACTGCCAGTTCGAAGACAAGGTCAACCCACTAGGTGAAGAATTGCCTGGTGACCCAGGCTTTAACGTTTGCCCTCCATATGACCTGCAGCTTCTCCTTCAGGATTTTGTGTGACTTGAGTGCTTGTGTGCTTTCGGAATGGTAGACAAGGCGCAGTCTCCACTTGCATTGGTACAAAGAGTGAGAGTTAGCCTATCTTTCATAGGTTTGTGGCCTGGCATTTTCTTCTCTTCTGCAGTTATGTAGGTTCTTCTGGGCATTTTTTCTCCCCAAGAAAGGGCGGTTTCATCACAGTTGAATACCTGTTTTACAATGTACCCCTTGGCTGCGATGAGCTGACGGAATCCACGCATAAAATCCTCAGCTGCCTTTGTGTCAGAACTTGTTGCTTCTCTGTATCTGATGATATTATGAACACCAGTCCTCTTCTTGATATTATCAAATTAGCTGTGACTGGTCTTAAATGCATCTGCTGATGTTCTCTCCGTCAGTATTCCATTTTACCTAAGGTTATGTATTGTTATTGTTGCTCTCATTGTCACCATAGCTGTCTTTCAGCACTTAAATAATTCCCAAGCTAAATGACTTTGGAAGACAAACTATTGACTGCTGCTGCTACTACTACTACTACTACAGTAATTAATATAACTGGAAGGAAATTGCCAACTTTACATTAATTATATATTAGAGATGGGGAGTATATACTTGTTCTGAACACATTTAACCATTTCACCTGTAAAGTAGAGAAAAAAAAAGAATGTGGTGAACAATCAAGTCAGGAATTACTAATTCATCATCATCATTGTTTAACGTCTGTTTTCCATGCCGGCATGGGTTGGACAGTGTGACTGAGGTCTGCAGAGCCAGGAGGCTGCACTAGGCTCCAATCTGATCTGGCAGAGTTTCTACAGCTGGATGCCCTTCCTAACACCAACCACTCCAAGAGTGTAGTGGGTGCTTTCAAGTGCCACTGGTACAGGAGCCAGCCAGTCAGGCGGGCCTGGCATCGACTGGATAGTGCTTTTTATGTGCCACTGGCACGGGGGCCAGTAAGGGGTTACTGGCATTGGCCATGTTTGGATGGTGCTTTTTACGTGCATAAAAATTTGCCTCTTTCATGTGTTTGTGTGTTGGGACTGTATTTAACTTTCTTTGATGCTGTGTTTAGAGTGTGGAATGTAGTGTAGTTGTAAGGGATTTGGCATCAGTCGAAAGCGTGAAACACTGCATCACTAAGTGATCATGGATAATGCACCATTTCTTTCAGCCTTTTCTGATATGGCAAATGCTAAGGTTCCATGTGAGTCAGGTCATGTGGTGGTGGTGGGGGGGCATGTGTAGTTTCAGTATTTTTGTAGCATTCACTATTTGTTGGTATATTCCCAAATCCTGAGCGACCCTTTGAGAAGAGTCCCAGTCAGTCCCTCTCTCCACAAGATACCTCCTCATCTGCTATGACCACGAGGCATGTGGTCAACCAACATGAGCCATCAACCTAGTTGGATCCTCAGTGAATAGAATGGGGTAAGCAGGGTCTAACTTAGAAAATTGAGCAACATGGCCAAACTGCCTGAGCTGGTGTTTCTGAATCGCACAAATAAGAGGATGCATTTCAGTTTCTGAGTAGAGTCGTTGGTTGGATACAAAATCTGACCAATGGTAACCCATAACCTTTCGAAGTATCCTGGTGCCAAGGAGTTTGGGTGGTTCCTAAGGGCCCCAGGAAGTGTTCAGGTCTCACCACTATAGAATAGGATAAGGAGGATTTCAGTGTTCGCCGTGTTCAGATTTCATGACCAAAGGCATTCTCTAAGTGCACACATGCACACCAACATATGCTTGGAGTAGCAGAGGTCAGTGAACCATTTGAGACCTTTGATGTTTGAATTATTAATTATACTAACAGAAAGACTTTGCTGTGTGTGTGTCAGAGAGAGTGAGAGAGAGTTGGGGGAGAGAACATTGCAACCAATGAATGAAATAAACATGAAATGGAAAAAATCATATAAATAAAGGTTCATTAAAAACTATCTTGTACCGAATTTTTAAATTTGTGAACTTGGTATATTTAATAATATAAGGAAGTTGAGAAAGTAAATTTCCCTGAAAACTTCAATTTATAAAAAAAACTCAGTAAATATTTCTTTCAGTAATTTATCGGAGTTGTTATACATCTCTAATTTAAACAAACTTTAGTGTGCTAGAAACAGCAACGATCACAGTTATTATTGTAAGGCTTATAGCATTCCAAACAGCCATGCCATTGAAATGAAAAAGTCTGTAAATGAAGCATGGCTAGGATGTTTGCAATATAAGTAGTGATGGTGGTGGTGGAATAGTAACTGCTGTGGGAGGGAGGGAAGGTTTATAGTACAGTTTACTTGCAACTCTGATAACCCACCTCTATTTTTTTTTTCTAAACTGATATTAGAAACAAAACTAGGTGTGGGGAGGTGGTGTTACAAGACAGCTTCTTTTCCTCTCTCAAAAGAAAAGCCATAGTGAACATCTGTAAATAGACATACAAGTGTAACACTCATAAGTTGCCTGTTTGTTTTTTTTTATTTATTTATTTATTAGCAGAAATGGTCCACATTTTTTTACTGAGAACTTTGAAGACTTCTGATTTCCTTTTCTTTTTGATTGAATGACTCTCCTTCGTTCCATCAGTATATGCTTTTTTTTTTTTTTTGCAAAAGGTTGGGTGTTGTTTAACCCTTTAGTGTTCACATTATTCTGCCAAAATAATGCTTTTTTATCCACATTGTTTTGAACTAATCAGGTATTATCTTGTAGCTATGAGATTTTGATGAGGTAGCTGTTAATTTTTAAGATGATATTGTAGGGTTGGTGTGAGAGAACAGATATGGCCAGTCTGAACATAAAACAGGCAGAATACTTTTGGCCGGATATGGCCGGTTTAAATGCTAAAGGGTTAAGTGATATTTGGCTGCTATTTTTTGCAGTGTTGTGGATTGATAATATTTATGCCTTTTGCTAGGAAAGCAAATCTAAGGCAACTGGAATCAAATGTCTTTGGCAGGGACTGGTCCTTGTAGAGAGCTAATTTCTTCCCTGTAGTCAATGACCCCATCATTCTCTATTCAAATACTGTTGGACCCTGCTCTTACCTTGTTCTTTGGAATGTAAAACTGCAATGCAGTTGGCATTTTTTATTGGAACCAAGTTTGCTTCGCTTTTATTTCTAATTTTGTGAATGAAGGAATGAATATCATACAATCTGGTTTCCCTTCTTCTTCCTCTCTCAAACTTGTAGCCTTGTAATAGTCTCTACTTCGCCCCCCCCCTCTCTGCTGCTTTTCTTCTCTACCTTACAATGACGAAAGCTGCTTGTGTTTTAAATCTGTCTTTGTAAAAGTATTTTAGCTGCTTTTTATTCATTTGCCTTTCATTCAGTTTTTTTTCTTCTTTTTTTTTGTTGTTGTTGTTGTCATTTTACTTCACTTACAATTAATTAGCTTTGATTGTGCTGTTTTAATTACCTTCTTATTCTTTTTAACAGTGAGCAAAAAAAAGAAAAAAATAGCTATAGAGCAATTTTTTTCTTTTTTATGTCTCCCATCTGTGCTGCCAGCAAAAGCTGTTCTGTTGAGTGAAGAACTTCTTTGTTTAGTTGCAGTAAGTTCTCTGTACAATGAGGTTGTGATTTAGTATCAGTTCTTGACTTCTGCATTTGAAGTCAACAGCACTAACCACCAATTGATGGATACTACTGGTTAGAAATAGGAGAGCAGGCTCATCTTTTACAGCCATGTGGTTCTTGCTCTGATCTCACTCTGTTATTGTTTAATGTCTTAGAATTGGGGACTGAAAGCTGTGTGGAAACCCCAGGTTGCACATATGTGTGTGTGTGTATCTTTCGCTAAGTGTTATCATTGAAAGATGTGCATATTGGCAAAAAACAGAAGAATTAGGGCTTTTGAATAAAGAATACTCTGTATGAAATATATTCCAAGTTGCACATATCCTTTGTCACTGTTGCCATCAGAAATACAGAAAATCCATGATTGATTGGATGGAAGCCTGCAGTCATCAGATGTAAAATAAATGAAGAATAAAATACTTGACCTTTGGTTCCAGGTTGTGTGGTACATGATTTCTTGTATTCTATTGAAGGTTAGTGGTAGGGGTAAAAGTGACATTTTCGGGGAGAATCTGGGTGTCAACAAAGATTAGTTGAACAGTCTATTTCGGAGAACTTTTGACTGAGAGAGGGTTGTTGCCCTTGGGGGTTGGAATAATTCTGGATCTGTGGAATTCCATGGACAGTTTTTTTTTTGTAATGTTTTTTTCTTAATTTTTTTTTTACACAATTTATGTACCCCCACCAAACATTGTGTTGTATACTGTCCTCTGTAATTTTCTCTTTGTCTTTGAGTCTTTTCTGGCTAATAAAGGAATTATTTTTATTATTCAGTGAGAGAGCAGTGCATGCCATCAAAGTGACACTGGGGTATAAATATATGAATCCTAATGTACCCATCATGACTACCTGTCTGATAAGGATATACAAGGCACATGTATCACAACCATATGTGTGCCACATGGTGACCTCATATCTAGATAAACAGCACATGACCTTGCAGGTGGGGCCCAGTTAGAATTCACTTTATATAAGGATTGTTTAAGGATGGTAAATAACATACCCATGTTTCCAGGGGTGAATTATTCAAACCCCAAAGAACCCTTCTCAACACATGAATGTGATGCTCCCCCACTACTTCTGCTCGTAATCAGAGATGCACATATTGTCAGTCACTAAGGGACATGCTCAACTGGTTAAGGTCAAACAACTGACAAGCAAATATGTGGTATTGAGCAGAATATTTGCTGTAGCCTATCTTTTACACCAAAACAAAACATGTACATGTTAACACTTCCAATCAGTCAAGATCAGAAACCTTGAGAACAACTGCCTGGTACAGAATCAGGGCATTTATTATTGTTGTTGTTGTTATTATTATATTGTCTTTTCACAACTTCTAATGCTGTAGATGTCCTATGGTGTCAGCTGTTCACTGCCAGTGAACTAAGGTAACAAGTCTTATTTTTCGAGCACCTTCCTGAGTATTTGAGCGGTTCCAAGCAGTGCTGTTTTCTGCAAGTACTTCACCCTTATTGCAGCCCCTATTTGTTCCATGTACTTCTCGAGATTTTTGCTCAGTTCCCAGGGCTCCGACAATTACTGGTACTACTACCACCTTTTTCATCGACCACAACTGCTTAACTTCCCAAGCTAACCTCTCACATCTATTGACTTTTCTTTCTTCCTTATTGCATACCTTGTTGTCAGCTGGGCATGCTGTATATATGATCCAGCATAGTTTGCTTTCTTTCTCAATTAACATTGTGTCTGGCTTCCTATTCTCTATTTCATGGTCGCACTGAATTATAAAATCCTGCAGGATCTTTGCATTATCATTTTTGACAATGCCTTCAGGTTTGTGATCGTACCTAGTTTTTGCTCTGTCAAGTCCATACTTGTTGCAGAGTGTCCAATGGACAAGCCTGGCTATATTGTCATGGCATCTCTTATATTCCTTCTGGGCTAGTGACGTACATTGGCTGATAATATGCCATACGGTTTCACCGTTTTGTCCACAGATTCTGCACTTATCCCTTACTGATATGTTATCTATTCTGTATTTTATGTAGTTTGTTCTTAGTGATTGCTCTTTGGCAGCACAGATTAGAGCCTCCGTTTCCGCTTTTAAATCACTTTTAGTCATCCACAGCCATCTTTTTTCTCTGTCTCTCTTATGTTCAACATCCCTATGAAATTGACCATGCATTCTTTTCTTTACCCACCTATTCACAGTATTTGCATACCAAGAGAGTGGCTTGGCATTCTGCATTTCTGTTGTTTTCCTTTCGCTGCTGACGCTTCTCAACTTGTTTGTTTCTCTGTGTGTGTGTGTGTGTGTGTTACTGTCTCCTTGTTGATAGTTGTAATGCAGTGTCACTGTCATGCAAGCACTGTCCTTCATTTCCAATTTTCTGTGAGGACGTTTGGTTTTATGGGGAACTATTTCTTTACAGGCGAGAGTTAGTGACAAGAAGGACATCTGGCTGTAGGAAATCTGCCCCAGCAGATTCCATGTAAGCCATGTGAGTATGGAAAAGGGGACATTAAACTTAGCCCCAGAAATTGATAAAGTGATGATAATCTCTTGTAGTCCAAGAAAGACGGATCTACAATTTTGTGCACAAATCAGTTCTTGATAGGGACCAAATATTTGTGCTGTACATCAGCTCACTGCCTCCACCGAATTGGTGTTGCCCTGAACAGGTGCACAAGTGTACCACACGTCAAGTGTTGGAGTGATTGCAGGACTATGTGAGAATGAAGTGTCTTGCTGAAGAACACAACATAGCACCACCTGGTCCAGGAATTGAAACCACATTCTCATGATCATGAATGCAACTCTCTAACCACCAGGCCACGCAGGTTCACATGATTGATACCTGACAAAATACGAATGTTGATATAATTGACTCTAACTGTCGACTAAAGGTGTTGTTGTTGCATGTCTGCAATCTGAAAGCTAAAACCAGTCAAAGAATGCAAATATTTAAACCATTTGATACTTATTAATTCTGCTTAATTGTACTATTCAGTTCTTTTTCTTTTTAATTTAGTTTTGTTGAGTTGGATTCGTGACAATTATTGAATTAGTATTTTGCTGAAAAATAGGAATTTGCATGTTTTTTTTCCTTTCTTTCCAATTTTTGTTTTAATTGGTGACATCTTTGTCATAGGGTATATGTCTGTTTGTGTGTGTGTGTGTGTGTGCGTGCATGTGTGTAGTCACACAAACACACTTGGATATTTGGATATAGCATAGCTGAATGTTTAAAAAGTTTACTTCACAACCAAGAGACCCTGGTTTCACTCCCTCTATGTGGCATCTTGAGTGATTTTTTTTTCCACCATAGCCTTGTGTAATGGTCACCCCAAGTCTTGTGGGTGAAAGTGGGCAAGCAGAAACCACAGGGATTTGTTGGATGAATTAAGTCTGTAGTTTAGAGTAGTCATGGAGAAACTTTACCCCTCAGGATTTTCTCACTGGCACATCAATGAAAAATTACCTTGAAGGTGTTTTACTAGTATGCCCACCTATTGATGACCCAGGCCTCTCTACAGCATTCATCATTAAAACCTGCAAAGACTTATTGTGTGTGTGTGTTTGTCTGCCGAGCCAGTGGGGTGGCATCATTCAGAAGTCATAACAGTGCAAGGAAGCACATTGTGACCAATGATGTATAACAACATCTAATAGTCGGATCAGTACAGTGATAAAAAGAAAGTATTATTCTACAGACTGTAGACATGCTACACTATATTTAATGGCTTCATCAAAAATATTTTTGGTGTTATTTATATGGTAAAACATGTCTACAAGCCATAAAATATTCTTAATAAGTATAGTACACTGTGTGGCAACTGTATGGAATCCTTTCTTGAATTTCGGATTAGATGTAACTATTTATATAATGCTGTTTGTATGTATGCATATGTAATGTTTTAACATTATCCTTGGTCGGGCTTTATCCTTTCATATACATTCTGTTACAATGTCTATTTCTTCAGATTATCAAGAAACAATGGTGTCGTTCATATGCCTTATCTAAAAAATTAGATACTAGGTAAGGATTTCACTTTCTTTCTTTGTTTCTTGTTCATCATTTTCCCCCCTCTATATTTACTCTCCTGTGTTACAAATATGTTTGTGGTTCTAGTTGGGGTTTGAACCAGGTATAGTAACTAGGTGGAGAGGGTGCTAAGCTTCATAACTGATGAGCCGTGTGTGTTTTATACATTTGGTTTGATTCTGAATGTTTAATTCTTTATGATGGGATTATATCTAAGATGGAAATGAATGTTGCATGTGAAAGATAAACCCCACAATATGGAATAAGTTGGTGTACCATGACAACGAGAAAACAATCTGACATTTTGACAAGTTTCTATTAGAAATACTCGTTCTCTTCCCATCATCGTCTTCCCCATGGTAGACTAACTTTATTCCAGTTAGTGAAATTCTTGTACTTACCACTTGCCAATGCAGACCAATTCTTATTTCCTGGTATTTTACCATTTAGCTGGTTATGCGACACTGGTATTGGTTACAGCTGTGGACTCACTTTATTTGCTGCATCGAACTCTCCCATGCACCAAATGGCAATTGCTAAAAAGCATTCGTGAAGTAAAATCATGTAGCAACACCAAATGGCGGTGTCCCAGCATGGCCACAGCTTGTGAGCTGAAACTAGATAAATTAAAAATGAAATAAAATAAATAAAAGATATACATTTCGAACAGGAATTTAGCAGCGCCACCTCCAGCCGAACAATTATTCTGTGCTGATGGAGGGAAATAACCCAGAAATCTCGATACGCAGATATTGGTTTTGAGCTGAGTAGGGGTGCTAGATTCCCTTATTCGAGAATATAAGGACAGAGATCGTGTCGTATAGCCAGCTGGAGACGATGTTTCCTGGGGTTAAATTACAGCAACATTCATCCTAAACAAGGACTGCCATGTTATGTTGGCAAATAATCTTTACTACAGGATGAAATATGTTATTGAATTTTAGTACAAAAAATGTCGGGGTCACATTAAATTCAAGATTCCATTGTTCTCAATTCAATATGGTAAGTCTTATCAATCATGAACAGGTGTAATCCAACAGGTTTCCATGCTGTTCCTACCTTTACTCAAGTTCACTCACACGTTTTCGTTTGACCTGTAGCTGTTCTAGAAGCTTGAATTCCAGTCACATTATGGCTTCAAACTTGGGACATATCTGATTGCAAAGCAAACTTTGTAAGCAGATGGCCATCCCTTTGCAACACTGAAGAGAGTTATGTAGCGATGGTGTTAAGAAAGTAGTCTTGCCCCAGGAAGGTAAAGATGGTGTTGTTACTAAACTGAAATGCATGTTCAAACCTTGCTTCAGTCAACCTCAAATAAATACCACTTCCTGCAGCTCATAGAGACACACATATTCACTACAAAAGGATGTGTCTATTGATTTTCCCCTCACAGATGCTGGCACATGTCAGTCATCAATAAGTAGCATCTTTTCCAGAAGACCAAAGACAGACAAGGAACTTAGAGAAAGACATTACGAATACTTTTCATTCAATTACTTTCTGTAATTGATTCTCTCCAGTTTCCTAACACGGGTATTTAGACAGAGACTTTCAGCATCTTGTTTCAATTAGATTATTTTTACTTAATTTAACTCATCTTCTTTTTCCCTCACAAATTGTGTGTGTGTGTGCTTCTGTTTGGCCCAATATTTTATCAACATCATCACTACGATCAACATCAGCAATGTTCACTTCAGTGGGATTTGAACTCGGAATATAGAAAGCCAGAAAAATACTGCAATGCTAATAATTTTGCTGAAGTAACACAAACAACAACAAAAATGTTTTCTTTTATTCGTTTCAGTCATTTGACTGTGGCCATGATGGAGCACTGCCTTTAGTCGAGCAAACCGACCCCAGGACTTATTCTTTGTAAGCCTAGTACTTATTCTATTGGTCTCTTTTTGCTGAACTGCTAAGTTATGAGGACGTAAATACATCAGCATCGGTTGTCAAGTGATGTTGCGGGGACAAACACAGACAGAAACACACACATATACGACAGGCTTCTTTCAGTTTCCATCTACCAAATCCACTCACAAGGCTTTGGTCGGCCCGAGGCTATAGTAGAAGACATTTGCCCATGGTGCCATGCAGTGGGACTGAACCTGGAACCATGTAGTTGATAAGCAAGCTACTTTACCACACAGCCACTCCTGCTGTGTGTTTAATTAAAAAAAATTTTTCTGCTGTGAGTTGGCAGATTTATTAGCAAACCAGACAGAGTGCTTCATGATATTTCTTCTGGCACTTTATGTTCTGAGTTCAAATTCTGCCAAGGTTGACTTTGCCTTTCATCCTTTCAAGGTCATTGAAATAAATGCAAATTTAATCCTGGGCTTGATGTAATCGACTGTTACCCTCCCTCAAAAATTTCAGGTCTTCTGACTGTATTAGAGAGGATTATTTGATATGGAAATCATTTTAAGTAATGTATTTTTGTGCAAAGCTAGTTTCTGTAAAGTGTCCTGATTAAATATTTGCAGGTGATCTATAGATTTTGCATGGTGGGAATCCGACTTCACTCTAACCTGTCACATTAGTTTTGTCTGGTGTAGATTAAATGCAAGATAATTTGATTGTCACACCTGATGACATCTAGTGTTACCTGAGATTGAAGTATGATACTCACTGTGCTGGAGGTCACTTGTAACTGTTCGTTCAGGTAATCTGTTTGGCTAAGACTGTGTCTTTGCCTTTTCTAAAATATAACACCATTGTTACCCCAAACCCGAGTGAAATATTGTTTAGTGTGTGTGTGTGTGTATTTTGTGTTAGTCTGAGGTGTGGAGAGAGGGAGAGAGTGTCAGTGATATTTAGATTATGTTACAAAACCGTTCTAGTGTTTATTGAGGTTTGCTAATAATTCATGTGAGTGTTTGGATATTAATTGCAAGAGTTGGGATATCATATTATAACCATGAATTATGTTTCTTGGTATGTCTGGGAATAGTCTTTCACTTTTAATATCTTCTGATCAATTGTTCGTGGAGTTTCTTTCTCAGGTTTGCTTAAGTTGACTTACAACAACAAAAGATGAGGAAGTAGAGCAGATTGCTTTTGTCCAGCCTTAGATGCGTTTTCTTCACAGTTTTCAGATTGAGAATTTAAAATGTGTGGTGCCATTTTGTAGGTGATTTCTTGGGGGTGATTTCACTGTTCACAGAGGCAATGACTAATGACCGACACCTTTGGCAATACACTGTGCTTGAGAAGATACGTCAAGCCTAGCGGAATCGTAATCATAGCTGATGTTGGTGCCATGTAACTGGCACCTGTGCTGGTGGCACGTAAAGAGCACCTTTCGAGCATTGGGCCTCAGAGAGGCAAAGTGGCTGAGTTCTTTTCAAGCGTTGGGCCTCACAAAAGACCTTTGACATTATGACATTCTTGAGAAGACCCATCAAGCTGAGCAAAACTGCAGTGGTGGCAGGTAATGGTGTCACGCAAATGGCACCCATGCCGATCAAATGCAAAAGCACTCATTACACTCTCAGAGACATTGTTGAATCTGTTTGAATATTATGTTAATCCTTTTGATGCCAATCTGCCTGAAACCACTCCTGGTTCTGTGATATAGACTTATTGTCTTTAAGTAACGTAAATTAAAACCTCCCATCAAAATTTCATGTTAACGTACAGTCCAAATACCATCATAAATAATAATGACAGTTTTTTTTTTATTCAAGTTTTTATTTTCAAAATTATTTGAAACAAATGCAGTATATACCTACAGAAATAAGGTAAAAAAAAAAAAGGGTTAAAGGTACCATTGTGGAATATTCAGTTATTTATTATACTGTAATACAGTTTAGTTGGTAGTTCTGTTAATCGACCAACTGGAACAATCAGTTACCAGAATGGACCATTCATTCATATAATAGCATTTAAGTGAGTTAGTTTTATTCATTGGTTTAACCCTTTAGCATTCAGATTATTCTGTCAAATGTAAAGCTTATATATTCACACCATGTAAAATTAATCTTGCATCATTTCATGGCTTTGAGATTTCAATGATGTGATTGTTTATTTTTAAAATGACACAATAAGGTAGCTATGAATGACCATATCTGACTAGTTTGAACATAAAATAGGTAGAATATTTTGACCGGATATGGCCGGTTTAAACACTAAAGGGTTAAAGTTTTAGTAAGAAAGGTTTTGCGAGTTTGAAATAAACAGTTATTTTCTGAATAAATTGACTGCAGTGTAAAATCTCATGAAGCAAGGACTGAAATTCCAGCGACCATTATTAACTTTATTGGCTTAAGATAGGTATTTGGCAATGTTCCTCAAGGGTCTCAATGAAGCATCCTTTAAACCTATGGGATTCAGGAGTACTACATCTCGGTCTTAAGAAAGTTTTATCTTGAGTTCAGTCCATGTGCAAAGACAGAAAATTGAAACAATTGTTGCTTTGACATCACCACTGAAGTTCACCAAGGGCACACTCCCGTCACAATTCCTTTCTATTAATCATGGATTTCATTACCCCCACCCCTGGAAAAAAGAAAGAAAAGGGGAAAAGAAAAGAAGACAAAGCAGTTAGTTGCAAAGAATTGATTAAAAGTTAGAGACAGTTTGGCTGACCTGTACTTTGCTGATGGTATTGTATTATTGGTAGAATTTAGAGGCAGTCTGCTTGAGCTGACTCAACTCCAGAGTAAAGTAGCAAGAAAACTGAACTGGAAAGGAACACAAAAAAAGACATAAGTCTATGAGGAATAGTGGAGAAAAGTTTGATAGATGAAGATCTTCACCGTTGAAGTTACGAGCCAATATTTTGGCAGTGTTCTGTGATAATAGAGATGCTGGAACTGATTTCAGTTGCAGAATCAGAATCGTGCAATGGCAATAATTCCACAAATGTATAAAATCTGGTCCATGAACAACCATGGTATCAACATCAAGATTCACTGGCACAATATCCATTGTACTACCAATGGCGCTTATGTTGCAAGTGAAATGTGGAAGGAAACGGAATGTCTTTCACGAAATGTGTTTAACCCTTTCGTTACTATATTTCTGACCAAAATACACCCCTTATGTGTTTCAATTACTTTCTAACATAATCATAAATTTAGTCTGGTTTCATTAAACAACTATAACTTTTTTATTTATCAATATATTAATGTGATTTTTGGAAGATAATTTAATGAAATGTTCTCAACCAATTCTATACTATAATTTTTGTCACAAAGTGAATCTAATTGCAGGTAGATACAGGTAAATTCAACAAAATATTGAATTATTAAAATTTTGTTCAAACATCGCTATAGAAAATGGGTTATTAGCTAATATTCAATTGGGTATACAACAAAATTTTACGATAGAATTTGTTATTCTGGGTAACTTTCTGATACCCATAATAATATTTATGGCAAAATAGTCTTAATTTCATTTAAGGTTGTGGGAAACCACTAACTATCCTTTCTTTCACTTTGTTTACATTTAGCGTAACGGTTCGTTTCTGCCGTAATGATTTCAAATAGGCTCATTTGAAAAAGTAAAAAGAAATAGTCTAAGGCTTTACTCTCCTGGGAAAGTCTGTGGCTTGGTCCAGTTTCTTTAGAAAAATCACCGAAAGAAACAGTTTTTAAATTTTCATTTTCTTTATCGCTGTTGGAGCTCTCAGATTCACTGTTTTCACTTTCGGAAAATGAAACATCAGATTCATTATCAAATACCACGTGCTTTTTTTTTCAGTCATAGAGTTAGATTTATCAAGGTCTTCAGTAGAAAATCCTTCAAATTCTGACTCGCTGCTTGATATAAGGAAATTCGTATCCATTTTTTGTCAGAATTACAAATTTTGAAAACACAATAGGAACAAATTTCGGAAAAAAATCTCCCAAAATTCACAGAATTAAAATTACACTTCGATCGTTGTACAAAACTGTAGATGAACTGTTTACGAAGTATAATCACTTGTTTTCACGAATGTACTAAAGAGATTTGCTCTGATATTCTCATTTAAATATGAATAGGTAAATACGGGTGGGTTTGGGTGGCTTGGTCACATTAACCAAAATTTTTTTTGGGCGGTTTGGTAACGAAAGGGTTAAGGAAAATCTTGAGAATTACTGTAAGCATTTTAAAAATTAAGAAAGTCTTAAGAAGAGCATCATTATGAAACTTTCAAAACATAATATCAGAACGAAGAATATGTCTGTCTGTCTTTCTGGTGATATTCTTGAGGAAGCTAGAGTCTTGGGTGTGCAATTGTAACACCGAGAAGGAAACGCAAGAAGAGGAAAGATAAAACAGAAAAGACCTGAGCACCATGAGGAAGAGCTGGAAGGCTCTCAAGTGACACTGGGGAAACGGAACATATTAACTCCTCGAAAATACCGGAGGAGAGAGAATTGCCATTTGACGAACACATATACTGAGGAGGATGGACTCAGTGAAAAACACATGGTGAAAAGTGATCCAGAATCTATCAGTTCAATAACTGTTTGGTTTTCATGCTTCTACTTGAAAATGTGTGAATAAACAATGGAAGATGTGTGTTTGGTTCTGTGCATGTGTGTGTGTGTGTGTGTTCTTTTGTGAAGTTTCATGTAAATACTTGCTTTGAGTATTGAATATATTTTGGTAGCAAGTTTTGAGGCATTTTGTCTTTGCTTTCTGATTAGTCTTACTATGATTAACGAAGCTATTGATTGATTCAAATCTAGGTGTGTATATGTGTGTGTGTGTGTGTGTGTGTCTTTGTTACTGCTACTAAATTACTGTTTTTTCTGGCTCCCATATCTTTACATCATATAAAAACAATCAAACTTAGTGTCCAGCTTTTTTATCTTCATTTTCTTTTCCTTCTTATTTTTTTTTTGTTTTAGTTTGTATTTTCTATTCAGTTTTACTTTCCCAAAACATCACCATAATACCTGGCAAGTAAGCACACACTTTCTCTTCAATAGAGATGCTCTCCACATCTCTATGGAATTTTCTCTTTGTATTGCTACACTTAACTCAAACTCGCCTTCTTTTCCTCAATGAGCCACATGACTAATTACTTTTAAATTCAGATCTACTTAGTAATATTAAAAATGTTAATTACCATGTAAGTATGCCAAGCAAACCACACCTTTTACACACACAGAGAGACACACCTTATTCCTTTGGGACTGAGCATGTAAACATTATATCACTATTTATTCTATTCTGAATCACCGATTTATTTCACTGTCTTCAGTATATTGTGTTGGGAGTGCCACAGAACCAGTAACCGCCACCTGCCCACCACAGGGATTAACAAATTACTGGCTTTTTTTTTTCCTGGGAATGTATTTATTTTATTATTACTTGATTTTTTTTTTTTTTTTTGCAATTTTAGTTATTTTATATTTTTTGGAATCAAGATTCCATTGAAATGACTGTTTTATTTTATTCATAAATTTTCTCTCTTGTCCTGGAACAGTCAAAAATGATCTCTGCTCACACAGGCTTTGTTGTGCCATTTATATACTTGTCTGTTTTCTTGTTTGTTTTGATGAACTCTTTGCTCAGACAGCAAGATATTTAATTGGTGAGAGTGCTCAATAGCTCAACAAGTAATCAGTGCTATGACTTTTTTCAATTAGACAAACAAGAATAATGAACTTCAATACACCACATTAAAAAA
This sequence comes from Octopus sinensis, assembly GCF_006345805.1. Taxonomy (NCBI): domain Eukaryota; kingdom Metazoa; phylum Mollusca; class Cephalopoda; order Octopoda; family Octopodidae; genus Octopus; species Octopus sinensis. The sequence continues at coordinate 23,211,597 of NC_043013.1, forward strand.
AAAAAGGAATATTTACAAGTTGTTGAACTAAAGACATTTTTTCAGCACCATGAGTGATTGGTCTATAAGTTAAGCAAAGAAGGAGAAAGGAACATAATAGTTACTTTGTGTAACAATGAGAAATAATAATAAAGTGAGTGAAGGGAACCCTCAGTAAATCCCAACTTATACTACGGAGGAATGTAAGCTGGGAAGCCAGGAGATATTTAGTGGGTACACACACAGGAACTTGGGTGTTAGTTTATTTAAGCAACACATGTAAACTTGGTACGATTTTATTTGATTTAAATAATAAACAGACATGTTTTGCAGTTGTCAGCCTGTTTTGAGAATTGACTAAATAGAAGAAAACTTTGGGAAAGGTTGATAGTATTATCATCAGCATATTTCTGTGTTTTTACTTCCTTGTTCTCAACGCTTTTATCCAACCACAAGTTCACTGTTGAGTTGCGTCACCCCACACCAGATCCTGCATTGGCCAATCCTTTCCTTTCAAAATTGCTCTTCTTTTGAACTTCTCCACTTGTTAACGCAATTGGTGTGATGCAGTAAACTTTTCCTTACCTCTTTCTGTGGGGTGGGGAATGGGATAAAATAAAGTACCAATCAAATGTTTGGTGTTGTTATAATTTGGTTGCACTTGCACACCAAAGTTTGTGGTGGACTTGTGCCTATGTTGTAAATTATAGTTGTTATTATCCTGATTGTTAGATTACCAGAAATACTAGTCATTAATTAAATAATTAGCAATATTGGCAGGCTAATGAGGGAGCCTGTTCATGGTCACAGTTTCTGCTACGAGTAGCAGTAACCTCACCCTACCATCTTTAATAAGGAAATAACACAGTGGATAAAGTAGTCTAATACCCCTAAAAGGACAGATTGGTCATGGCTGGAATGCCTTTGATTATAGACTGTTCAATTAAGGATTGACCTAGGGCTAACCAGTGACAATAATAATATTATTTTAGATCTCAAATCTTGCTGTGGTTCACATCACCTTGAAATAGGCTCCAATACTATTGGTGGCTTATGATTGGATAAAAAGTCAATCATTGGAGAGGAAGAAATACAGTGAAATGGAATGAATTCTTAGTATTTTATTGTTGAAGGAGAGAAACAGAGGAGTTCGTATTGATGTGTGACTGAGTGGATGATTTATGCAATTTATTTCAGTGTCTTAAGCCTTGTCTTCAAATTGTGTTGGAGTTCACATAACCGACCATCTGTAGTTATTTAAATAAGTACCTGCTATACACTGGGGTTCTTTTAACTGACTACACTCATGTCATACAAATTTGATGTGGTACCTAATGAAAAGATTACATTGCTCTATCTCTTGCTGGCTTAGTTCACTTTAACTCTGGAGTATTTGGTCATAGTCTGCAATAGGAACAAATCTTGTTAATAAAGGGTTTCCTTGGGTCACAGTGCTGAAGTGAAGTTCTGCTGGCCTGCGACATGTTGAAAGGGATTCTTATCATTGTTTCATTTAACCTTTTGGCAATTAAACTGGCCACATTTGAAGAATGAACCCCACAACATAGCTTAGTACTTAGTGACTTCAGGATCAGGGCTAAATGGATGCCCAGAAGACGATGCCCAGCATGGAAAAGAAGGGTCAGGAAGCTTAAGGATCCTGTGAATGGACAGAGATTTAGAGATGTATTACTTGAAGCTTTTCATGAGATAGAGGAGGATATGGCATCACATGATGTGGAAGACAACTGGAGGTTCCTATGGGACAATCTGTTTAGGGCTACTGACCAGATCAGTGGATGGTGCAAAGTCCCCTCTTGACCTAAGGTAATGTGGTGGTGGAACAATGTAGTTGACAGGGCCATTAGGCAAAAGAAACAGGCATGGAAGGACGGGAAGAATGGTGGTAGCAGGGAAGGGTATCAAATTGTCAGAAGGGAAGCTAGGAGACAGGTTTACTTAGCCAGAGAGGAAGTAGATAAGAAAAATTTGCCACTGTTCTGTGTCGTGAGGATCAAAGACTTGAAGTGTTTTGTGTTGCAAGACGGTGTCTGAGAGAGAATTGTGATGTCATAGGAGAGAAATGTGTCCGCATGGATGATGGCTCACTTGCATTTAATGAGGCTGCAAGGAGAGAGACTTGGAGACACCACAATGAAAGGTTGCTAAATGAGAGAATGAATGGCAGAAAGAGAGTCTGCCAAATGTTGGTCCAGCAGAGGGACCAACTGTCCGAATTGACAGTATCTTGGCAGATAAAGCAATTAAGAGTACGAAGACAAGGAAAGCACCCCAGCCCATCAGTAATCACTGCAGAGATGCTTAAAATATCTGGTGGTGTCGGCTATAGTCTAGTCACCTGTATAGTTAACCAGGTGATACATGAAGGAGTCATACCCAATGACTGGTGTAGCAGCACCATACTCAGCTGCTACAAAGGTAAAGGTGATGCATTAGATACGAATAATTACAGAGGTAACAGGTTGTTGGATCAGGTAATGAAAGTCAACTAATTAGGGAGAGAGTTAGTTTAGATGAGATGCAGTTTGGGTTTGTGCCAGGGAAAAGCACCACTGATGCTACATTTCTGGTAAGACAGCTGCAGGAGAAATACCTAGCCAAAGATAAACCTCTGTACTTGGCTTTTGTTGAATGCCTTTGGCAGGGTCCCCCGATCCCTTGTCTGGTGATCAGTGCAGAAACTAGGGATAGATGAGTGGTGGTTAGTGAGAGCTGTACAAGCCATGTACAGGGATGCTACTGGTAAGGTGAGGGTCGGCAATGAGTATAGTGCAGAATTCTGGGTAGGGGCAGGGGTCCACCAAGGATCAGTCCTCAGCCACCTCTTATTCATAGTCCTCAAGGCAATAACAGGAATTCAAGTCAGGATGCCCCTAGGAGCTTCTCTATACTGATGACCTTGCTCTAATTGCTGAGTCACTATCAGAACTAGAGAATTTTCAGGTGTGGAAGCAAGGTTTAGAATCGAAGAACCTTAGAGTCGATGTAGCAAAAATTGAAGTCTTAGTAAGTAGGAAAGCATACAAATCACAAACCCCTTCAGGTAGATGGTCCTGCTCAATCTGAAGAACAGGTGTAGGTAGAAACTTCATACGATGTACCCAGTATAAGCTATGGACACATATGAAGTGCAGCAATTTCAAAGGGAGGCTGAGAAGATAGTTTTTGTGTGTGGAAAATGCACAGAGGCAATAAACACTGAAAATGTGCAGAAAACGGCTTCCATCACATCCCAGGGGAAAAAACTAGAAGTAGTTGATAGTTTTCGTTACCTAGGTGACTGAGTCAGTAGCTGGGGTGGATGCTAGAATAGCTGCTAGAATAAGAATAGCATGGTCAAAGTTCAGAGAGCTCCTACCTCTGCTGGTAACAAAGGGCCTCTCACTCAGAGTGAAAGGTAGACTGTATGACACATGTGCACGGACAGCCATACTAGACAGTAGTGAAAATGGACTATGACTGCTGAGGACATGCATAAGCTTGCCATAAATGAAGCTAGTATGCTCTGCTAGATGTGTAATGTCAGTGTGCATACACGACAGAGTGTAAGCGCCCTGAGAGAAAAGTTGGACCTAAAAAGCATCAGATGTGGTGTGCAAGAGAGATGACTGCGCTGGTATGGTCATGTGTTGCATATGGATGAGGTCAGCTGTGTGAAGTGGCACACACTAACAGTGGCGGGAAGACCTGGGATGAGGTTGTGAAGCATGCCCATTGAATGTTGGGCCGCATGGAGGCAATGACAAGTGACCGAACCCATTGGAGATATGCTGTGCTTGAGAAGACCCGGCAAGCCAAGTGAGACCGTAACCGTGGCCTATGCCAGTGCAGCATAACTGGCCCGTTTAAGAGTACCCTTCAATCATTGGGCAATAAACTGGGCTTGAGAAGACCTCTTGAGTCAAGTGAAGTCATTGTCGTGGTTCTTGCCAGTACTACCTGACTAGCACCTGTGCCTGTGGCACCTAAAAAGCACCATTTGAGCGTGGTCATTGCCAGTGGCATGTGACAAGCACCCACTACACTCTTGGCGTGGTTGACATTAGGAAGGCTATCCAGCTGTAGAATCCTTGCCAGATCAGATTGGAGCCTGGTGTAGCCTTCTGGCTCACCAGTCCTCAGTCAAACCATCCAACCCATGCCAGCAGGGAAAGCGGACATTAAACAATTACAACATCAAAATCTCAAAGCTATGAGATAATGTGTGATTAATGAAAAGGAATGTGAATAAATGAGCCTTAATTTGATGGAGTAACCAGAATGTCAAAGGATCAACCAGTTCTGTTCCAGTTCTATCCCTACCATTTAAATAGACTGTATTATTAAGTACAATGTTATGTTGAATCTAATGTGACCCCCATTTTTTAATAACTAAAACTCATATAATGTATTTATTTTGGCAGAAAGCCAGCAATTTCAGGGAGGAAGTAAATCAATTATATGGACCCCAATGCTAAACTGGTATTTATTTTATCAACCCTGAAGACATGAAAGGCAAAGTTGACCTTGGTGGAATTTGAACTCAGAACATACAGCTGGATGAAATTCTGCCAAGCATTTTGCCTGGCATGCTAATGACTTTGCCAGTTTGCTGTTCTGTTTAGAGAATAGAATAATAGCCATCATTCCCAAGCTTGTTGTTTTGTATTGAATTTCTTGTCTTATACCTGAGTGAAAGCTATAGGATTTGAAGAACTCTCATTTGAGACATTTTAAAAGAATTAATTTCATCTCAAGTTTATTGTTTCTGTGTCTGGATTTCCTTTGTATTTCTTCTTTCAGAGTGTTTGCCTTTGCATGGAAATTATTTCATAATGTTTACAATTTATATTTTTCAGGTTAAGAATTTGTGGTAGAATTCTTTTTTATTCTGTACCAATGAAATCTAGCGATGATCTCTTTGGAATACATTTGATTTAAACATTCTTCGATTCTGTCAGCCAACGGCATCATTTAAAGAGCGAAAGAGAAAGCAAAAGAGAAAATGACTGACTCGGCTGACATGTTGGATTTGTACCTGGATGATGTTGATGTTTGTCCGACTCCTAGTCTCTTGGACGGAGTCTCTGACGATAATGGTGTGCTCTCCCCAGGATTGGAACATGGCTTGTCTTCAGCACTTGCTCAGGATGACCCATTACAGCAGTCACCATTTAGCCAGATATCTGGCCTGGCCTCGTCGACACAGTTCGATTTCAGTCAATTTGTTACCCCCAAGCTTCATCACATCAGCGATCCATCCCTGGGGGGCAGTCAGAACTTAATTGGCCAGACACCTCCTCACCAAACATTAGGGAACTCGAACCCCCTTCTCCAGACTGCTAATCAGTACAACACATTTAGTATCACTACTGGCCAAGTCATACAACAACAACAGCAACAACAACAACAACAGCAGCAGCAGCAACAACAACAACAACAGCAACAACAACAACAGCAACAGCAACTTGAGTTAGTTCAGAATTCTGTCTGGAATACAGCATCCCAGGCCAGCAACTGTTTCTTACAAACCACCCAACAGACTCAAGTGTCAATGGAAGATGTGCCGCAAGACAACGGCAACACTGTCAACATGAATACATCAACATACTTAACACATCACGACTATGCACTGCCGGCCACGCAACAGCCACTGGCTCGGCTCTCTCACTTCCCAGACAACACCGACCCTTCCAATCAAACCTCGTTGCTTTCGGCAACGCTCCAGTCTACTTCCACACCTTCCAACCCTCTTCTTAGCACTGTGCCTATCACCGCAACAAATGTTGCAAACTCTCTTAACCACATACAACAACAACAACAACAACAGCAACAACAACAACAACAACAACAGCAGCAGCAGCAACAAACATTGTTTCCTTCAAACTCTCAGGTAGCTCTTGCTGCATCCGACATCACAGTAAACAGTTACAGTACGATTCCCTCACAACAAATGCCTCACACTTTTAGTCAGACAGACTTCCTGGATACCACAGCCCATAATACTCAACAGTTACTGCAGCAGCAACAGCAGCAGCAGCAGCAACAACAGCAACAACAACAACAATTACTGCAGCAGCAGCAGCCACTACAGCAAGTATGCAATGGACCAGCTATGTTGACCTCAGGGACCAGCCAGCAGCAAGTGGTGGTCAGTAACACAGCAGCCAGTAACATTGTTCAACAATATACGTTCCCCACAATCCGAAATCCGTCGTTGCAGCCATCCTCGCAGCCTGCCGGTGGATCTCAGTCTATTGTGACGACCGACCAGTTGAGTCACTTTGACTCTGGCCATGCTACCGTGCAGCAGAACGCGCAGTATCAGGCCACTTTCCAAACGGAGCTGCAGCCACAACCGGCACAACAGCAGTGCGTTAGTCTAGCCACAATAGCATCTTCGCCGAGGGCGGCACCACCACCATCTCAGTCCGGACTGGATCACATCACCAACCCAACTCAAATAACTTTCAAACAGGCCAGCTTCCAGCAGCTGGAACAGTTAGTAGGTAATAGCTTAAATTCCAATTTACAAAATCCTCCAAGCAATTCCACTAGCAACATCATAATGCAAGCACCGTTGCTAGGCAACCAGGTTGATGCAACAGTTACTTTGGCCCAAACTACACCAGTGTCAAACATTACTACTTACGTTACGAATGGTTTCCAAGGGACCGCTTCGAGCAGTATTGGAAACAGCTCCATGCCAACTGTCACCAGCAGCACCACAGCTGTCACCACCAAGTTAAACCGGTCTATCGGATTAGTATTAAACGCTGCAAATCTACAGGTGTGCAGTGCTTTAGGGCCTAATCAATCGAAATGTGTGATTATCCCTTGTACGCCAGCAACTGCTCAGACAACAAATAACCAACAACAACAACAAATTCAGATATCTGACAATGGCACACAGCTCCGGGCTGTGCCTTCTTCTGCCACAACCACATATAGTAATATTGTTAAAATTCAACCTCATGGTCAGTTAGGTAAAGGGCAGCAAATTCATTTGATACGAACTGGCCAATCAGGCCAGGTGTTGCAGATTCAAACACAGGCCCCATCTCAAACAGCATTGCCTTTAAACCAGTTACTGACTTCAAATCTTGCCCAATTGGTCACAACTGACCAAGTGGGTTCAACCTCGGATGTTAACCTTCAGGCTACTACCCTCACCAATCGCATTGGACAACCGATTCAATTGGCAACGGTCAACTCACAACAGCCTGTTGCATCACAGCCAACGTCCATTGTGCTCACGACAACACCTCAAGCTATTTTTACCCCTGCAAGAGTAAGATATGTTTTCTGTTTTTTTCTCTCTATTCTTATTGCTTCTCCTCCTCTTCACACACTCTTCTTTTTTTTTTTTCCTATTCTCTCTTTTCTCTTTTCCTTTCTCTTCTCTTTTTTTCCATTTTTTTTCTTTATTTCTTTTGGTATTTCTATATATTCTATTTCACATTTTTACACTTTGTCACTTGTTTACTTTCAGCTCAGACAGGTATCTTATTAAGGATATTTGCATGGGAACTTTCCAGTTGGATGCGCTTTCACAAATTCTAACTGTAAACTAATAATATAAAAAATATGTATACACACACACACACTGCTTTGTTTTATCACATATGTTTACAAATAATGCAGATAAAAAACAAAGTACATATAATCACATGCAACAGGTGTGTGAATATAGGGAGCTGTAACATTCATCCTTTTCCTAAAGGAATTAAAAGCACTGTTCAGCTGTTTCAGCCCCAAATTAAAATGTGTTTTCACTAGCCCACATTAACATACCCCTGGGGTAGTCATTCATTAGGACTGGATGCAAAATGCTTTGAGACATTTGCTCAGGGTTTCTGTGCTTTTGGTTCAAACCTCACAGCAGTCAGTTTTGCTTGCCACCCTTTCAAGGTCTATAGAACTACTAGAGAATCAGATCTTTGTATTCTGAGTTCTTGGGTGGTAGACTTAATCTGTCACTTGGCACCAGACAACCACTACCTGGTTGCTTGGTTCCTGCAATAGACTGCACTCAGGTCTTTGAGTAAAGTTTTCTTCTTTCATCCAATCAGTGTTGGAGTCCCTGAAAAGGTAAAGGGCCATGGGCATTGTCCCTCCTTCTCTCACCAAGCAATAAGAAATGCATTTGCTGTGTGTATCCTACATTAATTTCATTTAACATCAACTTTTCATCCTATTGTTGGCCTTGGTTGGAGAAGCAGGGTTTTTGTAGATGGATGCTTTGCCTGTCACAAACTCTTAACTGCTTTTTTTTTCCTTCAAATGAAGGACTTTTGTTTTTCTAATTTAGAAAGATTCAAAGGTGCACTGGTAGATGATCAGTTGATAAGAAATGTCAACAAACATCATACACCCCCCTCACACCATTTATATATATATATATATATACAGAGAGAGAGAGAAATGGGGGATGTACCCCCAAAATGTATACATTCAGTCAAGGTTTTTTAACCCTTTAGTGTTCACATTATTCTGCCAAAACTAATGCTTTTTCATCCTCATTGTCTTGAACTAATCGCGCATTATCTTGTAGCTATGAGAATTTGATGAGGTAGATGTTAATTTTTAAAACGATATTGTAGGATTGGTGTGAGAGATCAGATATGGCCAGTTTGAACATAAAACAGGCAGAATACTTTTGGCCAGATATGCCCGGTTTAAATGCTAAAGGGTTAAATTACATTTCAAAATTTTGAAAAATCTACAACCAGAATTCAATCTTTTTTGAACACCTGTTTTCAAACTGTTGACTTTTCTGGCCCAGGCACAGCTGATAACTTGAAGGAATGAAATGGCAAACATCAAGAAACATTTTGTTCAGTATTTGTGCACATTCTGATTCAGTTGCTGCCCCCATTTTGTCAACTTTTGCTAGTTTGATCTGTAAATTTTATCTTTGAAGTGTCCCCATAAAAGAGTCTAATGGTGTGCAGTCCAGAGGTTATTCCGATGAACCTCTTTGGTCAATCCGCCTGTTTGGCAAATTATCTTCAGTGTAGGTCCTTACATTACTATTGTAAGTGTTGGGTTTCTCCGTGTTGCTGGAAATAAAACTCTATGCTTTCAAAGTCGTCTTGAATGCTTGTCATGACAGATTGTTACAGAAAGTTCGAGTAAATGTGCCCCAGCATGGCTGCGGCCTTCGGGCTAAAACATTTTTAAGGATTTTAAGGATTTAAATGGGACCAGTGCCAGTACTGTCACAAAAGAATGGTCCAATTAATCCTTTTGATGTTAAACCTCACCCCTCACCATACTGTAAATCCTGGTAGATATTACATGATGTTCCCCCACGATATACAGATTCTCAGGTCCCTAATAGGTGCATCTGCGATGGTTAATCATGCCATTTAATTTAAATGTAGTCTCATCACTCCAATCTTTGTTGGAAAGTGTGCATTCTCTACACATTTTGCCACCTACCACTCACAAAACTCTATTATTCAGTTTGGATCTTCTTCAATGGATGCATGGACTATTCTTGGAATGTAACTTTTCCAATGGCAGCACTTCAGAATACTATTGATGCTTGATTTTAAAATGCCTATCTAACAACTTGCTTGCTGCTCATATTTTCTTGAATTCTGCCAATCCATTTCTAATCCCTGCCTTTTTTGCTTCGAGGGGCTCTTCAGTGTCCATGGTTTTCAGGAACCTTTCTTGTGGGCATTCTGGACAGTTCCGTCTGCTCCAAACTTATCTCTAATCCAAGTGATGGTAAGCCACATCGGCAGATCTGCTTGAAATTCCCTCTTAAACTCACTTTGCACTTTGTCTTTTCAAACTTGCTCTTGCTACTTCAAGGTAAATTTTAGCCTGGCTCCTTTTCATTATTTTTAATGGGTTAAATTTTAAAAATGGAGTTATTAGCTGTCCAAGTGTGTTTACACTTTGTTTCCTAACCACATGGTTCTGAGTTCAATCTCATTGCATGGCATCTTGCCTCAACAAATTCTGCCTTTATCTCTGTGATGATGTTGAAGATGATGATGATATCCCTTTTTTTTGCTTTTAGTTAAACAGCATCTGTTTTTGGGAACTACACACACACACACACACACACACACTGCTTATTCCATAATGACACCGAGAATAAGCAATTTTTCTTATTCTTCTGTGATGTTTATTATTATCATTATTTATATTGAACTTGAAAAACATCAGAAATTCTGCCTGTTTAGCATGAAAACATTAACATTGTTTTAAATTATAATAGATTAAATTGGCATTTTTATACAAACTCAGATCTCTTTTTTTTTGTTTTATCTTGTATTTTATATTAACAGCTTTAGTCTGGGTGGGTGGGCACTGCCTAACTTTCAAACCCTGATGACCTTCCTCCCTCTTTCACACACACAGACACACACACTACATACCAAGTGAGAAAATATAGTAGAAATCAATGCCACTAATCATCTGGCTTTTTATGATTAATTAATAAACAAACACAAATATATTTAAATCAGTCAGGGATACCCAAACTACCACAAGGCATGTGTTCAATGAATCCCACTCGTATTCTCTCTTTCACTGTAGTTCAGTGCTGTTAATTCATTTTTTGTTTTTGTTTTGTTTTTATGAAAAGTTTGGTAAAGATGATAAACAATGGCATTTAACATGTTCCACCGCAAATGTAACCTCTGTTTTGGGAATCTCTTGTGGCCAAGAAAGATGGCCATCTGGTGATGTATATATTTGTGATCTTTGTGGAAAGAGTTTGGTGAGAAATGACTGTTAGACACACGAGCCATACCATGTGACTTGCATTAAGAATTACTGACTAGACACAGTGGCATGGGCAAACCGAGACGATGTTGGATCACTCTCAGACCAGGGGCCACTGCAGAGATGTAGCATTCCATTCCCTGACAAGCTGGGTAAACTGAAGCAGCACAGAAACAAAGTGTTTATTTCATTATCATCATCGTTTAACGTCCGTTTTCCAGGCTAGTATGGGTTGGACGGTTCGACCAGGGTCTGGGAAGCCAGAAGGCTGTACCAGGCTCCAGTCTGATCTGGCAGTGTTTCTACAGCTGGATGCCCTTCCTAATGCCAACCACTCCGTGAGTGTAGTGGGTGCTTTTATGTGCCACCTGCACAGGTGCCAGAGGAGGCTGGCAATGGCCACGATCGGTCGGTGCTGGCAACTGCCACGTTCGGATGGATCTTTTTACGTGCCACTGGCACTGGTATGACAACTACAATTTCCATTGATTTTTTGATCGATTTCGATTTTCAGCAACAAATTTGAGCTTGTCTTCCTGGAATACCTATACATCATTACGGTCACATGATATAGACATTTCTATGGAAATTATAGTTAACCAAATCGATAGTGTTGAATCTGTATTCCAACAGGAAACTGACCAGGTTATGTTTCTCTAAATAGGTACCATGATGAAGTGCAGTTGGAAAATTAAAATTCATCATAACTTAATTTACTTTATGTAAACCAGTTGTGTTCAGACTTAAAATGAGGAGGAAGTATTAGGAATGATGTATATACTCTCTTTCTTTTATTTCTTTTATTTGTTTCAGTCATTTGACTGTGGCCATGCTGCAGCACCGCCTTTAGTCGAACAAACTGACCCCAGGACTTATTCTTTGTAAGCCTAGTACTTATCCTATCAGTCTCTTTTGCTGAACCGCTAAATTATGGGGACGTAAACACACCAACATCGGTTGTCAAGCGATGGTGGTGGGGGACAAACAGATACACAAATATATATATATATATATACACACACACACACACACACACACACACACACACACACACACACATGACAGGCTTCTTTCTGTTTCCGTCTACCAAATCCACTCACAAGGCTTTGGTTGGCCCAAGGCTATAGTAGAAAACACTTGCCCGAGATACCATGCAGTAGGGCTGAACCCACAGCCATGTGGTTGGTAAGCACGCTACTTAGCACACAGCTACTCCTGCGCCTATTCAACAATGTCTAAAATTGCATCTTTATGTGAAGGTACTCCACTCACACTCTAACATTTCCTGTAAAATGTCCACACAAACTGACCAGTGTACAATAATGGCCGTCTGTCCAATGTTGTGGATTATAAACCATACGGTTATGGCTTACTCCCTTGGCTTAAGAAAGTATCTCTGTTTTAGCAGGTGAATGTTTGATAGCAAAAAGAAATATTTTGGAAATCTTATTTTGACACAGTTGTATAAGGCAATTGTATTTACACCAGAAATCCTCGAATATCACTTGACATGAATTCAGAAGAAACAATTGATATATATTGACTGAGATTATGGCGGCGAGCTGGTAGAAACGTTAGCACGCCGGGCGAAATTCGTAGCCGTATTTCGTCTGTCGTTACGTTCCGAGTTCAAATTCCGCCGAGGTCGACTTTGCCTTTCATCCTTTCGGGGTCGATAAATTAAGTACCAGTTATGCACTGGGGTCGATGTAGTCGACTGAATCCCTTTGTCTGTCCTTGTTTGTCCCCTCTGTGTTTAGCCCCTTGTGGGTAGTAAAGAAATATATATATTGACTGAGATTTATGAGTTATGCATTGAGATAAATGTTTTGGATTTGAGTAAACTTGATTGATTGTTTAATATAAAAACTACTTGAGATTACCTTTTGTCTTTGAATTAAAGATTTCTTTATTCTCTTTCCGCCAGACAATCCAAGTAAGCAATGCCAACAGTCTAGTGCCTTCTCAGCTACAGCCTGGAACCACTGCTAAAGTGATGACTGTAGCCAAGTCTTCTGTCCCTTCTTCAGCAACCGGTGTTCCCATAGGTCAGCAGACATTTATGATAACATCTGCTTCAGGTGCATTGTCCAAATTGCAAGCCAGTGGTGGCACTGTTGAGGTGACCAGTGTCAGTACACCAAAAACACAACCACGGACGAAAGTAATTAGCTTGACGGTGAGACCATCGACAAATAAAGCGTCTACATCCACGTCCACGTCTACGTCGACGTCGACCACACCTAAGCCCGAGAGAAAACGAAACACAGCTTCAAAGAGCAAGAAAAAGACATACAAAACTCCTCAAGACAAGGCGGATGAAATAATTGCCCAAGCTCTGGTGGACGCCCAGCAGAAAGGGATTACTCAGATACCACGTGTGGTCCGTGTTGCTGGAGCTACCTCTGACAAGAAAGAAGACTCTGCTGATAAGCTGGAGAAACCTAAAAAGAAGCGAGAACGCAAGCCAAAACCTACGAAAGAGAGAAAACCTAAATCAGGGAAAAGGTCTAAAGCTGCAAAGAAGAAACGGTAAGTTCTCTAGCCATTTGAATTAATGTCTCCTCTACCTCTAATTTGTAAATCTATCAATCGCTTATATATATATATATATATATATATAAGAAAGTAACGCGAAACCGGTCTTTCTTCTTAACTATGTCATTGTAAGAAAAATTTTTTTAATATTCTTCAGACATATTGACTCAAATATATATTTTTTAACCTTTAAGCCTTCTGTAGTTTTTTCACTTTTTACTATTTTCTATATATATATATATATATATATATATATATATATATATATATATATATATATATATATATATATATATATGCACACGTGTATGCGTGTATACATATATAATATTAAACATACACAAAATACATGCTATATGAAAAGTTTTACTCACAGGTTGGTGACATTCTATTCTCTAAATAGTTTTTTTAAAATAGCTAATAAATTTTTAAAAAATCTTTCTTTAAATATATGCATATAACCATTATATGTGTGTATTCACCATGCTGGACTACTGAAATCCACAAGTTTTTTCACTCTCTCTCTCTCTTTATTTTTTCTTATTCCTTTCTGTTGAAGAGCATAGGCTCGAAACGTAAAGGACTTTTTCATTTTTCCTGAGCATCAAGCTAATATACTTACTTGTTGTTCATGCACTTGTCTTCATCTTTTTCTATAAATTTCAAAAAAGACATGCTCTTGTTTCTCTCCTGTCTCAGCTTGATTTACATGTTTGTCATCACAACCTCGTTTAGGCTTAGCAGCCCTTCCTGTTTGTTTTCACTGTCCTGTTTGTGTTACCTATTTTGACCCTCCGCAAAATCCCAAATTTTATTTAATTTGCTTTGTGGGAGTAACTGTTTTATCGAAAGTGCATACTGTTGTTAAATCCTCAAAATATGAGAGTAGAAAAACAGCCAACAGCTGGTGAAGGATCATTCTTAAAACATTGTAATATTTGTTCTTGATGAACACAACACTACTTATTGTGAACCAGTAAAGTTGCTCAACCTGCTAAAAATAGCAAGCTAATTCCTTCAAATCACACTTTCATCTTAACAAACACACAAGGACATGTTGGTTGATGTAGTCATTGCTGAAATATTATAGGTCTTAGGTTTACTCAACCAAGATAGATTGGAACTAAACAACGCCAAGTTTTATTTGAACCACAACTTAATAAATTGTGAGTCTGAAACCATAACTGGACGGAGTCAGATTTGACTGACACTTGGTAGATTTTCTTGTTGTTTTCTTTTGAAATGTCTGTAGAACTTTACCACTGTTCATGGTTTGTTCTTTGATTATGTCCGGTATTGTAGAGTATTGTAGACAATACTCTACAATACTCTACTCTATTGTTGAGTATTGATTATGTCAGGTACTGTCAGGTATTTTAAGGCGGCGAGCTGGCAGAAATGTTAGCACGCTGGACGAAATGCTTAGTGGTATTTCGTCTGCGTTACGTTGTGAGTTCAAATTCCGCCGAGGTCGACTTTGCCTTTCATCCTTACGGGGTCAATATATTAAGTACCAGTTACGCACTGGGGTCGATGTAATCGACTTAATACCTATGTCTGTCCTTGTTTGTCCCCTCTGTGTTTAGCCCCTTGTGGGTAATAAAGAAATAGGTATTGTAGAGTGTGGGAGTAAACGGTTCGGAATGAATGAGTTTCTACTTTCTTAAGAGTTCTTGCTGTCTAAATGGTTATATGTTCAATAAATAAGATAAATCCAAAGACAAGAGATCAGTTTTCTTAACTGTAATGAATGCAGCCATTTAGGAAGCTTCTCTGGGGACACGAAAAGTTCTCTGCCTGACTCTGGTTGCAGAGAATTTGACTTTGATCTGTGACTTGTTTCCGTTTAGAAAATCACAAGTGTTACTACTCAAACATGTAAACACTTTGAACGGTGCAATTTCTCATGGACCTCAGCCTCCTGGCTTGGTTTTAACACGCACAACACTGTTTTGACTGGGTTTCAACTTGAAATATTCTTTTTACAATGTACAGTTTCAGTGCTCTTATTTACTGTCTTTCAGCAAAGTGTGTGTGTGTGTGTTTGTGTTATCCACAGCTTGTTTTACCAAAAATAAAGTTTATCATTAAGTCCGTGGTCATTAATCTTGCCGTCTTTTTCTCTTCATCAGAATAGTGAAACCAATTTTGCGAAAGAAAAAGCAAACTGGATCTGATAACTCCGACATGGAAGTAACACCACCACCGTCACCAAAAGGAGATAATGATAGTTCGGTCCAGGTAAGTTCATAACGATCACATTATTTAGTTTTCAGATAGTTACCTGAAAGTGACAGCTGACCTTATATGGAACTAAGAACCAAAAGCAATCTCGTCACTGAGACTGTTCTATATTACTGGTCATCATCATCCAGTATACTCTGGCCATCAAGGGCCAGTGACATCTTGCACTTGTCAGATTTTTAGGCTGTGGCTGTGTGGTATGACGTTTGCTTCCCAACCACATGATTCTGGGTTCAGTCCTACTGTGTGGTGCCTTGGGCTGACCAAAGCCTTGTGATTGAATTTAGTTGACTGAACCTGAAAGAAACCTCTTGTATGTATATCATCATCATCATCATCATCATTGTCGTCGTTTAACGTCTGCTTTCCATGCTGGCATGGGTTGGACAGTTTGACTGACGGCTGGTGAGCCAGAAGGCTGCACCAGGCTCCAGTCTGATCTGGCTAAGTTTCTACAGCCGGATGCCCTTCCTAGCGCCAACCACTCCGAGAGTATAGTGGGTGCTTTAAGTGCCACCTGCATGAAGGCCAGTCAGGCGGTACTGGCATCAATCCTGCTCAAATGGTGCTTTTTATGTGCCACCTGCACAGGAGCCACTCAGGCGACGCTGGCAACGATCACGCTTGAATGGTGCTTTTAACATTCCACTGGCATGGGTGCTAGTCAGGCGGTACTGTTATCGGTCATGACAACGATTTCACTTGCGTCAATAGGTCTTCGCAAGTGTAGTTTATTTTCCAGTGATTGAAGGGTACTCTTAAATGGGCTGGTTACATAGCACTGGCATAGGTCACGGTTATGGTCTCATTTGGCTTGCTGGGTCTTCTCAAGCTGACAATAATCGGTTAGTTTTTATGCGATTCGAATGGGAGATGCAAATTAGGGGGGAAAGATGCTGTAAATTATCAGTGGAAAATAACTGACCAGAGACAATCCTGCAACTGAGTAAAACATGTTTGTGGGGCAGTCCTGACAAGAATGGGTATTACAGAAGAGATGACCCAGAAACCGAGGCATTTTTTAAACTTGTTTCTTTATTAAACTACATAACTCATATTTGCATGTGGCAAAAAAATCTAAAACTGATGATGGCAATGGGTGGTGAGTCCTGTAAAACAAGAGGAAGGACTGAACAGGCTTTAGTCACAAATCACAATTGTTTCTGTGCATTAGTAACAACTTTTTAGTGGCCGAGTGTACCATATCATATTAAGGGTAAAGGGTAAAGACCCCCTTTGGGTAATGAATGACCATGGTATGCACCTAGAAAGTTCCCTTCTAAAGCACAAGTCTGGACAAGGTTGTTTATGGGAGACTAACAGTCACCCATGTGTACCAGCCTCCCTTCTCTTTCTGCCACCAATGTTATCCAAGGGAAAGGCAAAGGGGCTGATACAGCTTGGCACCATTGATATTGCTGCTCATTTCTACAGCTGGAGCAACATTCATATTATCATATCATTTTATAAATATGATGTGGTCCAACCCATGCTAGCATGGAACATGGATACCACATTTTGCTCTCACTCTTTCCTCTAAATTTGAGTAGCCATGTAGCTCCTTTACAACATGAATTTGCTCTACTCTAACCCTTTGTCTCACACCCTTAACCTTCATCTAACACGAGGACCACCCCTGCTTCCTTGGGCTTTATAGAAAAAAAGCACCCGGTCCACACTGTAAAGTGGTTGGCATTAAGAAGGGCATTCAGCCATAGAAAACATTCCGAAGCAGGGACTGGAGCATGATTCTTTGAACTCATCTGATCCTTGCCAAGCCATCCAATCCATGTCAGCATGGAACGTGTATATTAAATGATGATGTTAATGTATATATGTGTGTGTGTGTGTATAATAATTGTAATAATAATAATTTGAGGGAATATTATTCCAAACTTACAGGGAAAAATTCAATTTAGAAATAATATGTAATTTTCTAGATGCTGTAATTTAAGTTTTCATTTTGAATTGATAAAAGGTGTTTTTTTTTCTAATTTATATATATATATATATATATATATATATATATTGGCAACTAAAGTGAGATTGCAAACACAGCCAATGCCAGGATTGACTGATCGGCCCATATAAGAGTACCCTTGATGCGATATATGCTTGGGAAGACCTGTTGAGTCAAGTAAAACCAAAATCGTAGCTGTGCCCAATGCCCCCTGGCTGGTTCCTGTACCAGTAGCATGTAAAATGCATCGTCCGAATGTAGTCAGTGTCAGGTCCGCCTAACTGGCTCCCATGCTGGTGGCATGTAAAAAGCACCATCCGAGCGTGGCTGATGCCAGTACCCACTGACTGGCTCCCATGCTGGTGGCATGTAAAAAGCAACCACTACACTCTTTTAGTGGTTGGCATTAGGAAGGGCATCCAGTTGCAGAAACATTTCCAGATCAGATTGGAACCTGGTGCAGCCTCCTGGCTCTCCAGACCTCAGTTAAACCATCCAACCTATGCCAGCATGGGAAACGGATGTTAAACGATGATGATGATGATGATGATGATGCATATATAAAATGATGTAATTATTTTGGCTCTGAAACATTTGCATCCTTACAAACTTATAAACCGTATCTTAGAACACAATCATCCCCTTCATCACTTTATCCACCATGTTTAATGTGCAAATGACTTTTCAGGTGGGTTTGTAATAATATTGTTTAATTTCAAATTGAAAGCAATTAATGGTTTATCAATACAACAATCAATAAAAGTTGTATTCCTCCCCTTATCTCTCTCTCTCTCTTGCTCCCATAACACTTTTTTTTCCTGGTTTGGGCAGTTTTCTTCTTCATTGTATGATGTTGTTTTGCCCCTGATCGTGCAGACCTATGGCCAAAGACATTCCAGTTGTCACCATTGTTTTTTATAGTGACATAATGTATATAGGACTATATTATGACTTGGCTGCTGTTTCTAACAGCGCAATTGACCCCGTGTGTGTGTGTGTGCTTTGACTTTCTGTTTGTCTTTCTTTCTCTAACAGCTGACAATGTTAAATATAAAACGAGTCAGCAATTGTGGGAATGTTGTTCGTGATATTTATTGATATTGTTGTTGTTGTTGTTGTTAGTGGTGATAGACGTGATGATGTGTATATGAACTCTGTTACTAATTATGTTAAACTGTAAAAATAATAAAAAACACAGATGGTAGGAGGCAGGTAATTTGTTATGGTGGCAGGCCTCGTGCATGTTTTGGTAAAAGAGAGAGAGAGAGGGGGGAGTGATCTGAAATATGTATTTTACCTGAAGGTAGCCAGCCTTCGTTTATGGTTTACTAATCCACATGTTAGGTAGCACCAAATGATACCTGGAGGATAACAAAGTGTAAAGAGAAAGACAGAGAGAGAGAGGGGGCAGGAAGGGGAAAAGGTTGTCATTAGAAGAGGTGAGAAATATGAAGAGTAGAGGGAGAGAAGAAATGAGGAGGGAGGGCAAAACAGGAGTGAGAGAGAGGGGAAGATTAGAAAGAAGGGGAGGTAAAAGCAGAGAGAGTGTAGGGAAAGCAGGAGAGAGAGAGAGGGAGATTTGAAAATGGATGCAGTTGAAAAAGAGAGTCTCTGAAGTGATAGGATGAGGAGAGGTTACAAAGGGAAGAGTTTTGAGAAAGAAGAATAAGGGAGGGAGTGGTGAGAGTAGAAAACAATGAGATTAGTAAGAAGAAAGAGAGAGAAATAGAGACAGAGAGAAAGAACAATTGAAGGAGATAAAACTGTGTGTGTGTTGATGGGAGTAGGAAGAGATGACTAATTATCTCTTGTGATACTTTCTCAATAGATTTCTCTCAAAATCGTCATAATTCCCACAGCTATGTTGATGTGTGTGTATTGCTTAGTGGGATTTTCTGGTTTATTGTTGTTTGTTTTTTTTCTTCTTTTATACAAACTAGAGTTAAAAAAAAAGAAAACCCAAAATAAGCAAACAATATCTGGTGTCTCTGTAAATAACATGCAAACAAAACAAAACATTTCAGAAGTTATGACTGATCTTTCTAATGTGTTATGTGTGAGAGAGTGAGTGTGTGTGTGTGAGAGAGAGAGAGTGTGTGTACGTACATACGTATGTACTCTTTACTCTCTTTTACTTGTTTCAGTCATTTGACTGCGACCATGCTGGAGCACTGCCTTTAGTCGAGCAAATCGACCCCAGGACTTATTCTTTATAAGCCTAGTACTTATTCTATTAGTCTCTTTCGCCGATCCGCTAAGTTACGGGGACGTAAACACACCAGCATTGGTTGTCAAGTGATGTTGGGGGGGGGGATTAAAACACAGACACACAAACATATACACGCACACACATATGTACGACGGGCTTCTTTCAGTTTCCGTCTACCAAATCTACTCATAAGGCTTTGGTCAGCCTGAGGCTATAGTAGAAGACACTTGCCCAAGGTGCCATGCCAGTGGGACTGAACCTAGAACCATGTAGTTTGTAAGCATGCTACTTACTACACAGCCACTCCTGTGCCTAACATACACACACACATAGAAGGTTGAAAAGGAACACATGAGTTGATATGTATAAGGAAAAAAGGCCAAGATAGAAAATGCTAAAATAATTTTATCACAAAAAACATTTTAGTACCGGTTTCAGTCATTGAGACTTTTTCAACTGTAAGTATGGAAAACAATGAAATTTTGGAAAACTTAAATGAAAAGTTTTTTAAAAGAATATTTGCATAGTATTCAAATACAAGGGGCATTTTCTTCTCTTGTTTACTCATGTGGGTTCGAACCCACAAGAGAGACAGAGACAGGCAGAGACAAGGAAAATGCCCCTTGTATTTGATTACTATGCAAATATTCTTATAAAAAACTTTTCATTTAATTTTTCCAAAATTTAGTTGTTTTCCATACTTAGAGTTGAAAAAATCTCAATGACCGAAACCGGTACTAAAATGTTTTTTGTGATAAAATAATTTTAGCATTTTCTACTTTGACTTTTTTTCCATATATATATATATAATATATATATATATATTTACTAGTTACATATAAGACAGAGGGAGTGTGTGTCCTGGTCAGAGTTTGTGTCCATCTATCCATGCACATTTTTGCATGTCCATACAGGTGTGCTTATGTTTGTGAATTAACTGGTTGTGGTTTTATTAATGCATTTTCCCCCTAAGTGGATTAGTGAGTATGTGCGTGCATGCACGCGTGTGGGTCTGTGTCTGACCCCACCACTGGTTGATAATTGGTGTTGGTGTGTTTATGTGTACATAACTTAGCTTTTCAGTGAAAGAGATCCTTCAAGGCGGTGCCCCAGGATGGCCACAGTCTCATGAATGAAACTAGCAAAAGATAAAAGATATGTTACATTTGTTCCCATTCTGCATTACTTATTTACTGTGAGATGGATTTACCACCGGCACGGAAGCCAGTCAGCGCCGCCTTGACTGGCTTCCGTGCCGATGGCAAGTAAAAAGCACCAACCGATCGTGGCCGTTGCCAGCCTCCCCTGGCACCTGTGCCGGTGGTACGTAAAAAGCACCCACTACACTCACAGAGTGGTTGGCGTTAGGAAGGGCATCCAGCTGTAGAAACACTGCCAGATCAGACTGGAGCCTGGTGCAGCCTCCTGGCTTCCCAGACCCCAGTCGAACCATCCAACCCATGCTAGCATGGAAAACGAACGTTAAACAATGCTGATGAAGAAGAATTGTTGTTTAGCGTAGGCCCAAAGTAGCACCAGTGTCAGAATGTGAACTGTAAATCTTTCCGCTCATAGTATCTTTTCATATCAGTTTAGTCAGCTCTATATCCAGTCCTTCTGATATTCTACTACTTTCTCCTTGGCGCTAAACAATGGCAGCAAACTTAAAATCAATGAAGCTTTCCTGAGTATTTCATGCTGAGTTTAACCCCCTCCTATTGATGTCTCAGAAAAGAAAAAGAAAAAAAAGTTGGATTCCACTGAATCAAATAATATTATTGATTCTCATATCTGAGGTGAACAGTCAAGTAATATTGATTCCTATCTGAGGCACGAGCATGACTGTGTGGGTATTTAGAAATCTCTATTCCAAATACATGGTTTTGGATTCACTTCCACTGCATGGCACCTTAAGTGTGTTCTGCCACAGCCTCAGGCCACCAACCAAGTGGATTTGGTCAATTGAAACTGAAAAAAAAAAGGTGCAAGTCTTGCATGTGTGCATGGATGGATGAGCATCTGCATGCTGTCTCTTTGCCTGGACATCACATGGTAGCTGTAGGCAAGTGTCGGCATCATGCAAAGGGTGTCCTTTGTTTCCAATCTTCCATAAAAACATGTCTGGCCATGGGGGGAAATAATATCTTAATTAGGAGGGTTAGTGACAGGAAGAGCATCATATGCCCAAGGAGAAAACACTTTACAACCATTTAACCATTTCATTAATATTTTTTCATTGTAATGTTGCCCCCCCCCCATCATTAGAATGATAAGACGCTGCTCTTTCATCAGTTTGCACAAGTGACAACAAGTTCCATTCCTTTGTGTTTGAATAAGATGAGTCGGAAGGATGTCCAGGGGGTAAAAACAATTCCTCCCTTCAAAAGGATGCCTTACCAAAAAAGAAAGAAATAAAACTCAGCAAAAAAAAATGAGTAAAGTAAAATAAATAAAAACTCTTATTAAACTTTTGTTTTCTTTTATTTCAGAAGCGACGATCGGCTCGTAATACGAAAAGGAAAAAATATTGTGATGATGTGGATATCAGCTTTTCTGATGATAATCCTGAAATTGATGTTGAAACTCTGGATGGCACATCTCTGCTCAACAGAGTGGTAAGAGAGTTTTTCTCAATTTCTTTCTCTCTTCAGTTTCCCATATTTTTTATTCTTTTTAAACTATCAAGTGAAAGATTTTATTTACAACTAGCAGAGACACCCGGCATTGCCCGGTTACATTCAATTGAAGAATTAGACTTTTCTGTTATATATATATGGATACACACACACACACACACACATATATGTTATATAGGAGCACTCCGTCGGTTACGACGATGAGGGTCCCAGCTGATACGATCAACGGAACAGCTTGCTCATGGAATTAACGTGCAAGTGGCTGAGCATTCCACAGACACGTGTACCCTTAACGTAGTTCTCGAGGAGATTCAGCGTGACACAGAGTGTGACAAGGCTGGCCCTTTGAAATACAGGTACAACAGAAACAGGAAGTAAGAGTGAGAGAAAGTTGTGGTGAAAGAGTACAGCAGGGATCACCACCATCCCCTACCAGAGCCTCGTGGAGCTTTTAGGTGTTTTTGCTCAATAAACACTCACAATGCCCGGTCTAGGAATCGAAACCGCGATCCTACGACCGCAATTCTGCTGCCCTAACCACTGGGCCATTACACCTCCGAACACACATCATCATCAAATACATGAAAGTACATGAAGTTTGTTAAAAAAAAAGGGGGATCATGTATATACCTCCTGGCTGTTGAGATTATAACACCCGCCAAATGAATTCTCTTGATTCAACACTCTTCTCATATATGAGCATTTCCACCACTGACAATGCGTGTGCATGTGTGGCTGTCATTGCAGTCACATTTTCACAAGAGATTCTTTCATACTGACTTGCTACTTTTACAATTCAGAACAACTTGCATCTCTGATTCTCACACTGAAGAACATCTGCAAACCTTAGTTGAACTTTGGGCTTATTTCTTTGCTAAGTATTTCTGTTTACTTAACTCCCAGATATTGTTTGGTGCTTCTCCCTTCCATTCTCTCCGGCCTCTTCTCTTAAGGTTCATGACTATATCTACCCTACCATTCTGTCTGTCTGGAACCCTGTTTCATCTGTGCTCTACAGTAGGCTGTCTCCTGGAAGCTTCCAATTGCCTTCTATATCATAAGCCTCCTCCTCCACCTCCTCCTCACTATCAACTTGCACTTCTTTGATCTTATGTCTAGCAGAAAGACCTTTCAGTTTCTGTACCTCCTCATTGTCCTCTGTTTCACTAATCGCCAGTCTGTTTTTGAGTGGTATATTCTTCACCAACGAAAGACATTATGTATAGCCATTTGTCTGTCTTGCTTTCTGATGAATAACAAGTCTAAGACGTTGTTCACCTGGCAGGTAGTCAAGTGGCTGATCAATATCCTCAAGTTTAGTATTGGAAGTGGTTAAGTCATTTGTATCACAGATCTTCAAGAGACTTGATCCTTCTTAATTCCTTGTATCCTGTCTAAAGTATCGCTGTGGCCCAGAGTAGCCATCATAGTGTTAACCAAAATGTTTATCAAATTTATTGGATATCATAACAAGATCAGTTCTTGATAAACCAGAAAGCATAGAAATGGTCCTTTTAATCCTTTCTTAGTCCTAATTGTGGAGCTTAGGCAGACATCATTGCCTGTTGTGTTGCTCATGTCCTGTCAATTTTTCAATTATTCTATCCATATAACTACCTCGGTAGCTTTATCTATTTCTTTGCAAATAATCTACTCTACTCTTCCGACTCCTGTAATTAACTCAGATTTTGTTCCTCTGTTTCTTGCCTGTAAGAAGTTGATGGAGGCTTTCTACATTGAACCATTTTACACAGCACACGTCTGCTTATCTCTGATCTAGCATCTCTTACAATGTCTCCAGAATGACTTAAGCTGCCCCCACTACCACTACCATCAGTTTGTGTGTGTGTGTGTGTACATGTATGTATGCATGCATGCATAAATAGTTATGATTTTTCATTTGAAGTTGATGAGCTTCATAAGTTCTTTCCATAAAGTTTTGTCTGATTGGTCTACAGATGCCCGAGGACCCAGAACATGAAGTTAGTTGTAAAGAAGTTACGAGATTTTAGCTTCAAAATAAAAACAATAAACCCTATTTGTTATATTTTATACTTTTTGTGACCAGTTACTTTTGTATGTATTAATTCTTTGAAAATTGTTGAAGGTGTGTGTGTGTGTAATGGTATTGTTTATGCAGGTTAAGATTATAATAATAATGAAATTATTGTATACAGTGCTCAGGTGCACCACAAGCTCAGGTGCACCAGATTGTGAACTTTCTCTGTAGTTTGTTTCCTGTGACACATGAATGATTTTGGTTAATATTCATTTTCACTTGCAGGATGTTATTGATGAAGATATTATGATTGTGGAGAAAATTCTTGGATCTAGACTGCGGAAAGTTGACCCTAACGTATGTTGTTATTATTATTATTATTTAATTCTTCATTGTTTTGATTTGTAAATATATAACTTGGTCCTGACTGTAAGGTTGCAGGCAAGGTGTGTGGTTAAGGAACTTGCTTCATACCCACAGGATTCCTGGTTTGATCCAACTGTGATGCCTGGCAAAAGTGTCTGCTTTCACACTTTAGGTTGACCAATATCTTGGACGAAGACGGAAACTCTGTAGAAGCTTCACACTTTGATACTTTGTTTTCCGGACCATTTTTTTTTTTTTTTTCCGATCCATTGTATCCTTCGTTGCGTGCTGTAGTTTAATTCCAGGTCAGCACAGACAGAGCAAGAAAGAGCTATCATCAAAGGTATTCCAACTTCGACCATCCCGTCTTATATATTCTCCCAGATTGTAATCCAAGACTTATAACATTACATGATTTCAATGCGAACATTTTCGAAGAGGGTGGTCTAATTTCGAAGGACTATGATTTAGCTGTTGTTTCTAGCATGTTGATCGATCGCATAAAATGAGGCCAAACACACTTCGTTGTCGCGTTTTTATACGTTGTGGTGGTCACTGGAGAGGAAGACACAAAGATACACACAACACAAACTGTGAGGGGCATTCAGCCATAGAAAACATGTTATGGTTGAATGTTGGTGCAGTCCAGTGGCTTTCCAGATCCTATTTAGCCATCCAGTCTATTCTAGATTGGAAAATGGATGTTAAATAATAATAATAATTGGCACGTAAAAAGCACCATCCGATTGTGGCCGTTGCCAGCCTCGCCTGGCCCCCGTGCCAGTGGCACATAAAAAGCACCATCTGATCGTGGCCGTTTGCCAGCCTTGTCTGGCACCTGTGCCGGTGGCACGTAGAAAGCACCCACTACACTCATGGAGTGGTTGGCGTTAGGGAGGGCATCCAGCTGTAGAAACATTGCCAGATCAGACTGGGCCTGGTGCAGCCTTCTGGCTTCCCAGACCTCAGTTGAACCGTCCAACCCATGCTAGCATGGAAAGCAGACGCTAAACGAAGATGAATGAATATATATATATATATATATATAATATATATGTTTGTGCAAATGATTTGTCATTTCATCCGATTGATTTACTATGGTGTCTTGTGATGAATCTACTTTTTCTTATTTAGGTTTATATAAATAGACGATATATATATGTGTGTACACCCCACACTATGGAGAATAATGTATATGCCATTGTCTAGAATCTTTTCTTTCTCCCATTTACTTATTTCAAACTTACACGGTGGCCTTTGTGTCCATGACCGTTTAAACATTATTTGATTTATTAAATTTTATCTGTTACATGTATGCAACTGTGTATAATTATGCATTATGCTATTTGTTATTATAAATTATATTTTATTAGAAGTAAAAATAATGATGGCATTGCATGGTTAGATTTGTAGTGTGGTTAATCGTTGATATTTAATTTAGGTCGGTATTAGTTATAATACTTATAAGGAGACTGTCCCAGATTATGTTGGTGTCAGAAAGATGTTTTCAAAAGACCCAACAGTCTTGTCCAGAGTCTGTAAGTTTAATCCAAAGAAACCTGTGTCCATCTCTGGAATGGTTTTTATCTCCTGTCTTTTTCTTGTTTCGGCCGTTAGACTGTGGCCACTGGGACACTGCCTTGGGGAATTTTTAGTCAATCAATTAGACCTCAATATTTATTTTTTAAAGCTTGGTAATTATTCTATCGGCCTATTTTGCTGAGCTGCTAAGTTAGAGGGATGTAAATACACAAACACTGGTTATCAGGTGGTGGCAAGGAACGGGCAGGAATATGCGTGTGCACAGACACACACACTCTTTATACGACAGGCTTCCTCCAGTTTCCATCTACCAAATCTACTCTTAAGGCTTTGGTTAGCCCAAGACTGCAGTAAGCTCTAGTGTCCAAAGTACTGCATATGGGGACTGAACCTGGAACCATGTGCTTGGGAAGCAGACTTCTTACCACACAGCCACACCTGCTGATCTATTCCTGACAGTCAAGGGAACTGAAGAATGCTGGATTGTGTGGTGTCCTACCTTATAACAAAAGATCTTTGATGAATCTGGGCTGAAGAACTAACCATTTGGTGATTTTCCAGTTTGAGTTGGGTGGATGAAATGGGGCCAAATGTGGACGGAAAAGGGTCTGGGATACAGGAACAAAATAAAGTTAATGTGACAAAGAATGATATGGAATGTCAAGAGATGTAAGACCACTTAGTATTGTGGTTGTTTAGCCCTAGGTTGATCCTAAATGTACCAACCTATAGCAAAAGGCAGCCAACCATGACCACGCCGCTCAAACTACGTTAACCAATGTATCCTTCCTTAATTTTAGATTGTAGTATGTGATTTAAAGGAGGTTGGATATTTCTAGCAAGTCCAGAGAAGCTGTACTTTTATTTAGAAAAATTCATTAGTTTAGTGTGAAACGTAAAGGTTATTAATTATATATTGTTTATACCAAGAATTGTCGCTTGTTTATTGGGCATTGTTTTTTTGTTTTTTTTTTCCAGGCGACAACTGATGGAGAAATACCTGAAAGGGAGGAGGAGTTTTTTGTGAAATACAAAAACTAGTAAGTAGAATAAACTTTTCCATATTAACACCAAAGAGCATCATGGCAATTTTTGTTCATGAAATCAACATTCTACTCAATTATCTTTCTAAATGAATTTTTAAAAGATAGGTTTTAATTCATTTTAATTACAATACAGAATAGAAATGCTATTTAAGTCTTTTACATAACATATATTAATCATTTGAAGGTGGCGAGCTGGCAGAAACGTTAGCATGCCGGGCGAAATGCTTAGCAGTATTTTGTCTGTCGCTACGTTCTGAGTTCAAATTCCGCCGAGGTCGACTTTGCCTTTCATCCTTTCGGGGGTCGATAAATTAAGTACCAGTTCACTGGGGTCGATGTAATCGACTTAATCCGTTTGTCTGTCCTTATTTGTCCCGTCTGTGTTTAGCCCCTTGTGGGTAGTAAAGAAATATATATTAATCATTTGAAACATGTCCATTGGTTTATTTACCTTCCATTGTCTTCACCAGAAAAAAAAGATTACGTCTGATAGTTTATCATCTTTAATCATAGCACCTACCAAAAAGGTTTAAGTATTTTCAAACTTGAGTTTCCTGTCACAGTTTCTTCAACATTTACAAACTCCACCTGTCTAACACCCGTGGACATGTTTACAAAGTCAGAAAACAGCACAGCTCCCATGACTTTCGGAAGCATTTTTTTCACACTAAGAGTTGCTGAAACATGGAACAAACTGCCGGCATCAGTTGTTGTTGGAGCACTGCATCCTTCAAAACTTCCATGCTTCCTGAGATTCGCCAACACTACACCTAATTTTCTCCTCTCCATACACACGCAAGCATGTATCTGACTCATACACTGTTCACTTCCCAGGAATTTGTACATTAAGGCACATGCTTTATACGCACTTTCTGACAAGTTGTGGTGCACCTGAGCACTGTATACAATAATTTCATTATTATCATTATTATTATATTATTATTATCTGCAGCCATGGCCTGTCTGCCATGTCATGATGGATGTTATTTTTCGTAGAATTTCTGCTCAAACTTGTGGGTAAGTTATTGGTGTGTTGGAGTAGTAGCCTCCTGAAGTATAAGATCAAGCCAGTTAACCAAAATAAAAAAAAAAAAGAGGATAAGATAGGGATTACTCGAACCTTTTGGCAGAAGGGTTTATATCAGGGACACTCAGGAAAATGACTGAATTAGCAATTTCCTAAAACACTCTAAAATTGATTTCAAAAGGTGTTTGAATATTTTTATGGTGAAGAACTGGAGTCCTTGCCCTAAAAACAGTGTAGTCAACTTGAGTGTTTGCATTGATAGGGTGATACTAGTCTTAAATGTTAATTTTGGTGACAATAATTCATGCAATGAATCAAAGAGCCTTGAATTTCCTGTCACAGTTTCTTCAACATTTACATAGCAACTCACCATCTCTTAGAAATTAAACTGTCACTCGCTACAGAGAACCTATCATCCATACACAACATTCATGGTCTTGTATGATGCTTGGAGGAACTTTATGCTTGTATTATATTTGTATATTTATCATATGATGCTTTAATGAAAGAATGCCGACTGAAAATCACCCTCAAAATACAAGAACTTGCATCAGAGTTGTCATACGACACTGACATAGAAAATTCTCCAAAACAATTATATTTTTTAAAAATTCTCCTGCAACACCATACACACAACTGGTCAGCTTATGTTGTAATATTTAAACACTGCTTCATGTCTTATTTCTACATAAACACACACACACAGAGTCTCTCTCTCTCACTTGCAAACCCACTACAATGCAAAATATTGCATTTTACTTGACCACTATCACCATAACACCAGTGTCCAGTGCTTACACCAAAAACCAACCACATACTGCCCGTACCGTCTCTAAATCGCTTGATAAACTTGCAGTCATCAAAGTATCTCTGACCAACAACAATTCTACAAAAACAAACCCCAAACACACACACTCATTAGAATACAAATTATTCAGTGACACAAAATAAATACAACTAAACGGAGACTGTGTACAGAGCACGGGCCTCAAATGTTCACAAAGCTGCCTAATGACGTAGTCTACAGTTTCCATTGCATACACAAAACGAAATACCTTTTGGATATTTTTGAGACATTGGAATTCATGAATGGATGTAAACAAGTGATGAAAGGCTGTGATAAGCATTGGAATTGGATGACTGTCATGGTGCTGATGAAGCTTAAGACAATGCTTGGTTAATACTTTCAGTTCCTATCTGCATTCTGAATGGAAGACGGTGAAGGAACTATTGACAGACAAACGCATCCATATGAAAGTGAAGCGTTACAAGATGAAACAACTCAACAGAAGCACTTTCTCAATGGTGAGGCAGCCAACTTTTTGTTTTCTTTTATGTCTTGAAGGAAATGTATCGGTTATTAATATTTTAAATGTTTCTAAAGTAAATATCTTTGTTGATATAAGTATTCGTTCTAAAAGAAAAATATTCACAACAATTACAAAAATATTCACGATATTCTGTGTAATGTGTGTGTGTGTGTGTGAATGAATGAGTTCTTATTTCCTTTGCCTCTCCTTTTCCTTTTTTTTTTTATTTGTTGATTGTAAACAGTGGCTTCATTAATGGTGTCAATTGATTGTAGTCCCCCCCCGCCTGAAAATTCATGTCTGGCTTTTAGGCATGTCTTGATATGTTGTATAATCTTTGTAAACAGAAGCCTCATCCATGGTGTTGTTTGTTTCCAGTCCAGGTTGTTGTTCAGTAGATTGGGAAATTATTATCTCACTTGGAAACAAATTAGGGTCGGCAACAGGAAGAGCGTTCAGCTGTAAAAAAACTCTGCCCCAACGTATTCACATTTGACACATGCAAGCAGGGAACAGTAAATATTAAAATGACGAGCTGGCAAGCTGGAGGCAGGGCTGCATCAGCCCCACACATACACATATATGGACAATAGACTTCTGTCAGTTCTCATCTACCAAATCCATCCCCAAGGCTTTGGCCAGCTTATGGTTATAGCAGGAGATTCTTGCACTTTGTGGTGCACCTGAGCATTGTATACAATAATTTCATTATTATTATTATTATTATTATTATATATGATGATGGTGATGCTTTAGATAGCTTAATGCCTTTGAGCAGAATCCAATTTGGAATATGTATTTATGCAAATATATGTACTGGTAATGAATATGTATATGGAATCTACCCAGGTGTTTCATAAACATATATTTAGTCAGGTTGAGAAATTAAACCCCAAAATTTAATGTTTGGGCTGTGACAGGATATGAACTGTCAGCCCCTTTGTTGATTGTTCTGTACTCTAACAGCTTGGCAGTTCACCATCATCACCACCATCATTTTCACGTCCACTTTTTCATTCTCTGCATGGGTCAGAAGGAATTTATTGAGGCAGATTTAATGCAAAATTTCACATTGGCTCTTTGTTTCTGTCCATGACAAAATCGTAGACTACAGCAGACACGTGTGATCCCAAAAACACAATTTTCACAACTTGCAATGTAAACACAACAATGTCACTCGGCATACTGCCATCTGTTGGCGAACTAGCCTGGAAAAATTTTGATATTGCAGGGATACAAAATAGAAGTCATAATTGAAAACTTAAATAATTTTATTATGGAATATTTCCATTCTTTAAAATCTCATACTAATAAATTTATTAAATGTTTTTGTTCTTTCAATCCAGACATACGAAATATTCTAAACACACTTGCTTATCTCCCTTCGTATTATGACGACTCCCTCATATGAACCGTTGTTGTTTACAAATAGTGTTTATATGAAGATCTCAGCTGTTCATGTTTGCTGTTATGAGTTGTTAGTTATAAGGGAAATAATTAGTGAGGCTATAAAAACTGAATCTAATAAATCTGATGAAATAAGCGAACATAAAGCAGTGAGATTTATTACTCTTGCAATATAAATATTGTCATAATGAAATAAACTGTGTGTGAGAAAGATAGAATGAGACTCTTTCATGTCTCCCTTTTTTTGTATCAACTGCTGTTTCTCTTTCTCACTTCTTAGCTGCTTCTTTCTCCACCTCTTTCACTAACTGCTTTGTGCTGGTGTGTGTATGTATGTATATATATATAAGAAAACCATCCGAACGTGGCCGTAGCCAGTACCGCATCGACTGGCCTCCGTGCTGGTGGCACGTAACAAACACCATCCGATCGTGGCCGTGCCAGCCTCGCCTGGCCTCCGTGCCAGTGGCACGTAAAAAACACCACCCGAGCATGGCTGTTCGCCAGCCTCGTCTGGCACCTGTGTCGGTGGCACATAAAAAGCACCCACTACACTCACGGAGTGGTTGGCGTTAGGAAGGGCATCCAGCTGTAGAAACACTGCCAGATCTGACTGGCCTGGTGCAGCCTTTGGGCTTCCCAGACCCCAGTTGAACCGTCCAACCCATGCTAGCATGGAAAGCGGACGTTAAACGATGATGATGATATATATATGATAATATTTTGTTAGCTTAAAGCTTATAAGGGATCACTGTATAATGTCTAAAGAATATAGTTTAATGTGGGGACATTTTATTTAGTCATTACACAGTGTTCGCTTATGAGCTTTAAGCTTATCAAATATAATTATTATTATTATTTACAGAATTGTAAAAACCAACTCTGCTTACCAAACACCATCACAATGTGTGTGTGTGCATGCATACATACATACATACATACATACATAAACACTCACATATACATACATATGGAGGTGTGGCTATGTGATAAGAGGTAGTTTGCTTTCCAAGTGGATGGTTCTGGGTTCAGTCCCACTGCATGGCATGTTGGGCAAGAATCTCCTGCTATAACCTTAAGCTGACCAAAGCCTTGTGGATGGATTTGGTTGATGGGAACTGACAGAAGTCTATTGTTCCTACATGTGTATGTGTGGGGCTGATGCAGCCCTGCCTCCAGCTTGCCAGCTCTGGTCACATCATCCAACCCATGGACTGGAAACATTAAATGATCATGATCATGATGATGATTCTTTTCCTTGACAGCATATAATAATTGCAAGTGGTGTCCTTCGTCTCCAACGTTCATGGAGTCCTGTCCAGTCGTGAAGAAATATTACCTTATTTGGAAACAGGTGAGGCTTGGCAACAGGAAACACCTGCAGCTGTAGAAAATCTACCTTGATAAATGCCATATGATCCATGCGAGCATCAAAAAGTGGATGTTAAAATGATGGTGAAGTACAAGATGGTATAATTCTGTAGTGTGCCAACAGATGGCAGCACATGGATGCATGCATAGTGAGAAATAGCAATGACCTTCTTGAGGCAGTGTGCTGAGTGACATCACTGCGTTTGCTTTGCAAGTTGTGAAATTTGTGTTTTTGTGATCCCGTGTGTAGGCTGTAGTCTTTTTTTGCCATGGACAGGAACAAAGAGCCAACGTGGAATTTTGTGTTAAACTTGGGAAGTCTGCTACAAAGTCATTGAGCATGCTTTGACAAACTTATGTTGACAAGGCAACGGGTTGTATGCAATGTTTTGAATGGCCTGGGCGCTTCTGAAGCAGAAGAATGTCTCTGGTTGGTGTGTGGTGTGGAAGGCTTGCCATGAGTGTTACTCCTGCAAATGTGCATAAAAAATTCCTCTTCCAGGGGCCAGACCGTCAATCGAGGGTCCTACTACGATGTTTTGAAGCATTTGAGGGAGGACATTCTGTGAAAACGACCAGAACTGTGGAGTATGAAGAATTGGGTTTTTCACCAAACTCTCCTTTTCACCAAAAACAACAAGGTATCACTTCCACATCTGGCTTTTCCACCAGATTTAGCCCTTCCATCTCTTCCCCAAGATGAAAATGTCGCTCAAAGGTCACCGTTTTAACACTGTTGTCGAAATTAAGAGCAAATTGCAGACAAGGTCCTTGACTCACTTTTGGGAAACGACTTCCACACAGGATTCCAAAAGTGACAGGAATGCGGGACTGGTGTATTGTTGCACAAGGGGATTATTTCGAAGGAGATGATGTTAAATGTAACTTAGTCTGTGAACCTTTTAATACTGCCTTGTGGCTGTTTATAATGATGTTAATTCTGAATTTTACAGACAGAAGAAGAAGAGCTTTTTAATCCCGACTACGTCGAAGTGGATCGAGTCTTGGAGGTTGCTCACTCAATTGATCCCAAAACAAAAGAGAAAGTTGTCCATTATTTGGTCAAGTGGACCAGCCTACCCTATGAAGAGAGTACATGGGAACTCCCTCAAGATGTTGATCCTAAAAAAATTGTTACTTTTAACAAATTACAAATACCACCCAGTGAAGAAAAAAGAAAGGTAAACTCAGTAATCCGTTATTCTGTTTTCACTTGATTATGTTGTGTTGTACTGATTCTGTTGTTCTTGTTCTTTACTGATTCTGTTGTTCTTGTCTTAACTGATTCTGTTGTTCTTGTTCTTTACTGATTCTGTTGTTCTTGTTCTTTACTGATTCTGTTGTTCCTGTTCTTTACTGATTCTGTTGTTCTTGTCTTTACTGATTCTGTTGTTCCTATTCTTTACTGATTCTGTTGTTCCTGTTCTTTACTGATTCTGTTTTTCTTGTTCTTTACTGATTCTGTTGTTCTTGTTTTAACTGATTCTGCTGTTCCTATTCTTTACTGATTCTGTTTTTCTTGTTCTTTACTGATTCTGTTGTTCTTGTCTTAACTGATTCTGTTGTTCTTGTTCTTCACTGATTCTGTTGTTCCTGTTCTTCACTGATTCTGTTGTTCTTGTTCTTCACTGATTCTGTTGTTCCTGTTCTTCACTGATTCTGTTGTTCTTGTTCTTTACTGATTCTGTTGTTCTCGTCTTAACTGATTCTGTTGTTCCTATTCTTTACTGATTCTGTTGTTCTTGTTCTTTACTGATTCTGTTGTTCTTGTCTTAACTGATTCTGCTGTTCCTATTCTTTACTGATTCTGTTGTTCTTGTTCTTTACTGATTCTATTGTTCCTGTTCTTCACTGATTCTGTTGTTCCTGTTCTTCACTGATTCTGTTGTTCCTGTTCTTCACTGGTTTTGTTGTTTTGTTCTGTAATTATTCTCTTGTTTTATTCTGTAGTGATTTTGTTGTATTCTTTTTCCTGCTTTTTCTTTTCAATTATAATGTGGAATGTTAAATGTGTCTTAGTAGTTTGAAGTTTTTATCATACATTTCAATCAATGTAGTTCCTAAATGTCATATTTCACAGCAATATCTGTGAAATAAGAGAGAACTTTTTCAATCATGCAAATAAGTTTGTGTACCTCACCTAGGGACATACCAGTGTTGTTATTATTATTGTTGTAGTAAATATAACAGCAACAGTTTCATCTGAATACCTTGTGGTTATTAGTTCCAAAATTTTATCTGCACTGCTCAGCCATTGTAGCTTTACATCCAGTTTAAGGTTAATTTAGCCGTTCATCATTTTCAGAAAAAATATAAGCAGATAATTATGTTAAAAAATGAAGGTGTGTGTGTGTGTGTGTGCATGTGAAAAGGTATTGTGACCGTATGTGTAAAATATGTCAGCAATCTTTAGACATTAAACATGTCTATGTTATGGACATTTTTAAAACGACCCATAAATTAATTAGATATTAAATGGGACATTTTGAAACCTGACCTTCGTCTTTCAACCCAATAACTTTCTTGAGTTGGCTGAGTTAATAGTCAGCTGGTCTGTTATTAGTTAAAAGTGGGTTTAGTTGTTTGGTGTCTGTTATTCTTTGCTTGCATCAGTTGAACGAATATGTTATTTGAGGCATTGTTTAGAGCCAGTTGCCCTTCCTGGCATTAAGGGATTCCTTATTCCACACAGTTTCAAAGGCCTGAAGTGAGCTGTCAACTTGTTGATAGGAAAAACACCACCACTAGGCACACTTTTTTTCCAAGTGGTCCCTTTCTCTCTCACTCCTGCGCACGCAGGGACATAGCTGTTGGTTAAGATACTTGCTTCCCAAGCACATGGTTTTAGTTTCAATCTGAGTATGTGGCACCTTGGGCCAAGTGTCTTATATTATTGTCCCAGGTTGACCAAAGCCTTGTGAGTGGATTTGGGAGACAGGAACTGAGTGTGTGTGTGTGTGTGTCTGCCTCCTTATCTTGACATCACATGGGTATTGTACATGAGTGTTGTTGTCATACGAGCTGCGTTTATATTTTACCAGTTGTTGTGTGGTTGCTGGTTAATGATGGTCCGTGATAATATACTTCAAATGTCTGATTGCTATTGCCGAAGTGGATGGCTTTATTACTATTGTTGTAGTGGATGTGTGGATGTTGCCGTTGACTGCGTGAATAATAATAATAGAAGCAAACTGACAAACATTTAACCATGATATTTCTTGCCGGACATAATGGACGATCTTGATAATTGCCAGTTGGGAGAGAGAGAAAAACTGCTCTGTGAAAATGGAAGGCGGCTATCTGTGGGAAATTGTGTGGTGTGTCTGAATGTCTGGAGTTGTTTGCACAAAAGCCCAAGGCAGTCTGTGGCATCACTGGTCTGTTGGCTGTCTCAGTTTGGCTGCCTCAACTCCCTGCATTGAGTTAAGCATCAAACTGTTTTTATGAGATGATGGAGGATAGATTTTAGAAGATCTGAATAAGCCGTATCCTTTCACAGCTTCATGCTGACTGGTCAATGTATAGATCGATCACGTGAAACTGGTGGCTCACTGGTGCTCAACTGAGTCTCTAACGATTAGGGTCTGAATCCCCGTTACACAACCTCCCATGAAAATATATCTGGTTATAGGGAAATATTACCTTACTTGGAGACAGGTGTACATTGGGCATCCAGCCATAGAAAATCTGCCCCAACAAATTCCATCCGACCCCTGCCAATATGGGGCTACATTAGAAGACAAAAACAAATAGGAAAGAATAAAAGATCTGGAGAAATGTGGGACCCTATCATTTTTGTTTCTTTGTTTTGTGTATTGTTAAATATTTCAATAAATTAAATTTTGCCTTTTCTTTTTGAAGCCCAAAGAAAGACCACACCCTTCTGGGTGGAAGAAACTAGAAGTATCTCGAAATTATGAAAACAACAACAGATTAAGAGAATACCAGCTGGAAGGTGTAAACTGGTTAACGTTTAGTTGGTATAAAGTGTGAGTATTTATTCACTATATATATATCCCTCTCTCTCTTTCGGAGAAGCACTGAGCAGCTATACACACACATACACACACGGCAGTAACTCCCGCCTACCGAATTCAATCACAAAGCTCCGGTCGGCTCGGAGCTATAGCGGAAGACACCTACCCAAAGTGCCACGCAGTGGGACTGAACCCGAAACCATGTAGTTAGGAAGCAAGCTCCCTAACCACACAGCCATGCCCACGCCTATATATATATATATATAGTGTATGTGTGCGTGTGTGTGATTCTCTGCTGTTATTTTATTGTGTACAGTTAATTAGAAATATGGACAAGTTTGTAATTCCTAAATTTTGCATTGTGAGAGAAATTTGTTTGAGAAATTGTGAAGCATGTCCATGTGTTTATGTATATACATATTTCTTTGACTGGTACCTGTTGGTGAGATAATTGATGAGCTGGATTAGTGCATTGAAATGAATTTATTTTGTTGTACCAGTCTCTCTTCCAAGTTGTACAGAGTCTGTTTTGTAACGTGTGTGTGTGTGTGTGTTTCTTTTGACAAAAAATTTAAACATTTGACTCTTAAATGAAAATACCTTTTGTGATATTTGTTCTGCCCGAGTTCTTGAGATAATCCTTTATCAATTGCCATTGCAAATGTACTGATCTACTGATTGGCCTGTTCGAATCCTATAACCAACAATGCTTATTCTCCATAAAATATCTGATATAGAATAAACCAAAGAACAACATTTAATTCAAAATCCAACAGAATGACCTGTTGTTGATGCGCTCAGCCTCTCTAATACGTCTCTCTTTCTCTCTCTTCTCCACTGACAGGCAAAACTGCATCTTAGCTGATGAGATGGGTTTAGGTAAAACGATTCAAAGTATCACATTTCTTAATGAAATTGATCTCTATGGTATTCCTGGACCATTTTTGATAATTGCACCACTGTCAACCATATGTAACTGGCAAAGAGAGTTTGAGACTTGGACAGAAATGAATGCTATTCTCTATCATGGATCGTAAGTACAAACCACCTCCTGCAACTCTTTCACTCTTTCATTCATTTTTACAGCTCACCTACCCCACCACTCTCTCTCTCTCTCTCTCTCCCTCTCCCTCCCCATCTCTTTGCTTTTTATTTATCTGTTCCCTTTCCGTTTCTTTCCTGTGTCTTCACATTTGTTTACACACTTAAAGCATAAAATGATGTCACTACTTAATCACTGGCTTTTGAGATAGTCATCATGCTAAAGGCTAATGAAACCAGTTCCTTACTTGGCAACAGGAAGGACATAAAATACTGCCTGAATAAGTCTTGTGTAACCATGCCACATGAAAAAGGAGATACAAAAATGATGATGATGATAGACAATATAAATACAGAGAAATGGTTAGCACCGAGAATTGAAACCTTGTTTTGAGATTGACTTTTTCATGAGACCTGAAACACTGGCAATATTATTTTCTACTCTAGGTGCAAGGCCTGAAATTTTGGGGGAGTGGGTGGGGGTCCAGTTGATTAGATCAACCCCAGTACGCAACTGGTGCTTAATTTATTGACCCCGAAAGGCAAAGTTAACCTTGGTGGAATTTGAATTCATAATGTAAAGACAGATGAAATACCGCTAAGCATTTCGCCCTGCGTGCTAACGTTTCTGCCAGCTCACTGCCTTTGAAACGGTGACAATATTGTTTCAGTCCATGTTATGTTTTGTTTTCTTATATTTTACTGGATGTTCCTTATCTGTACAAAGCAAATCATTTGACTGTTTCACGAAGGACTGCATCACAGCTTCTCTCGTCTCTTATATCAGACTAGTATTACCAACAGTGTCATCTGTGGTAGACAAAATGCCTCTTGGTCATCAAATTTTGAATTCAAATCCTGCCAGGGTTATCTTACCAGGTTTGAGAAAATATGGTGGCAGCCAAGTGTGAGGGACGATTTACCATTCCTATAAAGGCAACATCCTAGATGGGAATGTAATTAAGATAGAAGAAATATGTCTTTATGTGAGGAATCCCCCTTATTTCTTTTCCCATTCTTTCTCTTTCACTCACACCTGTACCTGTATGTTGTAGAGTTTCTCTTTTTTTCTCTCAAAGCCTTTTTCTTCTTTCAGCAACACCAGCAGACACATGATTCAGGAGTATGAAATGTATTATAAAGATGATGTGAGTTCACCTCTCTCTCTCTCTCTCTCTTGCTGGTCTAAATCTCCTACATATCTCTAGATATCTGAATTTGGTGCTGTAGATTTAATGATTTGCTCCTCAGCAGGCACAAAATCATTTTTTTCCATACTGCTGAGTACAACAACAACAATAATAATAATAATAATAACAATAATGATAATAATAATACCCACTGACTGGCTCCCATGCTGGTAGAATGTAAAAAGCATCATCCGAATGTGGCCGATGCCAGTGTCCGCTGACTGGCTCCTGTACTGGTGGCACATAAAAAGCACTATGTGAACCTAATCAATGCCAGGGCTACCTGACTGGCTCCTGTGCCGATGGCACATAAAGGACACCCACCATACTCAGAGTGGTAGGCCTCAGGAAGGGTATCCAGCTGTAGAAACAATTCCAGATCAGATTGGAGCCTGGTGCAGCTGCTGGCTTCATAGACCTCAGTCAAACCGTCCAACCCATGCCAGCATGGAAAACGTTTGTTAAACGATGATGATGATGATGGTGACAGTAAAACGTACTGAAGATGAACGCTACAAATTACCTGAAACCATACATAAATTATCAAAATATTTGATATTATTAATTGATCATCCTTATAATAATTTGGTAATGATGAAAGTAAATAGTAAAGCAGATCAAAAGGATGAATTTTTCTTATGTGCAATAAATAAATCAATAAATAAATACTTATTTGATGTATGCACTGGGGAATCTTGAATCCGTTTTAAATTTGACATGTATGTATGCATAGAGGTACACACACACACACACACACACACACACACACACACACTAATGTAGCTACATGAAATTTTGTACTTTTAACTTCTTTCAATGTTATATTCTCTCTTACAGCAAGGCAACCGGATTCCAGGAATCTACAAATTCCATGCTTTGATTACAACTTATGAAATGGTTATTACAGACTGTGAGATTCTTACAGCCATTGAGTGGCGGTGTCTGATAATTGATGAAGCTCATCGCTTGAAGAACCGTAATTGCAGACTTTTGGAAGGTTTGAAACAGTTCGAAGTGGTAAGTTCAGAGAATCACCAAACCAAAGAGGAAAGGGAAAAGTGCTGAGTGACCTTTTAAGATATTTTTTGATTTTTAATTGTTAAAAATTTTCTTTTGAAAAATTCTTTTCATTAAATTTTTTAAGATAATGATTTGATAAAGGAAAGGAGTTACTAATAGCAGTATATTACTGGTACTGTTTTCCTTCTTTTTTTATCCACGTCAGTGTGGCAGAACTGCAATACATAAAGTAAAGTATGAGGTGCACTGTCTCAGTCTTTCTTCTAACTCTCCTTTTGTTGTTGTTACATGTATTTAATAATAATAATAAAATCTCAATCAAATTGAAATCAAAATGGAGATTGTAGTTGTGGGCGATACCAGTGCCACCTGACTGGCTCCCATGCTGGTGGCACCTAAAAAAACACCCACTGCACTCTCGGAGTGGTTGGCGTTAGGAAGGGCATCCAACTGTAGAAACCTTGCCAAATCAGATTGGAGCATGGTGCAGCCTCCTGGCTTGTCAAACCGTCCAACCCATCCCAGCATGGAAAGTGGACATTAAACAATGATGACGATGGTGAATAATCTTAATCTTATCCTCAGTTACATTGCTGTCACCAATGCTGGGCAATTTAGCAAGATAAGGAATACGGCCCCCATTTTTGGCCTGAAAAAAAAAAAAGTCTTTTGATTATTTCTACCTATTCATGAACGAAGCATAACCAAAGCCTTGAAAATCACTGTAAATTCTAGATCTCTGAATCTCTGAGGAACTTACAACCAAAAACTAAGACTTTCAAATTACTTTAAGCCCACATCACTTGCTGATCCTCTACAAGTTCGACATTGAGTTTTGTTCTCATCTCTAGGCTGCTAAACACACACATCTTCGATTGATAATGATTCCCATACAGAATCCTTTTCTCTCTCTCTCTCTCTCTCACACACACACACCACACACACACACACACACACACACACACACACACAACTTACAAGAGCCTCTCTTCTGAATTTTCAAGCTGAATACCATCACCTCCACTCAAGCCCACTCAGTGCATTTCTCTCTCTCTCTCTCTCTCTTTCTCTCTCTCTCTCTCCTCTTCTCACTCATCTATTTCGACCTATTGCTCAAATTTTCCCTTCCCTGTTCAAACTGAACATGAAATGCATTCGCTTCAGTAATACGAGAGGAACTATGAAAGGTCAAAGGTCATCCCCTTTCACTTCAGACTAAGTACTTCTCCAACTAATTAATGATTATAATTAATTACATAAGTACAAAGCCAGAAATTCTGGAGGAAAGGAATGGTCTGTTAAATTGATCCTCAGTACTTATTTTTACTGTCCCTTGGAAGGATGAAAAGCAAAGTTTACCATGCCAGGATTTGATCTCTAACAATATTTCTCTCTCATATTCCTGCTGTGTGTTTTCCTGAACAATTTCAAAAACTATCTCTTTAATATATTGTACTTTCCTATTTTTGTTTTGCAGGAACAAATTGTTCTGTTGACTGGAACACCCTTACAAAACAACACTGAAGAACTGTTCAGCCTCCTTAATTTCCTAAACCCAAGGAAATTTGATTCCTATTCGGCTTTTATGAAAGATTTTGGTGATCTTAAGACAGAAGAACAAGTTGACCGATTGAAAGAGGTACATCTTTTCTTTGTTTATATTAACAAGTTTGTAATGCTATGGGGTTAACCCCTCCTCCTTCTATGCTTCCTCCTCTGCTTCCTCTTCCTCTCCTCCACTTCCTCCCCTTCTCCCTCCTGCTTCCTCCTCTTCCTCTGCTTCCTCCTCTTCCTCTACTTCCTCCTCTTCCTCTACTTCCTCCCCCTTCTCTGCTTCCTCCTCCCCCTCTGCTTCCTTCTCCACCACTGTAGAGTAGTTTTGGTCATAAGCCTTTCCTTCTTGCCTTCTACAGATAGTATTTCACACAGAATACGGCCCCATTTCTTTGGAGTGGCAATTTTAGTAATATTGTCTCACTGTGAAGTTGGACAGGTCTGTTGATTCACGTATGCCACTATGACCATACAACCTATTAAGTCCCTTCATCCAACAAGAATCTCATTGTTTGCATTGAAGAATGAGCAAATTCTAGGAGTGAACACCCAGCCGTTAAAACACACACTCCAAGAGTGTGCAAATTGTCTGTTTGTGCATGTATTCCCATGTATTTGTGTAAAGCCACATGAAATTGCTAAATGAAGCCATGAACTTATCTTTTGCAGCTGTTGAAACCCATGATGTTGAGACGTCTGAAGGAAGATGTGGAGAAGAATCTGGCTCCAAAGGAAGAAACCATTGTAGAGGTAAGTGTATAGGAGTGGGGTGGTGAAGCAGGATCTTTGGACGTTGGGCCTCACAGAGGCGAGGACAAGTGACTGAGACCTTTGGCAACATGCTGGGCTTGAGAAGATCTGTCAAGCCAAGTGGAATCATAGTTGTGGCCAATGCTGGTGTCGCGTAACTGGCACATAAAAAGCACCCTTCAAATGTTGGCCGATATACCATGCTTGAGGAAGCCTGTCAAGCCAAGTGAGATTGTAATCCTGGCTGATGCCGGTGCTATGTAGCTGGCATCTATGCTGGTGTTAATGTAAAAAGCATCCATTACATTCTTGGAGTGGTTGGCATTAGGAAGGGCATCCAATCAGATTTGGAACCTGGTGTAGTTCCCCAGCTTATCAGTTTTCAGTCAAACTGTCTAACCCATGTCAGCATGGAAAACAAACGTTAAATGATGCTAATGATTATATATATCATCATCATCATCATCATCATTTAACGTCCGCTTTCCATGCTAGCATGGGTTGGACGGTTCAACTGGGGCCTGGGGAGCCCGAAGGCTGCACCAGGCCAGTCAGATCTGGCAGTGTTTCTACAGCTGGATGCCCTTCCTAACGCCTATATATATATATATATATATATATATAGTTAATTGCCATTATCAAGATCCGTTAATTAATGCAGCCAGTTGTAAGGGTGCTGCTCTAGACACTTTAATAGTCAGCTGTCACCACTGATCTCTGTTCTCTGCCATGCATAGCAGGTTCATGTGTTGTCACCTGCCCAGTCTTTGATGTTGTCAAACCAGGATTTTCTTTGTCTGCCTCTCTTTTGGCCTCCCTCAATTGTGACTTAACCCTTTAGTGTATAAACTGGCCATACCCAGCCCAATATATTCTACATGTTTTATATTCAAACTGGCAATATCTAGCCTCCCACACCTAACCTACAGTGACATTCTAAAAATAAAACAATCACATCATTGAAACCTCAAAGCTGTAAG
Organism: Octopus sinensis; assembly: GCF_006345805.1. Lineage (NCBI taxonomy): Eukaryota > Metazoa > Mollusca > Cephalopoda > Octopoda > Octopodidae > Octopus > Octopus sinensis. The sequence goes on from NC_043013.1 coordinate 23,254,489, forward strand.
CTAATCCAGGATTAATTCAAAACGATTTGAGTGAAAGAGTATGACATTTAACAGAGTAATCTGAACACTAAAGGGTTAAAGAATGGTTTTGGTAGAGAGAGAGAGAGAGAGAGAGAGAGTTGTATTGGGACACATGATTGTAATAAATGCAAGCTTCTGGCCTTTTACTTGTACGAGGGGTGGTTCCTGTCCACCAGCATATTTGTTGATATTGGATTAATCACTCTGGTTTGTCTGTTTGTCAAGATTATGCCATACAAGTATGGCCGTTCATTTAATGTGTTTCCGTTTACAGTTGTTTCTGTTGGTGTGTGCGTGTGTATCTGTAATTGTGTATATGTATGTATGTGTGTGTGTGTGTGTGTCTTTATTCAGGAAAGCAGAACCATCCATGTTAGTGTCTTTTCTGTTGTATTACAGGTGGAGTTAACCAACATCCAAAAGAAGTACTATCGGGCCATTCTGGAGAACAACTTTGAATTTCTTAGCAAAGGTTCATCGAATGCCAACATGCCTAATCTGATGAACACAATGATGGAGTTGAGGAAATGTTGCAACCATCCTTATCTTGTTAAAGGTCAGTTAAAACAATTCCATCAATGACTACTTTTTCCACACACCTTAAGTTTCACCCATTCTTTTCTCCACTTCATCCACCACCCCCATTCACCCCTCTCTGTTTTTTTTTTTTCTTTTGCCAGTAAATTGAAAACAATGACTCATTCTTGCTTTCTACCTTTTTGTATACAAATTGTCAGTTAATCTCTCATGTTTTTTGATGCTGATCATAAGATGGTTCATTATTATGAAATATTATTTTTTTCAGGGGCTGAAGATCAAATTTTGGATGAAGTGAAAAACAAAGGTCCCTTAACATATGAATCAATGTTTAATGCTATGGTGCAATCTTCTGGAAAACTCGTTTTGCTGGACAAATTATTACCTAAACTCCAGCAAGGTAACCACAAGGTCTTGATATTTTCTCAGATGATCAGAGTTTTGGACATACTGGAAGATTACCTGGTCAACAAACGGTGAGTTCTTCATTTACCAAATGCTTGTTCAGCTTTGCCCTGTCTTCATCTTCTGTTATTCCTCTTTTTCTGGTTCCACTCATTAGATTGTGGCCATACATTAACAGATCTGATCAATAACAAACTACTCCACTCCCCCTCCCCCTCCTCCTCATTCCATGTACCTTTTTTTTTCATTGTTTTTCATTTTTTTTCTTTCTTCATCTTCACCTCTTGCTTATATCTTCATCTTTAATTATATATACATACATATATATGTGTGTATACATGTGTGTGTGTGTGTATATATGTATATATAATACTTTAATACCCTCTCGTCAGTCGGTATAAAGCCATGTCCCTCAATACTACACCCTTTTCAGTTGAGGGGGTTCTTGCCTTGTTAGTTACTTGGTGACCTCACTGCTACAGGTGCAACGTAAAAAGCACCCAGTGGAGCACTCTGTAAAGTGTTTAGTGTTAGGAAGGGCATCCTGCCATAGAAACCCTGCCAAAACAGACATTGGTGCTTGGTTCAATTTGGGGAAACGGAAACTATGTAAAATGTGTGTGTGTACGTGCATAAATGCCTACATTTTGCGGTGAGCTGAGCTATGGACGGTTTTGTCTGTTGATATTTTCCTTTTAATTTAGTTGTTTCTTATCTCTGTACTTACAAACATTGGCAGACTGGGTCTCAAAATATTGGTTGTCAGGAGACCAAAGGGGCCCCACCTGCAACTTCAATGCGATCATTTAATTTTTATAACCATGAGAGAAGCCTTTTTGGTAAAAACAAAAATTGTAAATATTTTCAAATGTAAAGGTGTGTGATTTAAGGAAGATTTGGCTGTTGTTTCTACCACATTCCATAACCACCTTCCTCGTTTGTTTTATCATTGTCACATGTATTGGTGTTTTTCAATAACTTTCTTCCCATAAGCACATTTCATGGAATGGTAATGTGGAAGTAGCAAACATGTGGCACATTGCTGGGATCGAAGCGGCAAAAAAAAAATTTGAAAACTCTTACTAAAAACAGTCAAGGGTTAGTGACAGGAAAGGCATCCAGCTACAAAACAATGCCTCAGCAATTTGTATTTGTTGAACTCTTCTTAGCATGAAATAAACAAATAGAAAATGAATGAATAAAAAATATATTTTTTGGTATATTTCATACTTTGCATTCTTAACTTACTTTTTACCCTTTTATTTTTCTCTTTACCACCTCAGTTACTTGTATGAAAGAATCGATGGCCGTATCCGTGGCAATGCTAGACAAGAAGCCATTGACAGGTTCTCCAAGCCAGGTAAGTTCTTTAAAATAGCAATTCACAATGGCTTCTCTCAGTCTACCAAATGTAGGCGCCTGTTGTTGTTGTTGTGACAGCAATAATTGAAGTTGACCAAAATTGACACTTTCCTATTGCAGTAGCCTTTATGCCGTTTCTTGACCTGCTAAAAATAGCAGTCATAAAGCATTAACTCAATGGAATTTCCTTTCTGACCATGCCATCTTGACTTAAAACTCTTCATGCCAAACCTTAATTACAGTAATCTCACCAAATCTCAATTGGCTGGAAAAGATTATTTGTTCTTTATTAAAACAGATTTTGATTGGAATTTCTAATAATAAATTTCCCATTCTTTGATCATCTGAACTCCATGGTCTTTGAATTTGCATGTTAGTGGATGAATACCCCACAGACGTGTGTGCTTTTAATATAATCCTTAAGTATGGCACCGTGTGTGACAAAGCTGAACCTTTGATGCGCTTCTACACGGTTTTTGTGTATTAAATTTCTTTACCATTCTACTCTAGAACTATACTAGTAAATTATTTGTTGTCTCTTTTAAGCACCAAATTAGTTCTATAGAATTAAGCAGTTGTTGCAGAAAAGATCTGTCAAAATTAACTCTTTACCATTTTAATTGACCATAATCAGCCCAAATATTGTTTTATGATGGGCTGGACTTGGCCAATTTGAAAACTGGCCATAGATCTAGCCTATCACGCCTACCCTTCAATGCCATACTAAAAATAAACAATCATATCATCAAAATCTTTATGCTATGAGATGATCCAGGATTAATTCCAAACCATATGAATAAATAAGCATTATATTCGACAGCAATCATCATTCTCACCACCATCATCTATTTCTTTACTACCCACAAGGGGCTAAGCTCAGAGGGGACAAACAAGGACAGACATAGGTATTAAGTCGATTATATCGACCCCAGTGCGTAACTGGTACTTAATTTATCGACCCCGAAAGGATGAAAGGCAAAGTCAACCTCGGTGGAATTTTAACTCAGAACGTAACGGCAGACGAAATACGGCTACGCATTTCGCCCGGCGTGCTAACGTTTCTGCCAGCTCACCACCATCATCATCATCATCATCATCATCTTCACGCCAAAGGGTTGAATGTGTTTTTAATTTCCAAAAGCTGCTATTTTATTATCCTTTTTATTTGTTCTTTCTAGAAAATTCTTTGTAATTGCTTCACAATGCTGTAAATGTTTTTTTTTTTTTTTTTTTTTAATTAATATTTTTGTTTTACAATAACAATAAAAGACAAGAAATAAAAGAAAACGATTTAAAATTTCTAATATTCTTCCTGTTTCAGATTCAGATCGGTTTATATTTCTATTGTGTACCCGTGCCGGAGGTTTGGGCATCAACCTCACCGCTGCTGACACAGTCATTATTTATGATTCAGATTGGAACCCTCAAAATGATTTACAGGTAAGGATTTGCCAATTAGATTTCTTCCATTGTAAATAGGTTCATTGGGGAGGGAAGCCATGTTTAACTTTTTGTGTGTGTTTGTGAGGTTACGTATATGCACAGACATGACTAGGTGCTTGAGAAGTTCACTTCCCACCCGAGTGACTTTCGGTTCGATCTCACCGCATGGCATCTTGGCCAAATGTCTTTTAATACATTCCAGGTAAACTATTGCTTTGTATGGGAATTTGGTTGGAGGAAACTGAAGGAAGCCTGTCGTATATAAATATGTTTGTGTGACTTGTTGGCATGAGTGTTTACAATTGATGCTGAACTGTGGTTCCAGGTAGTGACATCATCATTTGAGAGATTGGGCAACAGCCGGTGACATCTGTTGACATCTCCTGTCATCAAATCTAGTTCTGTGCTTTCAAATCCCCCAGGAATAAGAAAAATTACCCTTTACTTGAAAAGCAGGTATGGGCCAGTAACCGGAAGAGTATCTGGTCATAAAAATCCTGCTTCAAATATTTCCTCTCTCTTAATTCAAGCTAGCATAGAAACATTGCAGCTGTTAGACAAATGATACATACATATTATTTTCACATCTGTCATTACTTATAGTGTTGGCTAAAAAAAAAAATCCATAATACTGTGGGTGTATGTATGTGTGTATATATATATATATATATATATATAAAACACTTTGACTGACCAGACTATGGGTGCTGTTTCAACACCACTGATGACAGCACACTGTCCATTTCTCTCTGGATAATACCCTCCTCATCCACGTAGCTCCAAATACTTGTCTTATTTCATCGACCCACTGTTTTAGAGGCCTTCCGAGTGACCTCTTCCACTCGCATGGATACCACTCGACAACTGCACAAGTTTACCAATTGTCAGTGACCCAAGTGTCATGTCCAACCCATCTGAACTTCTGCCTCCTGTATTCTGTGATGATGTCTCTCATGCCAGATTCTCTGATCACTTCATTCCCAGATGTGCTCTTTCAGCGACACTCCCAGCATTGATCTTTCCATAACTCTTTGAGCAGTAACCAACCTCTGCTCCTCTCTCTTTGTTGTTTCGCTTTTCTACAAAATATGTTCAAAATGGTGTACAGTTTTACATGATAAACTTACTATTTGTAATCATAGTCCATAATCTTTTGTCACCACCATTTCATCTTTTGCAGCCCTCTGCCACTTACTTTATAATGAATCTGTAATATATGCATGTTAGATAATTGTATAAATATACCAGGAGATACTTGTAATTCCATTTCACTACAACTAGATTCCATTCCACTTTCTTTTGGCGTTGCTTTTTGAGAAAGGCACCACGAGTGTCTCGGTTCTTGTTTTCCTTTCTTTAGAACTCTGAAGTTCATCTGCCATCAGTTTCCTTGGACTCTGTATGTAGAATCACACCTAATTAGGATGTGTTCCATTAGTTTATTTCCTACACCTGGGCCATAATAAGATCTATTCACACCAGGCTCTTAATTAATTAGTTACTAATTAACAATTTATTCAGTGATGGGAAGTGTGTATAATTGTAAAAAATTTTGACATGGAAAACATTGTCTGGAAGCCAAAGACTGTGCTTTGTGTAAGAGATTTTCTAAGATGTTTTCTTCATGACCAGGCTCAAGCGCGATGTCACCGTATTGGACAAAACAAGGCTGTTAAAGTTTATCGACTAATTACCAGGAATTCATATGAGCGACAGATGTTTGACAGGGCTTCCTTGAAACTTGCTTTAGATAAGGCAGTTTTACAGTCAGTTGGGACATCAGACAAGCAAATTGGCAATCAGGTGAGTTCTGCCTTGCTTTTTACTTACTTTTCCCTTAAGACTGGTTTCAGTCATTGCATTGCAGCCATGGTGAGGTACCACTTTCAAGAGTTCAGTTAATCCAAGCACACAACTTCTTTTCAGATTAGAGATATCCACCAACAGGTTGTTAGACTATTGAATTCATTATGGCTTTGCAAAGAGATTCATTTTTAGAGAGAGAGAGAGTCCTTTAGTTATTTTATCAATCAAGATGTTTGAAAATTTAAATTGACTTTAATGGAATTTTTTAACTTGGATTTGAGCAAGATGCAATTAAGTGTTGTAGATAATTAGTGCAGTAAATTAACATATTTGACAGTTCACAATCCTATTAGTGGTATTCAGTTTTAATAAGGTGAAAAAGAAGAGTGAATCTGAGTGTTAGATTAAGTATTAGCAGTATTGAATTTTGTTTATTTTGGTACCATGTTAATGAGGATGATGATGATGAGGATGTTAAAATCCTGCTGAGATAGATTTACTTCTCATTTTCCCAGGTTTGATAAAACAAATTCTAAATACTAATACTGTAGTCTCTTTAATCAACTACAAAAAAGGGCTTTGTGCCTTTGTATGAAATAAAAAAATTACTTGAGTGGGTCCAAATTAAACCAGGATCTTTGATTACATATTCAACATTCTTAAATGCCAAGATATTTTGATATGCCATGATGTAGCATTGTTTTAATCTAAAAGAGAAAAAAAATGCTGTTTTCATTCAGGGTGGTTCTCTGTCTAAGCGCGAGGTAGAGGATCTTCTGAAACGAGGAGCATACGGAGCTTTGATGGCTGATGACAATGCAGGTGATAAATTTTGTGAAGAGGATATTGAAGACATTCTGAATAGTCGTACAAGTGTTGTACAAATAGCCAGTGAAGGAAAGGGATCAACATTTGCCAAGGTAAGTCTATTTCTCAAGGGGTTAGGGTGACTCCTACATTCTTATTTCATATCATCTCTGCTTTGATGATGTCTATACATTATTTGTTTAGCTTTCTGTCTTTTTGTATCTAGTCCACTTCAATGGGACGTCAGAGACATGCATCCTGCTAATATAATTTCATTTCACCTGTGTTATTTAGTATTCAGTGAAGAAATGTAAAATTGACCTGTTTTTAATCAACACACGTTTTATTGTACTTTACTGTTTTATATTTTTATTATATCTGTACTATAATGATTTTTAATCCTGAAAGTCCTACAAATAATGACTCTTACTTTCTACAGGCAAGTTTCAGCATGAAAAATAACAGCGACATTGATATAGACGATCCCCACTTCTGGGACAAGTGGGCCAAGAAAGCTGAAATTAATTACACTGCCCAATCAAAGGTAACCATCGGTTCTTATTCTTTTTTTATATATTTATTTATATATATATATATTATATATATATATATATATTTTATTTTATAGAAGGAGCTTCTACAGGACTAGAACTGTTTCATTCAAATGAAACAGTTCTAGTCCTGTAGAAGCTCCTTCTATAAAATAAATTAATTTACTCTGCCATGTATTGAGTACCTTATTTACTGTGGTTAACCCTGACTCAACCTGGGACCTACATATATATATGTATGTATGTATATGTATGTATATGTATGTGTATATATGTATGTATATATATGTGTATGTATGTATATGTATATGTATGTATATATATGTATATGTATATATATGTATATATATGTATATGTATATATATGTATATATATGTATATGTATATATATGTATATGTATGTATATGTATATATATGTATATGTATATATATGTATATGTATATATATGTATATGTATATATATGTATATGTATATATATATATATATATGTATATATATATGTATATTTGTTGTTATCGTAGCTTGATTAGGAGTTCAAGCGATATTGCAGTCCATGCAACAAAACCTGCTTATTTTGATTAGTTTTTGATGGTCACTTCGAACAGCAAAACAGAAACTACTTCACTTTCATCATGACCGACTAATCAGCGCTTGGCATAGACTGTTTACAGCAGAACATATTTTGTTTCATTAAAATTTATAGATTTACCAGCCTTCCCCAGGTCATGTGACTTAAAGTAAACATAATGGAAACAAATCTGGAATTAAAAACCGAATCTGTGTGTATCTCTGTAATAACAAGAAACAAGGGAAATAAGTATGTGATTAGCTTGAAAGATAAACTTCTGAATTATAACTTTTGGTAGACCAACAGATAAATTCCTAGTGAGCAATGGTACAGATCCAGTTCTTGGCTCAAGACATTTTGTTTCACTGACAGCAAGTTAAGTTTTGGAAGAGTATGAATACCAAAACTTCTTGTCCCCTCTATGTTTAGCCCCCTGTGGGCAATAAAGAAATAAATATTTCACACAAATTTGAATGCAGACTTTGTTTTGCTTGAAAAAGTATGAATACCAAAACTTCTTGTCCCCTCTATGTTTAGCCCCCTGTGGGCAATAAAGAAATAAATATTTCACACAAACTTGAATGCATACTTTGTTTTGCTTGAAGAAGTTTGCTTCACAATCCTAATTGTTTCAGATTTGTTCCCACTGTGTAGGGAGGTGTCTTCTGCTATAACCACAGGAGGATCAATACTGTAAATGAAATTTGGTAGAAGGAAACTGTGCAGATGTTTGTCTTCTATGTCTGTGTGTATTTTGCCAGTATAAACACCACACAAGTTATAAGCATCAGCAAGGAAACCCATTGACTGGCATTGTTGTAATAAAAACGTCATTTGTAATGTTTGTTCTGCCTGTAACTCTTGACATTATAAATGTAGTGAACCTGGGATTGGCCCGCAGAAGCCAATGAAGCTGTTGCTTACAAAATGTAGTGCAATCATTTTTATCATTGCTTTGTATCCATTCTGATGCCAGCATGAGTCGAACAGGTCGTCACAGCTTCAGTTAGGGCTTCTCTGTGGTTGCTGTCCTCTAAGATGGCTCAGGAGACTATCTTGTTGGCATGGATGCCTTTCTTATGACCAATCACTTCTCAGAATGTACTGGAGGTGTCAACATTTAAATAGATATAAAAATAATTTAGAAAGAAGAAGAAAAAATCCAATTGTTATAATTGTAGATGCTGACATTGCTGTTGGGTTATGAAGTTTCCTTTACAACCATACGGTTTGGGATTCAGTTTTACTGGGTGACACCTTGGGACATTTTCCTTTATTATAACCCTTTGCAAATCAAAGCGTTGTGGGTGAATATAAGCAGAATATATTATGTTGTATAATAATAACCAGAGTGTATAATTAGGAGGCCATAACACAACAATTAATATTCTATTTGTAGTAGCTTTTATGAATATTTGATTTTCCATTTTCTCCAGAAAAACCTGATAATTGAAGAGCCTCGTCAGCGTCGCCAGACTGCCCGCTATGGCAATCAGGATCTTTTCAAAATGTCTGATATTGATTCTGATAGCGAATACGAAGAGTCTGGTGGTGAAGAGAGGAAAACGGCGAGCCAAGGCAGAAAGCGTGGCAGGAAAAAAGGCAGTGGTCGGAAGAAGATTTTTGATGAAGATTATGAAGCAGATGAGCTAGTTGGGGATGGTTATTCTCGGTCAGAGCTGTTCAAGGTGGAGAAGAACCTCCTAGTATACGGGTAAGTCAAAATTAGTTTTGCTTATTTTTGTCATAATTCTTTAAAATGAAGCGTAACAGCTGTAACATAATAAGACTAAATTAATTGAATGTGTGTTGTGTCTCACAGCAGTTTTATACTTTGCATTGTTTACTCAGCTCATAAGTTCTGCTGGTATTGATTAATTGTGTGTGTATGTGTGTGTAATTTTTTTTTATCCTAGGCTGACCTGTGTTGAACAAACCTATGATTAAAAAAACATTCCAGCTATGACTGTCTTTTCTTTCTCTTCTTCAGACACTGTATCAAGGGCTGCATTATCAAATGCATCCTTTCTTAATATAGAGAATGGTGATTTGAAGAAATGTTCATTGCTTTTTTTAATAGGGTTACCAACCACATAGATACCAACTCGTTGACTTGTATGGTGCAGTGTTGGTGTCAATGAGGTCCTCAGATCACTAATATAGTTAATAGTTCAGCATTTAATGACTTAGTAACTTAATAATAATAATAATTCTTTATATCTTTGTTTTTATTTAATGATGATGATAATTCAGTTGAGGGTGATTTTCTCTTGTTTCCTCCAGCTGGGGCCGATGGAACGACATCCTCCTCCATGGTCGTTTCAAACGGAAGTTAACAGAGACTGATGTGGAAACCATCTCCAGGGCCTTGGTGAGCTGATTTTTTTTCTTCTATTCAAGTTTCCTGTTTTGTAAATGTGATGTCTTCTCTTCTCACAAGTGACAGCATTTCATAATATGCTAACATCAAATCATTAACAGAAATAATTTAAAACTAAATGCCTCCTCCTGTGTATTCAGTTCAATCTTTTGTGCTCCAAGTTCAAATTTGACTCGGATTTACTTTGTCTTTTTGGAGTTGATAAAATGGATAACAATAATGACTCTATCCCCCTTTTACAATAATGGCTTGTTGCACTTTATCAAAAGTTATCTGGATTTTGTTTAACTTAAATGATAACTTATTGATCCTTTCAGGAAAAAAAAAAAATCATGTATTGTCCATGTAATGATTCTATAGATACATCCTTTAATACAGTGACAGATGCTTTACAAGCACATGGTTTCAAGTTCATACCCACATGTGGGTCTTTGGACAAATGTCTTCTGTTATAGCCTTAGATTGAGCAATGCCTTGTGGATGAAATTTAGTCAATGAAAACTCTATGGAAGCATATTGTGTGTGTGTGAGAGAGAGAGTATATCTTATTTGATACTTTACACTTCTAATACTTATTTGCTGGTCGCAAAACAAATACATGAAATATGATTTCACGTACTAAGTTCCAGCTGAATTCATCATCATCATCATCATCATCATCATTTAACGTCTGCTTTCCATGCTGGCATGAGTTGGATAGTTTGACTGAAAACTGGTAAGCTGGGGGGCTGCACCAGGTTCCGATCTGATTTGGCAAGGTTCCTACAGCTGGATGCCCATCCTAATGCCAACTACGTTCTCACTTGGGTTTGCAGTTCTACATGAGCACGGTATATCACCAAAGGTCTTGGTCACCTGTCACTGCCTCTATGAGGTTCAACGCTCAAACGGTGCTTTTTACATGCCACCGGCACAGGTGCCAGTCAGATGGCACTGGCATCGACCACAACTGTGATTTCACTCGGCTTGACAGGTCTTCACAAGCACAGATTACTGCACAACAATTGAAGGGTGCTTTTAACAAGACTAGTTACATGACACTAGCATCGGCCACAACTACAGTCTCACTTGGCTTGACAGGTCTTCTCAAGCATGGCATATCTCCAAAGGTCTCGGTTGCTTGTCATTGTCTCTGTGAGGCCCAACATTCCAAGATTGTGCTTCACTACCTCATCCCATGTCCTCCTGTGTCTACCTCTTCCATAGGTTCCACACCTCATCTGAAGCTTCTTATGTCCAACTATTCTCTCAAGAGGATTACACTCCATTGTGTATGCATGCTGACATTACACATCCAGCGGAACATACTAGTTTCATTCCTTACAAGCTTATGCATGTCCTCAGCAGCCACAGCCTATGTTTCACTGCCATGTAGCATGGCTGTTTGCACACAAGGATCATACAGTCTGTCGTTCACTCTGAGCAATAGGCCCTTTGTTACCAGCAGAGGCAGGTGCTCTTTGAACTCTGCCTGACCTATTCTTATTCTTGTAGCTATGCTCTCAAAGCATCCACCCCGGCTACTGACTTGGTCACCTAGGTAAGGGAAGCTATCAACTCCTTCTAGTTTTTTCCCCTGGTATGGTGATGGAATCTATTTTCTGTACATCTTCGATGTTTATCAAACCTGTGCATCTGCCACACGCAAAATCTATCTTCCCTGTTAACCTCCCTCTGATAGTGCTGCACCTTTTATGTGTCCATAGCTTACACTGGGTACATCGTATGGCCCTTTGATTCTAGACCTTGCATCCACACCTGAAACTTCTAGTGCTGGTAGTGACACAGCTATATGAGCCAGGTCATCAGCATAGAAGAGCTCTCAGGGGCAGTCTGTCTTGAATTCCTCTGTTATCACCTGGAGGACTATGGTGAACAAGAGGACTGATCCTTGGTGAACCCCTACTTGTATCTTGAATTCATTGCTATACTCATTGCCGACCCTCACCTTACTAACAGCATCCCTGTACATGGCTTGTACAGTTCTGACTAACCACTCATCTATCCCTAGTTTCCAAATTGACCACCAGATAAGGGATTGGGGGACCCTGTCAAAATCTTTCCCCATGTCAACAAAGGCCAAGTACAGAGGTTTATCTTTGGCTAGGTATTTTTCCTGCGACTGTCTTACCAGAAATATAGCATCAGTGGTGCTTCTTCCTGGCACAAACCCAAACTGCATCTTGTCTAGACTAACTCTCTCCCTAAGTAGCTGGGTGTTGTGTGGGTGAATGGGTATGAGTTTATGTAGGATCTGTGGCTGACTGTTTAAAATGTGTTTCATAAGAAGCAGAAAAGATGTCATCAACAGTCTGTAGGATAGTTTCATCTGTACACATAAAGCTCACTAAGCAAATATCTTGACATACAGTCTACATTGCCATATTGAAATCCTTCCCTTTTTTACACTTCCATTCCTTCTCTTGTGTGATCATTACTCGAGTCAAAAGAACCTCATCTCCAATCCAAGAAAGCATTGTTGCCATTGTGTCTTTTCATTTCCCGTTTCCTTTGATTCCCTCTTGTGCCATTGACCCCCCTCCCCCCCTCATCTCATCTCACTCTATGTTGTGTTTATGTTTCTCTCTCGACAGCTTCTGTACAGCTTAAAGTTTTACAAGGGCGATGAGAGGATAAAGAACTTTATTTGGGATCTTGTCACTCCATCCAGTACATGTGCTCTAAAGAACCATTCAGGTATGAAGTTATGCAGTTCTTCTTGTGTCAAAGGGTTTTTTTTTTTATTATTTGGGAGAAAGGGTGGATGGAAGTGGTGAATGTGACAGCAAGAGCGAGACTTGGCTGGGTGCAGTTCAGGAAATGTTGAGCATTGTTATATGGGAAAAGGTTCTCATTGAGGATGAAAGGAAGGGTCTATAGGAGTTGTGCGAGAGCTGCAGTGCTGTATGGGAGTGAGACATGGTGTCTGAAGGAGAGAGAGAGATGGTAATTTTGAGAAGGACTGAGAGAGAAATGTGTGGGGTGAAGCTGTTTGATGAGAGGAGGACTGAGGACTTGATGGGGATGCTGGGGTGGAATGATTGGCAAGGGTGAATGGAGTGTGGTGGTGTGGGATGAGGAGCATGTTCTGAGGAGTGTGCTTGAGTTTGAGGGGTAAATGGACCGTGAAAGCAAGGTAGACCGAGGAAAATGTGGAGGGTACAGGTAGGGGAGATTGGGAGGGTTGGCTTGAGAAGGGAGGACACCCAAAACCGGACAAGGTGGTGTGAGGGTGGTTGCTATGGCATTGAGGTAGATCCAGCCACCCGCTTTAACAGGAACAAAACCAGGTTTAAAACACAGTGTTCAAAATTGGGCAGCAACTCAGAAATTTTTCTCTCAATTGCACAATTTTAATGTGTGTGTATGAGAGAGAGATCAGGGAGATGTAAAAAAATCAAGCAAATTGCTGTTTAATAAGCATTTAAGGCAGTGGTTCTCAACCAGGGTCAACCATTTGTCCCTTGGTGGTCGCTGGAAGATTTTGTCGTTAAAGTCTCTGTGCAATAAAATGGTTATAATTTTACACAAAATAATTTAACATTTTTTTAATGTAATTCCTGATAATATTTAATCATAAAAATATATGATTTTTTTTAAAACATGGAATGGCTGTGAGGGTCCACTCAAGCAAAATAGAAACCAAAGGGGTCCCTGGGTAGAAAAGGGTTGAGAAACACTGATCTGATGGATTAATTATTCTTGTCTTATCACTGATATATTTCTTTACTACCCACAAGGGGCTAAACACAGATGTGACAAACAAGGACAGACAAATGGATTAAGTCGATTATATCGACCCCAGTGCATAACTAGTACTTAATTTATCGACTCCGAAAGGATGAAAGGCAAAGTTGACCTCGGCAGAATTTGAACTCAGAACCTAACGACAGACGAAATACGGCTACGCATTTCGCCCGGTGTGCTAACATTTCTGCCAGCTCGCTGCCTTGTCTTATCACTGATGCTGTATTATATTTATTACTAAAATAATTAGCTCTCCTTGTTTCAGTCTACCTGGCTGTAAGTAAGGTACCACGGTTAGGTATGCTTCAGTACTTTATAAAAAGAAGGTAGGGTGAAAATCAAGGAAGATTTGGTTGCTATTTCAAGCAGTTTGAGGGACATGGAGAGATTTGCTTTTTGGCTTATCAGTTATATTTAATGTCAAAAGCAATGTTGGTGTTTATAACAAACCTGTAATAATTCAGCAGGTAAAGTGTCTTGATTAAGAATACAACACAATTCATACACCTGCTCTATATAATATTGCGAACCAGGAATTTGGTACCTTCTCCTTCCTTTCGTTGCTCTGTTCAATTAGCAGTAGTGGTTGATTAAATACAGAGTCAATGCTAATTAATTGTTATTTCTTGATTTACTTTATCAATTATATTAGCACAAAAATATGTGGAGTAAAGATAATTTGCCAGCATAACATGGCAGTCCTGGTTTAGGATGAATGTTGCTGTAATTTAAGCCCCCAGGAGGCATTGTCTCCAGCTGAACAATTATTCTGTGCTGATGAAGGGAAATAACCCGGAAATAGCAATACACAGATATTGTTTTGAGCTGAGTGGGGGGTGCTAGTTTCCCTTGTTCGAAAATATAAGGACACAGATCGTGTCGTATAGCCAGCTGGAGACAATGTCTCCTGGGGCTTAAATTACAGCAACATTTGTCCTAAACCAGGACTGCCATGTTATGTTGGCAAACAATCTTTACTCCAGAGCACTGTTGCTGAATATCTCTCGTGAGATTTATAAATTGTAATTTTCTACAAAAATATGTGTGTGTTACTATTGTATGGAATAGCCATTCTCTTGCTAAAATCCTCTCTGTCAGATAGGTTAGCTTTTTCATATTCTACAGCTGCTTGCATTCCTGTAATAACTATTGTAATAAAAGGGAATATGCTATTGTGTATCCCATTTTCAGTGGGTTAACGAAGTGGATCCTTTGCTTTACCATATCCTAGATTTATGACTGAAGTCATTCCTGAAGGCAGTATTGGGTTTATTGTTGCCTTTTGGATATTGTTTGTTATACAATTTGTAATGATGTTGTATGTATGATTGACTGTAGAGTAATTCTGTGGATCATGGACGAGTGGGGATGCTTTGTAGAGCTAAAAAAATCTGAAGATTTTTGGATTAATTCTTTTACTATGCACACATATTGGCAACTTAATATGGAAAATGCTGGGGAAATCTCTACTTGGTTGCTGGACCCACTAGAAATAACAACCAAATTGCCACCAGATCATCCCATTGCCTTTAAAAAGGAAATGCATTTAGACTTAGATGTTAGACTGTTTGAATAAAAGACAGGCTGACCGTGGTTGGAATTTTAAGAGCATAAATCTGCTTGATCAGGTCTGACTCGGGGCTAAACAGCAGCAACAAACTGTGCCTTATCCTGTATAATATAACTAATCCAAATTTAAATCCTGATGCCAATGGGTTAATCTTCTCACAGATCATAGCTAATATAGGGTGGCGATGGGGAGGGAGAGTTCAATAGTTAAGTAACTTGTGGGTAAGTGCGAATAAATTGTACATGGAAAATATTGGTTTGTAGAATTCTTGATCTCTCTCCAGGTGCTTTTTTTTTCTCTTTGATATTTTTATTAACATTCTTTCAAATTTGGCAAACATGTAATGCTGTACTGTTTTTCATATATTTAGGACTTTCAGCTCCAGTTCCACGTGGACGGAAGGGCAAGAAAGCCAAGAGGGAAGCAAAGAACTTCTCAGCAGCAATTGAAATGGAGAAGGCTAACATGCAGATTGACCCAGAAATAGTTCTCTCTGATAATGGTTATAAACGCCACATTGAACGCCATTCCAACAAGTAAGCAATGCTAGTTTTTTAATGAAATAAATGGTTAAATCATTTGAATGACTATGTAGTTCAGGATTCGTAATCATTTGACCTGCTGGAAATAGCAGCCAAATCTCCTATTGTCTTCAGCCTTTTGTATTTCAACCAGTCATATCCAACCCAAATATTTTAACCTGTTTTATGTACCGACTGGCTACATGCAGCTTCTCACACCTTCTGTTGCCATGCTGAGAATATAAACGATTACATCATCAAAATCTCAGCACAAAAAGATAATGCATGCGTAATTCAAATCAATGTGACTAAATATGGATTACATTCAACAGAATAATAATAATAATAATAATAATAATAATTGTGTACAGTGCTCAGGTGCACTACAACTCATCTAAAGTGTATATATAATCAGGTGTAGTTTCGGCGGATTTCGGAAAGCATGAGGGCCTTAAAGGATGCAGTGTCATGGCAGTCAACAACTGACGCAGGCAGTTTATTCCATGCTTCAGCAACTCTGAGCGTGAAAAAATGTTTCCGAAAGTCATGGGAGCTGTGTTGTTTTCTGACTTTGTAGGCATGTCCACATGTGTTAGACACATGGAGATCAAAAAGGTGTTCAGTGTTGTTGTTGGTGAGGTCCGAATGCTGAAGGGTTAAGAGGGACACATTGGATATTTCAGTGTGGAATGTGCTATGGATGAAAAGCAAAAAATGACAGGTTGGTCTTGGGTGGAATGTCTTTCATCCTAGGACTTCCTCATCATTGGTGATTTGGAACCAAACCACAACAGTTCGTAACTTCCCTGCAAACGAAATGTCTGCAGCGAAATTTGTGCATCAAGGACTTGGTTCTGTCAGCTCCATTTCTACTCTCGGCCTTTCTGAGTTTCACTGATTGGAATCTGCTTCAACAATTCAAGGCAAATAAGTTCATCAGATTCTTTTTATATTGCTGGGTGGTGGACTTCATCACTCACTTCCTTTCTGTGGTCTTTTTCTTTTTCTTTTTTTTCCTTCTTATTTCATCTTCTGAAATCAAATAAAAATATTTTAAGACCATTTTCCTTGCTAAAGTGGTGCAGAACCCCATGACAATTATGGTCCCCCTTTTGAAGCTGAGTTTAATGGTCATATACCCTTTTACTTGCCTCTTAATTTCAATTCACACTTTATTCGATGCACTCCACTTCCCATTTATAGTGGCCAACCCTACAGACTAGATTGGAAGCACTTTAGTAAACATTTTGTGTACAGGTGAAGTGAGTTAATAAAAAAAAAAATGAAGTTACAGTTGCACAAACTGTTATTAGGTGGCTTTGATGCCTTAACCTTCTCTGTACTATGCTCCAGTTTATACCAAGTTCTTACTCCTATTTCAGATAAGTTTTGTGGAAAGCTCCTTTGAAAGACTTTTATAATTTGCTTTTTGTTCCTCTCTGTTTTAGGGTTTTGTTAAGAGTACGATTACTTTATTATCTGAAACAAGAAGTAATTGGAGAAGAAGCACCTAAGGTTGTTACCGGCATGGACTTCAGGTATGTCTAATTCCTGCTGCTCTTTATCTACGCTGCTGTCCTACCCACTCTCTGAACCACTTTTCTTTCTCTTCTCTTTGCTCTTACTTCTGCTATCTTTGTCTCTCTGCCATCATTGTCATTTTTTTTCTTCGTTACCCTCCTGGGTCTGGGGGAAGAGGTAGAGCCAGTGATGTTTGTGGGCCAGTCTTAGAACTTTTGCAAGTCATCGCTTGTAAAAAAGATATGAGTTGGGAAATTCCAAAGTGTTGGTATTTTGGTAAAAAAAAGGAACTGGATCAGAGCAAGAGGGTTTGATCGTAATGAGAATGAAGGGGAGAGGTGAGTAGGGTGGGAATGCACGGGCTCAACTGTCTCCATTATAATGGCAGTAGAAAAGGCGAAAAAGAGGAGAGATGACATTGCAGATGTTGACCAGGGGCTGGAATGCATCTGTGAGTGACTTGAAGACAATTAGATGGGTGACTCTTTTTTTGTATGTAATGTGTGTGAACAACAGCATGGTTCCAGATGTGAGAACAATACGCCGATTGGGCTTCATGTGAGCTTTGGTTCAATAAGTCTGTGAAAATATCTTCTGGCTTTGAAAAGAAGGGCTAGTTGTTGAGATGCAGTCCTAATGATGATGATGAAGTGATGTGTCTGCTAGGAGAGATCTTTGGTGATGACTCAACATAGTTCTCATTCTAGCAACTATGCTTTCAAAGCATCCTCCTACCATTGCTAATTTGATTTCCTATTTAATGAAAACTATCTACTAACCCTAAGGATCCCCTTGGGCATTTGGAGAAATCTATTCCCTGTGTGTTTTTAGTGTTTGTTGTCCCTGTACATCTGCCGCACACAAAGTTAACTACTTTCTGTGTTTGACTCCAATGTTTGTCCTTCATTCTTTCTCTATTCCGTTTCTTTTCTTTATGAAACATTCCAACCGTAATACAAATATCAAAACCTATTTTAACAAAGGGAAATTGGTATTCCTCGACCTGGAACTGATGGTGATCCTCCTTGTGACTGGTGGGATGAAGATGCTGATAAATGCCTTCTGCTTGGTGTCTTTAAACATGGTGAGCAAAATTCCTTTTCTTTAACTACACTTCCTTACATCTGTATTTCTCTCTCACACATACAAGGAATAACTCAATACATTTGAATGTAGAAATAAAGGAAGCAACGACTTGATTCAATGTTTTCCCCAAGTAAACATTTATCGATTTCTCATTGCAGGTTATGAAAAATACAGCCTGATTCAACAAGACCCTGCACTTTGTTTCTTAGCACGTTGTGGACCCCCAGATGGAGCTGCTCTGCTAGCAGAGCAAAATGACGATAATTTTGAGTAAGTTTTGGCTGGTTGGATTCCATTAGACCATTTTCTAAATAAATATTACGTGTGGAATAGGTGAGAAGATGGGGTGTTGAGCTTTTGATGTGGTTGTTGCTCCAAAAGAAGTCCAATCCCACTACTGGCACTTCTTCGTCAATGGATAATTCTTCACTTGGCTGCTAGGAATGAGTCTCAGATCACTTGGAAATATTAGGAAACGTTAACAGTTTTCATTTTTTTATGACTATTTATGGTTTGATCACATTGCACTTTATATGTGCAGGTGAGGATTGCATTTAAACAAAAGAAGGTGCCTGATTGCCATCCATATTAAGGTGCAGGGGAGCTTACCAAGCATTTAGTATTCAAGAATTCTAAATTCACTTTGCTTTTTTGGTGAATTAAGCTTCAGAAACTCAGTTGTCCAAGTAATATTTAATAAAGTGAAAGAAAATTGAAGATTTATTTTCTGAAATTTGCTGATTCTTTCAATAATGTGGTGCGAGACACTGATTTTCTCGTAGAATTCATTCATTAATGCTTTCACTAAACTGGAAAGCTAATTACTCTGACTCAATGTGTCTTCCTTGCAACAATGCAATTTGGTAGACTGTTATATCAGCTAAATTAAGATGGGATGTTCACAAGTGGAATGTCTTTGTTTTTTATTGAAATAAGATTTTATGGAATACTGAAAAGGTGTATCTTTCCTTTGAGACATTGTTCTTGACAGATTTTTAAATTGTAATTTGGAGAATTAATTATAGTAAATACTTTTCGTTGTTTTCCAGTAATGAAGATGACATTGATGTCCAGATTTGTCGTGAAAAAGATGATGATGAAGACTACATAGACCCAACACCCACTAATTATACTCGATTACAACCTACTCACCACTTTGAAGGTAATTTAAAAGCATACCATCATCGTTTCCAGGTTTCTTGGATTGTAAATGTTCATTCTGTGTTTCTTAAGTTTGGACAGATTTTCTTGAATTTCCCTTGAAATATTTTATTGTTTAACCCTTTAGCATTCAAACCGGCCATGTCTGGCCAAAATATCTAACCTGTTATACATCGAAACTGACCAGATCTCACCTTTCATCTCAGCCCAACCATGTCGTTCTAAAACTAAAAAATCACATCACCGAAATCATTAAACTACAAGATAATGCATGATTAATTCAAACCATTTTAAATAAACAAACATCACATTTGACAGAATAATCTGAACACTAAAGGGTTAAGATATTCTCAGGAAAAGCAAAAAAATGTTTAAAAACTCTGTCTCTTCTAAATTTTTCAGTCATTTGCGACCAATAGACAAGTTTTTATTAAAAACCAACTGAATAGCCTGTCATATCTGGGCAATTTTTTTTACAATAGAATGTCTTATATAAACTTTTGTTTATTCCATGTCAGTTAGGCTTCTTAATCAGGACAGATTTGTGCAATTTTTCACAAAAAAACTTTGTTGAGGATTTCTTTCCCCCCCTCCCCTTTTAAATTATTTACATGTCTATTCAACTGTTTCGCATGACTTCATTCATCAAAACTTCAAAAGTTCTTATAACTTTTGTTGTTGTAATGCTTTGCTTTCATTTGTTTAATAAAAATTCCTCCTCCTAATGATTTTGCTTTCATTTCGTGATAGACAGCTATCATGCAGAAAACACCGGCTTTTAAATCCCGTTTTCTGATTAGGTAAAATTGATTAAACTTTAAACATCAGTAACATTTTTCTGCAATTTTCCTGGAACAAATGAATAACAAAATCAGATTTAATGTGGAAAATTATTTCAATATACCAAATTTGAAAATTTTGACATAATTTTAAAATCTCACAATATGTGACAGCAACAGGGAAGACCCTATAAAAGTAGAGAGACAGACAGTTATACGATATGGCACATACGTACACACAGGTAATCACGAGTTGAAAATGGTGTATAGTAGATGTATGTACGTATGTCTTATATATATATATATATATATGTATGAGAGCCACCCACTCTCCTTAAAGTTACGTATTCTTCACACCTGCCTTTCTCTCCCTTTGCCTGAATTTTAAAAGTTAGTTTGTGTGTGAGTGTATGCAAGTAACTGATTGGAGGCTTGGCTAAAGCTTCAAATATTAATTACTACTCTCAACGATTCCTTACTACGTTCACCTGATGAGTGGAGATTAGGTGAGAATTGTGATGGAAGACATCATGACCAGTATTACATCAACACTTACATCTGTCTGATGGGGAGGGGGCGGTTAAATTTTTTATTTTCATGTCGTATATTCGAGGTATTTCCTCTCTTGATTCTCCAGTTTTCTTTCACCTTTTCCAGCAGTAGTTCCACACTGTTCCTTATTTACCATTCTACACTGTTTTACTCATTCCCTGTGTATTTGTTCTTATTACAACTTATCACTGGCTTTATCTTTAATTTCGGTAAAGTTAGAATTACAGTCTTTCTCTTTCGATATTCAGTAATATCAGTTATTTTCTAATTCTTTCTTTCTTTCTTTTTTTTTTGTTCATTTTCTCTTCAATGTTTTATATTGCAGAAGGTAAACTTCCGTTCCCAGCCATTTCAGAACTAAATACTCGACTGAGACGTGTTATTACTGGTTACCAAAGAAACCATTGCAAAAACCAACTTCTCCTGGCACAGAAAGCTCGGGTAAGGAATAAAATTTTTGCTTATCCTTTTTCAGTAGAATTTTCTTATTTTATTGAATTTGTGTGCAGGTGGGTGGGTGTATGTATCAACATCATCGTTCCCTCCACAATTAGAGATTGGCACTGTTTTATGCAGCTCTCCTCATCCATCTGCATCACATGACCAAATCAGTGCAGTCTGTTGCACCCTGCATCTGATGCCTCTTATACCCAACTTGTCTCTCAAAACACTGGACATTGCGCATCCAACAGAACGTGCTGGCTTCATTTCTTTCAAGCCTTTCCATGTTCTCTCTAGTCACAGCCCATGTCTCACTGCCATGTAGCATAACTGTCCATGCACATGCATCATAGAATCTGCTCTTCACTTTGAGAGAGAGAGACCCTTTGTTACCAACAAAGGTAATAGCTCTCTGAACTTTGCCCAACCAGTTCTCATTCTAGCAACTATGCTTTCAAAGCATCCTCCTCCATTGAGATGAGCCATCAACACCTAACCATGTCATCTGGACCCACCAACTGGCTCGGCTTGATTTGTCTTCCATTTGATCTATCTATCTATCTAATTCCTCAGGACGTCCCATTCAAAGTGTTGTCATTCTCTTTATTTACTGTGATATTGGATCATCCACCATTAAAATGCTGTGGGAACCAATTAAGAAATGAACTTTGGTTATTTATTTTATTTTTGGTTATTTATTTATTTTTTTCAATATTTACAGCGGATTGAACGGCGTGTACGTGCTGAAGCAGCTCATAAAGAACGGGAAATCCGAAGAAGGGAATCTCAACAAAGGTAAAGGACCTACTCTATTGACATCTATTTACAAATTGATGTCGTTGTCAATTTTTGGCATTATTGATTTAGAATTATTTCTGTTGTCTTCTCTCTGTCTCTCTCTCTCTCTCTCCCTCCCCCTCTCTCCATTGATTGAAAATCCCAGACTTTTATGCTTTAACTCCAGGTGGTCTCGCCGAGAAGAAGCAGACTTTTACAAGACAGTGTCTTCTTTTGGGATCGAGATGTACCCTGGTACAAAGACCTATAAATGGGACCGATTCCGTGCTTTGGCCCGACTTGATAAGAAATATGATGACACATTAAGTGAATACTTTGAAGCATTTTATGAGATGTGCCAGCAGGCATGCCAAAAGGAGAAAGAAGAAGGTGAGTCTCTAAAATACTCTTCTGCCCATGATGTATGTGGAACTGCCGATGGAATGAATATTGGTTAGAGCTATAGCTATTATGAAAATACTTTTAACACCTATTATCTCTCTTGGAAATAATGCATTTTTCTTTTGTACTCCCTGACCTCCCACTCTCGTTAAGGTAATGCCAGAATAACTGTTGACAAATGTCTTCCCGTTTTAAAAATAGGATTGTGTGTTTGAAAGTCTTAAATTTTAGAACACTGCATTCTCTCGAAAAGAAGTTAGAATGAAATATATATTAAATTTAAGTCAGCAACAAGGTCCCTACATAGTTTGCATATCCTTCTAGAAATGGCTGTTGAATCTTCCTCAAATTAAACCTTAAATGAGGAAGGAGGCATTGGATAATGCAGTGCAAGATATTCCAAAAATGAAGAAATGATCATGTTTGGATTAGAGGTTTGCTCCATCAGAGATAACCTACAACTGAACAACATAGTTTTTTTTTATATCTCCTTTCAAACTTATCCATTCTGCTCTGACAGGCTGCTACAACACATTCCAGTTATTTATCCCTGCAGTAACTAAGAACAAACAGTAAGTTCGGTACCTGTTAAAAGCAGTCTCCAAAATATTCCATATGCACATTTTTTCTTGTGTGAAGCACTAAGAAACCCATATCCTAATTTCTCTGTGCTTAATTATTGGTAAACAGGTACCCAAGGTGCTACGATTAATGTCTATAATGAACTGGTCATTTTATCCAGTGCAAGATTCATCTCTCATCTATTTTTACATGACAAGGGTCACCACTACGCAGTGGCTTTATGAGCTCCCCACACCTCCTAGTTAGTTAGTTAGTTAGTTAATTTGGCTCAAAAGCAAATAGCAAGGCCATGTAGGGGGACATGGAGTTAAGTACAGGGTGGTGTTCATGTAAAGAGTTCAGGCCACTTGAGGTCAAGGGAGGCTTTGAACAAAGCGGTCGTCGGACTTCCTGCTAGAAATAGTAACCAAATCTTCCTAAAACAAAACTGGAATGCCTTTGATCAATAGTCAGTTCAATCAGAATTTACCTGGGGCTAACCCATTTTTTTTTAGGTGCAAATAGATGAAATATCTATTAGCATGAGTTTAGAAAAAAGAAGCTCATGTTCCTGTGTAGAAGAACTGAGACTGCTTAGACTTACCAAAGGAACACCTTGAAGCACTCCTTCACATTTCCAATTAATTTTGTGTGTAAATATGATAGCATCCTGTTTTTCTCTCCCCCGCTTCCAGTTAGCTGGTTGTCTCACAACATGAACGCTTGCGTTGAACCAATTACAGGTGAGAGAGCAAGCCGTTGCTTATCCAGAATAAATCTGCTCAGGAAAATCCGGGAGGAGACTCTGACCCATCCCTTGTTTGAAGCACGAATCAACTTGTGTCAGATGTCCTATGATCTACCAACATGGTGGCAGAGTGGGAAACATGACAAGGAACTCGTATTGGCAGCTGCTAAGTAAGTGCAATTTTACAGCTTTTCTTTTCTTTTAATTACTTTAGATATGCATGCACGCACACACTATAAATCACGAATGCTGAACTCTTGAGTATCAACAACGAGAAGCCTCACCTCCCTCTACATCTCTTTGTGTATCATCATCATCATCATCATCATCATGTGTGTGATCATCATGTTTATTTCCCCCCACAGCTTCCATACTGTCGTGGCTTGAGTCAGCCTGTTTCAGTGCAACATCTCACCACTTCATGCTCTCACTTAGCTTCTCAATTTCTTTGGCTCAACATGCTGAGATTTAACTGTCGTCACTTGTTTTCGCTTTAAAACAAAGAAACACAATTTCTAAAACATTTTTGAAATGGTTTTGGATCCTCTGTCATACAAGAAGTGATGTTTTTCTTAGTTTCATTGTTTCACCATTTTCACCATTTGCAACTCTTTGTATTATTCATGCAAAAATATTTAAAAACAAATACAGTTCTTGCATTTTTGTTCATAAGATGAAGTTATCTCTGTATAGTATTGAGACACGATTGATAGCTATAACTGTCTTTTATTGTATTCCATAGTGTTGGTAAGATTCCAGGAAGTTGAATCCTGAGCCAAGTTTTGATTCCTGGTTGAAGCCTTTGTACTTGATTCTTGCCTGAGTTTTTGACTCAGTGATTACAATTTAAATGAAGACAAGATCTTCAGTGGCCCCTTTATAATCCAGTGGATTAAGGGACATTTTTAGTTTGTTTTTCCTTTTTAAAATTTTTTTCCCCTTTTTTGTAGTTCTGTTATTTCTGTTTTGAGTGTACATTTTTTGACTGCTATTTTCTTCCCCCTTTGACATCAACAGACATGGTGTGTCTCGTACCGATCTCAACATTCTTCCAGACCCATCATTTAGTTTCCATATACAGTTACAGAACAAGATTGATCCTGCAGCACTTCCCTCCCTCTATAAACATTACAACTGTGAGTAATTCCTTCTCAGTTTTCTTTTTTTTTTCATTATAATTTTATGAACTTATTTTTATTATTTGTTTCATCATCATCATCATTGTTTAACGTCCGCTTTCCATGCTAGCACGAGTTGGACGGTTCAACTGGGGTTTGGGAAGCCCGAAGGCTGCACCAGGCCAGTCAGATCTGGCAGTGTTTCTACAGCTGGATGCCCTTCCTAACACCAACCACTCCGTGAGTGTAGTGGGTGCTTTTTATGTGCCACCGACACAGGTGCCAGACGAGGCTGGCGATGTTTATTAATAATTTTAGTGAATGGCAAATTTCTGAAACCGTAATCAAGTTCCTTTATATCAAATCTTCTCTAAATATCCCTAGATTTCTTCATAGATATTAAATACCTGGATTGTTTAGTTTCCTTATAAGCCTAACAAATGCTTACATGATTAGAGACAGTATTTAGTCCCGGGGTCAGTTGGGCATTCAGTATTATTGAAAACCACTGACCAGTCTTGCGGTGGCTATAGCAGCAGCAGCAGTAACGTTATTCTGACGGTAGAGTGTAAGGGGTAGAATTCACCATCGCCAAGCTTTAAACATTTACTTCTCCACGCTTTAATGGGTTGGGGTAGATTTTGTACTGTTGGTTGCTCTTCCTGTTGCCAACACTCACTCGTCTCCTGGCCAGGGAATGATTCTTTTCTGAACACCACTTTGTATGCACATGTGCACAAGTCACACACTAATACACCAAGAAGCTCACTCACCATAACTGTGTGGAGCGGCTGGCGAGGGTGAATGGAGGGATGAGGAGTGTGTTCTGAGGAAGGTGCTTGGGTTTGATGTAGATGAACTACAAAAGCAAAGTAGACCAAGGAAAATGTGGAGGGGACAGGTGGAGGAGGAGGTTGGCTTGAGAAGGGAGAACGCCCAAAACCGGGCAAGATGGCGAAATGGTGTGAGGCTGGTTGCTATGGCATTGAGGTAGATCCAGCCACTACCATTAACAGGGGGCAAAACCCGGATTTAAAATGACGGATGAGGATGATGATTAATATTTAGTAGCTTAAACCAAGTGAATCATCCATCATATGGCCCAGGAGCAGCATTCAGGCCAGGTCTTATTCCTTCTTCCTACCAGTCTCAGAAAAGCTTCTGGCTGTTACTCTTCCTCTTCATCATCATCATCATCATCATCATCATCATCATCGTTTAACGTCCGTTCTCCATGCTAGCATGGGTTGGACAGTTCGACCAGGGATCTGGGAAGCCAGAAGGCTGCACCAGGCTCCAGTCTTATCTGGCAATGTTTCTACAGCTGGATGCCCTTCCTAACGCCAACCACTCCGTGAGTGTAGTGGGTGCTTTTTACGTAAGAAACATATACGTGTGTGTTTGTGTGCATATTGATGCCTGTTTGTTTATTTGCGTTTTATGGTTTTCTTTGCAGATGACCCCCTCAGAGAATATGATTCTGATTCCAAAGACAGTCAGTTTGTTGGTAAACTTCGTTACTTTGGACAAGATGTAAAATACCTGAAAGAAATGGCAAACAAGCCGCCGCTGTCCCCCGACAGCAATGATGACCGGATGGACACGGGAGAGGAAAGCAACCTGTCGATCAAAAAGGAGCCTCGTTTGCCGAGAGGTGATGTGCCTTGCAAGATGGATGTTAATGATGGTGACAGTAATGGTCACAGCTTTGAGGGCGGTGGTGGTGGTGGTGATGAGGATGAGGATGATGATGATAGTGGTGAGGGTGAGGTGAAAGATACTGACAATGATAAAACCAGTCCACTGGTTTCAGCACCGACGCCCAAAGCCACTAGCACCACCACTGTCATGTCTTCGTTATCACCATCATTAGCAGCTGACCATGACCTAAAGTCGACGACATCATCATCTAAAGCAGATATCAAGACGGAGAAGTTATCTTGTGAGACAAAGACAGATTTTGTGAAAACTGAACCTGAAGACGGTTTCGATTCCAAGAAGTCTATTCTTGGCTATCAGAAGACAGACAGTGATTCAGACACGAGAGATGCAGATAACAAAACAGTTTTGAAGAAGGAAGACGATGAGGAGGAGGAGGAAGAAGAAGAGGAAGAAGATGCAGGGATTAATGATGAAGACGATGATGACGATGAATTGAGCGTTGACAAACGGTTTAGCATCAAAGACGAAACCAGCAACAGTGCCCATGCCATGCTTGGAATCAACAAAGATTCAATGTCACATGTGAGTCCATCATTTTATTTATTCTTTCACTCTTGCTGGAGATTGTTTGAAAAATGTGTTTATTCCATGTAAGATTGCTTTGCTTAATTAGACCAAAGTCACTTTCTGCTAGAATAAAAAGTCTGCATTTCTGGGAATTGTTGAAGCTGTTATTTTTTTCCCCTGACTTTGAGGGGAAATAAAGGCTGTTTTACCAATAAATGCAAATATAATTCTACAGAATTTTATAGTTTTTAACTCAAGCTTAGCTTTATGTTGAAATTCACTGATTGTGCTTTTGGACATGATGTCTTGATGATGAAATGAAATCATTTTTAAAAGCATTCTGTTATTTACATTAGACAGATATTTGTCCTCATCTTGTTTGTTGTTAACACAACATTTCAGGTGATATACCCTCCAGCCTTCATCAGGTGTCTTGGGGAAATTTCGGACCTGGGTTCTCATTCCTAAGGTATTTTTCAATGTTGTTGTTCAGGTCACTGGTTGGAATCAAACTCGGAATCTTGGGGTTAAGTATGGGCTACTAACCCCATGATTCCGAGTTTGATTCCAAACAATGACCTGAATAATAATAATAATAACATTGAAAAATACCTTAAGAATGAGAACCCAGGTTTGAAATTTCCCCAAGACACCTGATGAAGGCTGGGGGGTATATCAGCCGAAACGTTGTGTTAACAACAAACAAGATGAAGACAAATATCTGTCAAATGTAAATAATGTACGTAATTCCCCATCGCTTAAATATAGAACTGTATTCTGTTCTTTATTTTGTGGTGGTTGCTTCTAATATTTGAATCTAAAAGTGTTTCTTTTGAATAGTATTGTTATTTCTTTTATTGTTAAAAAAAAATGAGTCTTCCTTTCTGTATGCTTTAACTCACTTTCTGTTTTCATGTTGAGTGCTTCTAAATAGGTTTTCCAAAATGGAATATTTAATCTGGATTAGTTTAGGTCTAATAACCCCATTATTTGTGTATGTTGGTATTGCTCTACCGAATGGGCAAAATATGCACACACACACACACACACTGTTTTGTTGTACAAGAACATAAAACAATTTGACATTTCTGCTGGAAGTGAATAGTATCCTAATGCAAGTGGTGCTTAGAGGTTTTCTATCTTTCAACCCAACAAAAAATGCAGTTGACCATTCCAGGTTGCCAAACATTTACATGCATTCCACCATATTTTGAAACTTGATTCTTATAATTTATAAAAAAAATTTGTTTCTTTTTGCTAGAGTTCATCTGTTAATCCTAATGATTATCTGGATATGGACCTGGATTATGTTGGTAAACAACTTCAAGGAGTCAGTGCCATCTGGCCCAAGGTAGGATTAGTGAAATTTGTTTCCATTTTCTGTTTTTTAATGAATTCTCGATTTGGGATCAAATTTTATATTGTTTCTTACTCATTTTTGATTTGTTCTTCTTTCTTCAGGACAAAGTTCTAATTGGCCGTCTTCAACAGATCTGCTACGCCATTGAAAATGGTGAGTGGCCGGTGATAAGGAAGCAGCCGTTCTTGCCCCAGACCACTGATTCTCATATCAACCCTCCAGTCAGCAGATTGTCTCCCAAGCCTGAAATCTCCGATCTTGAACCGGAACTATCTTTCATGGATAGCCTCAAACCAGTGAAGCCTGTTGTTGAGTACACTTCTGAGGTAAATTCCTCGCTCTTGCTTTTCCTCCTTCATTAATGATTGCTATCATTTCTCACAAGGCTGCAAATGTTTAGGGATGAGGAATGGTTATCTAAAATATGGAAACTGAAAAATTTTAGCTTTTGATTGTTCTAATCAGAGAGAGAGAGAGAGAGAGAGAGAGAGAGTTTTATCAACTACAGTGTAGAGGAAACTGGGAATTGTGGTGGGACATACGTTTCTTGTGGTGTCTGATGATGATTTAAGTGAAGTGAAATGAATACGAGTAAGAGTGCAAGTCGAGTGATAGACTCTACTTGTCGTCTTGCTCTTCACTTTGTTTTACAACCATTGCAATCAAGATTTATTTCAAATAACATTAATATAAAACTTTGTTTTATTCATTTAAACCATTTATTTATATATTATTAAAAAGTGTTATTTTGTTTTTACTCCTGAAGGTTGAAGGAATGAAAGTGAAAATCAGTAAGAATAAATTTTGCCGTAAAAAAGATGAGTTTCAAATGGACAACGGTAAGATATTTTTTAATGTCATTCTGTTTCTGTTGTCCTTCAGTATAATAATGGCATTTACCTGTAATCAGCTTCCTGTATAGGTCTGTAGTAGAACAACATAAATGGTAAAAGAATGGTAAAAGCACATTTACACTAGACTTATTGCTAGGTGTAAGTTGAAAGAGTCAAAGCTTCAAGACTGCAGGCAGCCAGACATTAAGGTAGACTTCTGTGCCATGTGTAGGATGCATATGGCTGACAGTTTTTGGTGTTTTGCAGCTGAGGAATCACAGAATACAGACACTTCTATGAGGAATATAATCCACTTATGGTGATGCATCATCATCGTTTAGTGTCTGTTTTCCATGCTAGCATGGGTTGGACGGTTTGACTGAGGTCTGGAGAGCCAGCGGCTGCACCAGGCTCCAATCTGATCTGGCAAAATTTCTACAGCTGGATGCCCTTCTTAACACCAACCACTCCGAGAGTGTAGCGGGTGCTTCTTACGTGCCACTGGCACAGGGGCTAGTCAGGTGGTACTAGCATTGGCCACGTTCGGATGGTGCTTAGGGTGCCATGCTCTCTTTATTAGAGGCATAATTTCATCAATTTAGTGTTTCCAAGCTGACTTTTAGCATGTGTTTTGTGTTTATGTGTAAGTTCTGATGATTGAGGGTGGGGAGCGAGAAAATGTTAAGATAATTTGACATAATATTTCTGAAAGATATTTAGGATTTTAAAATCAACTTGGCAAATTGCTATATGTTAGTAACTGGGCAAAGTTCAGAGCACTCCTACCTCTGCTTGTGACAAAGGGTCTCTCGCTCAGAGTAAAAGGTAGACTGTATGGCACATGTGTATGAACAGCCATGCTACATGGCAGTGAAACATGGGCTGTGACTCCTGAGGACATGCGTAAGCTTGCAAGGAATGAAGCCAGTATGCTCCAATGGATGTGTAATGTCAGGGTTCATATTCGACAGAGTGTAAGTGCCTTGAGAGAAGAGTTGAACCTAAGAAACATCAGTTGCAGTGTGCAAGAGAGTATTGATTTCAAATTTGGCACAAAGCCAGCAATTTCGGAGGAGGGGGTAAGTCAGTTAGATCAACCCCCACGGGTTTAACTGGTATTTATTTATTGTCCCCGAAAGGATGAAAGGCAAAGTTTACTTGGTCAGAATTTGAACTCAGAATGTGAAGACGGATGAAATGCTGCTAAGCATTTTGCCCAGCATGTTAACGGTTCTGCCAGCTCCCCCCCCCCCACTTCAGTGTCAGTGGCAATATTGCCAGGAAGCAACGTTAGGCTAATTACTCAGTTCCTCCAAATTCTTACCCAAAATTTAAATTTCGTTTAAACCTCCATATTTGCTTTCTTGTTTCAGCTCCTTCACTACCTCCGGTGCCAATGCCAGCATCAGTACCATCTTCACTCCCTACATTCCCCCAGACGAACCACTGTGCCTTTTCAAGTGATAATGACAGTTTAACGGAACCAATGAACCTGGCATCATCTTTGGTATGTTCTTGTATTATT
Organism: Octopus sinensis; assembly: GCF_006345805.1. NCBI lineage: Eukaryota > Metazoa > Mollusca > Cephalopoda > Octopoda > Octopodidae > Octopus > Octopus sinensis. The sequence continues at coordinate 23,285,304 of NC_043013.1, forward strand.
TTGGTTTCTCTGAGAGTTTTGCTGGTGTCTAAAACAAACAAAGCTGTTTTGACTTGTCCACCAATGAATAAATTAACTGAACCATAACGCCACATCGTTTGTCACAATCTACCATTTTTATTGCTTGCACCATGTCTGTCTCTTGCAGAAGTTTTTGTCCATGTTGTGTGTTAATCCGGCATCATGTTTGGGTTATTCATCGCTAGGTAAAACTATGACTGAGTAAGGCATTCTAGCCATAACTCTCCTACCATTTCAAAGAGTCTCTAGGAGTACATCATCTGATGTGTATTCTTTGTTTAAAAAGGTAGGAGGTGATTTGAGGAAGATTTGGCTGTTACTTTAAGCAGATTGAAAAACACATCAACAGCTCAGTGTTCCTCCATCTTGACCTCTCATCTGTGATCCAAGGATTTGAGTGACAGACGCAAGGTCAAGATGCAGCACATTTGCAGGAATATGGAAGTTAAAGCTGCACAGATTCTCAGTAGTGCTTGCATTCGCTTTTAAGTTCAACAGACTTAACTATTTCTTTCATTTTAAGTATGTTGCAAACAACTGCTAGTGACCATCACTGTTGAGACTCTTCAGACTTCACTAGAAGCATGCTTAAGTAAAAGTATGGTCATAATTTTGTGGTTCTTTGTCTTTGCTCTGGTTTTACCGAAACTTACAAACAAAAGTTCAACATGGTTGTACAAATCCTCATAAAGTGATTATATACAAATCTCATTTTGGTTAACGTTGCTTGCTATGAAATGATTAATTGATTTTTAACAATTCCTTTTATTCTCCACCAGCCACAGTATAACCAATTTGGAGAAGATGCGGCCATGGCAAAAGAATTATTTATAAACCAAAGTTTGGTGAGTGATAATTTTATTTTTTTAAATAAAATTATTGATTTCATGATTGATAAGTTTCATTGATTTTTGTCTCCTTTACCCATATTTCTTTATTGCCCACAGAGGGCTAAACCTAGAGGGGACAAACAAGGACAGACAAACGGATTAAGTGGATTATATCGACCCCACTGCATAACTGGTACTTATTTAATCGACCCTGAAAGGATAAAAGGCAAAGTTGACCTTGGCAGAATTTGAACTCAGAACTGAACGGCAGATGAAATACTGCTAAGCGTTTTGCCCGGCGTGCTAACGTTTCTGCCAGATTTACTCATATTGATACTTTCTCCTTCTTCAAGCAGACCCTAACCCTACAATTTAAATCCTCCCAATGCAATACACTCACTCCTCTCTCATCATCATTTTAACGTCTGTTGTCCTTGCTGGCATGGGTTGGATGGTTTGACCAGAGCTGGCAAACTAGGGAACTGTGACAGAGGGAAACAAGACACAATTCTGTCTAGTAAAGCAATTGACTGGTGGCCATGGGGACGTTGACGGCCTTGATCTGTTCTTGAACTTGGAACAGGCAAAACAGGCCACTCCTCTCCCTATACACACATACAGAACTCGTATTTATTTATCTATGTAGAACTCATACACACACATATAGAGAACAACAAGAGCTCCCTACTCGAATGGACTTTGATACCACAAAACTTGACTTAAAAAGAATTTAGCTAATCCTTTCAGGTGGTGCTATTAAGTTAGACATGGCCTGGACCAATCTTTGGCTGAAACATATCTAAGTTATGCACACACATACACGCTTTCTCTCTCTCTCTCTCTCTCTCTCCCCCCTCTCCCTCCACCCTCTCTCACAATGGGTTTTCACACAACAGCGAATGTGAGGTTACAGTAGAAGACTCTGCGAACTGGAAGACACAACTGCTTGATAATGCTGCCAACTTCTTGACCCCACAACTATGTCTGCCTTTAATCGCAAGGCCTGTCTCCCTTGCTCTTGATATTAATCTCTTTCTTTCTCTTTCACTCCATAGCTTCAACAGACAACCATGAAAAAGAAAAGGGGTCGCAAACGTAAGAGTGAGAAAATAGCGAACACTCTAGAGGCTATCATGAATGATAAGCTCCAGTCACTGCAGAATAATGAAAATCCAAGTAAGAAAGAAGTTCATTTTCCTCTTTCATTCACCGAGTTTTCTCATTGACCGGTATCAGAGCTGAACTTTACAATAGAGTAACATTTACACACACAACAAACTTTATAAATATATGTGTGTATATATATATATACGAGGGTAAGTCAAAAAGTAATGCCATTTTGTTTAGGACAGGTATAATTACCAACACAAGAACACATACCATACACCAAAATGAAGCTGGTCCTCTGTGGATCACATCCCTACTTCTCAACATAGTCTCTGTTTCTCTCAATAACAATGGTCCCCCTTCGAATGAGAGCATGTATTCCTGCCCTGTAAAATTCTGTTGACTGTTCTTTGAGCCACTTCTTCACAACAGTTTCACTTCCTCGTCACTGGAATAAGGTTTGCCTCTCAAACTCTCTTTCATGAGGCCGAAGAGATGATAGTCTGAAGGCACTAAATTATTCCAGTGATGAGGAAGTGAAAGCTGTAGTGAAGTGGCTCAAAGAACAGTCAACAGAATTCAAAAGTGTAACATTACTATTGAGAAAATCGGAAACTATGTTGAGAAGTAGGGATGTGATCCACTGAGGACCAGCTTCATTCTGATGTATGATACATATTCCTGTGTTGGTAATTATACCTGTCCTAAACAAAATGGCATTACTTTTTGACTCACCCTCGTACATGAATGCGTGTTTGTGTGTTTGTAAAATATACATGCACAGAAATAATTGTGATATATAGAATAATATTTATTTGCACTTGCCAACTTTTTTAGTAGGTTATGTAATGATCATCCAACTATTATTCAAACAAGAGTCAAAGGGTGTGTGTGTCTATAAATATATATATATATATATATTTATTTTATAGAAGGAGCTTCTACAGGACTAGAACTGTTTCATTCAAAAGAAATCATCAGGAAGCTAGGTGACAAGAATAGTTTTGAATGAAACAGTTCTAGTCCTGTAGAAGCTCCTTCTATAAAATAAATTAATTTACTCAGCTATGTATTGAGTACCTTATTTACTGTGGTTAACCCCGACTCAACCCGGGACCTACATATATATATATATATATATATATATATATACACACACACACACAAATTGAGCAATCATACATTTATAAATTTGACTTAAAATGTGTATACATATATTGATACATATCACATTTTTAGTCGAATTTATAAATGTATGAGTATGATTGCCCAATTTGAGTTTATATCTCAATTCGTATCTTTTGTTTCGGGTTCGACCTGAGCACTTCTTTTTAGCAGTTCTATGTATTTCGTAATATTATATATATATCCTGATCTATGTATCTTGTTGTCTCCCTGATAGACAGTTCACTATCTGTCGGAATATTTAAGATCCTGGGAGGCAATAAGAAGCAGTTACCTGTGATAGACTGCTGCTGCTGCTGCTTCTAGTAGTAGTCGTAGTCATAGTCGTCGTCACCGTCTACTACTACTACTTAAGGAATCACTTTTATCTGCTGTGCATTCATTTCCAATATTCTATGAAGTTGCAAACACCTGTCTGGCCATGGTGAAATATTGCCTCGCTTGAAAACAAGCAAGTGTTGATGACAGGAGAGGCATCCAACCATAGAAAATTAGACCCAGTAAACTGTCCAATCCACAGAGGCATGGTAAAGTGGATGTTACAACAGGAGTGGCTGTGTGGTAAGTAGCTTGCTTACCAACCACATGGTCTCAGGTTCAGTCCCACTGCATGGCACCTTAGGCAAGTGTCTTCTACTATAACCACGGACCAACTAAAGCCTTGTGAGTAAATTTGGTAGATGGAAACTGGAAGAAGCCCATCATGTGTGTATATATATATATATATATATATATATATTTGTGTGTTTGTGTGTCTGTTTTTGTCCCTCTCACCATCATTGCTTGACAACCAATGTTGGTGTGTTTATGTCCCCGTAACTTAGCGCCTTGGTAAAAGAGTTGGATAGAATAAGTACTAGGCTTACAAAGAACAAAATCTGGGGTTGATTTGTTTGGCTAAAGGCAGTGCTCCAACATGGTCACAGTTAAATGACTGCAACAAATAAAAGAATACACACATAGTAATGAAAACACTGACAGGATAGATACCAAAATTGATTTGTATTTAATGTGAAAACCGTGTGCTTCTATATCATTGATGTGTAACACCTGTTTCTTTTTTCTTTTTTTTTTATAATGTCATTTAGCTGAGCGCATCACCATGGTACATGAGAAAGATGGGATTATTATATCTGGGGAAGAAGCCCCGATGAAAAAAGACTTTAGAGAATGGATGGAGCAAAATCCAGGCTACAAGCCTTTTATTAGTCTCTCAGACGAAGACTGGGAGGTATGCTGATTAATGTTTTAATGTCTATAATAATTACCATATTAGCATTTTGTGTTGTGGTGGTTGTGTAGGGTGATAGACTGGTTTCTTTACAGCTTAAGAGACTTTATCACTTCTTTCTTGAACCCTTTCGTTACCAACCCGGCTGAAATCAGCTCTGACTCTGTAGTACAAATGTCTTGTTTTCCATAAGTTCTGAATTAAAATCTTCCTCCAAAACTTAGTCACAATTTATGTTCCTAATACTAGCTGAATGATCACTAAGTCATTTTACTAAATTCTTTTGTTATATTTAAAATTAATCGAAAGAAACACAGAGCATCTCAGAATAAATGCAGTAACGAAAGGGTTAAATCTTTGGTGTTAAATCTTTGTGTGCTCTTCTTACATTGGTCTTGAGTTCCATCATATCTATAGATTCACCTGTCAACTTCTGAGTCAAAAATGACAAAGAAATATTGGCAGCAGATCCATCTGATTCATGGCCGGCATCGATTAGACGTGTCTGCCACAAACATTTCTTTGTATCTTTGTATTGCATCAGCTCATTGCACCCTTTTTTGTTTTTGTAAATCTTTCAGTCAAGAGGGAAGGCAGTGTCTCTAGGGCCCAGTACAGGCTACAGACTCTGGTGGTAGGGAGAACGATGTCTACAAACTGGAATACTTGCAGCAGGATGGACTGCTAAATGATGGCGTTAAACTGAGTGATGGGTTTGAACTCATGATTAAAAAAATATTTAAAAAAAGGGAGACCAAATGCTGCAAGACACTCTGATATTCTTCTTGTAGTTCCATCCATCCATCACATTGGATTGTGACTTTTTTCTCAAGCCCAAAAGATAAAACAAAGTTGGTTTCGGTGGAATTTGTACTCAGAATGTAGGGAATTGGAACTAATATGAAACATTCTGTCTGATATTCTAATTACTCTCCCTCACTGGAGATCAGATTAAAAAACATATTATTTGGGTAATTCACATAAAAATTTTTGAAGAAAATGTTTTAAAATTGAAAATTAGAAAAAGAATGTTGGAAAATATTGAGTAAAGATTATTTGCCAACATAATATGGAAGTCCTGGTTTAGTTTGAATGTTGCTGTAATTTAGCCCCAGGAGACCTCGTCTCCAGCTGGCTATACGACACAACCTGTGTCCTTATATTTTCGAACAAGGGAAACTAGCACCCCCCCCCCCCCTCAGCTCAAAACAATATCTGTGTATCGCGATTCCTGAGTTATTTCCCTTCACCAGCACAGAATAATTGTAAATATTGTTTACATTTTTTTTATTAACCCTGTCATGTTGTATTCCCACTATAGCAGGAATCGGTTAAACATCATCTCTGCCAGATTCCTGGTAAAGTGATGATGAACAAAACATATGTAGAAAAATAAGAGGCTACAAATTCTGTCCATTAGTCTGCCTGCAATTGTTACTCTTGAGCTGTATATTAAACTTTGTGGGGAGGGGAGCCCAAGTGAAGGATAAAGTTAGACACAGGGGCCCAGGTCTGGGAAGGTCAATCATAACAAAATCATAAATACCAAATAACTTGATTCTTTCTCCACTTGAACTTCCCACTTCCTTTCCAGACTTGTAGAATATAGATTTTCTCAAGCCTTCAAGTGTATTTTTAAAATCTGCAATGCAACAAACTATTCTTGCAATGTGCCATGATCCTTGTGGATCCTGTTTGAGGACCATTGATCTAAATTGTTCATTGCAGCTGTTAAAACTGACATGTTCTACTAAGAACTAATTATAAGAACCAATGATTTGTGTCCTCTCACTTCTGTTCATCTCTGTCTACGTCCACCACCCTTGACACTAACGACTTCATACCTCAGTGGAAGTATAATACCAATGGGCTTTTTATCCAAAACCTCTAAGAATCCCATTTCCTATTGGTATTAAATCATCATCATCATCGTTTAACATCCGCTTTCCATGCTAGCATGGGTTGGACAATTTGACTGAGGTCTGGCAAACCAGACGGCTGCACCAGACTCGAATCTGATCTGGCAGAGTTTCTACAGCTGGATGCCCTTCCTAATGCCAACCACTCCGAGAGTGTAGTGGGTGCTTTTACATGCCACCAGCATGAAGGCCAGTTAAGTGGTACTGGTAACGGCCTTGCTCAAATGGTGCTTTTCATGTGCCACCTGCACAGGATCCCGTCCAGCGACACTGGCAGCGACCTCGCTCGAATGTTTTTTACACGTGCCACCAGCACAGGTGCTAGTAAGGCGACGTAGGTAACGATCGCGCTCAAATGATGTTTTTACGTGCCATTGGCACGGAGGCCAGCTTGTTCTTCAGATAAAATGCCAGTGAACCTCAGGCAACATTTCCATGACCTGTTTTGATCTGCTTCTTTAGTAAATGATTTAAATTTAATCTTCTGACAAATTACATTAAAAAACCCAGCATCATTAAGTTGTCAGCAGAATATAATCATATCTTTAATAATAATAATAATGAAATTATTGTATACAGTGCTCAGGTGCACCACAACTTGTCAGAAAGTGCATATAAAGTACATGCAGTAATGTAGAAATGTCTGGAAAGCGAACAATGTATGAGTCAGATACATGCTTGTGTGTGTATGGAGGGGAGAAAATCAAGTGTAGTGTTGGCGAATCTCAGGAAGCATGGAAGTTTTGAAGGATGCAGTGCTCCGCTTTCATCTTCTCATCACCATTCTATTCAATGGTCACTCCACCAGCATCTATTTGATAGTTTGTTTTCACTTAGCTTGCATCATTTAGTCACATTTAATTTTTGCTTTGAGAAAGATCTGATGTATTTCTTCAATTCCTCTCTCCATATTTCAGCCCGAAGTTGAGAAACGACGGCGGCGGCGGCCTAGACTCGACCCAGCAAAATTGGATTTTGAAAACCTTACTGGGGATGAGAATGTCTCTGTTGTGAACCGTGAAAATGGGAAAAAGGTTTGAACCTGTTTCCAGGTTAACTACTTGTTGGTGTGATACTTACTCTTGCTGCACTCCACCTCATCCCATCCCCCCTCATTCACTCTCACTGCCTCACATTTCATTTCCACCCCTCTCTCTCTCTCTCTCAACGTAGCTTTGCTGATTGTGTCTCACTTTATCTCTCATTATTTATGTATAGATGTGTAGAATGTTTGTGTGTGTGATTGATTCCAATTCATTTATTCCTACCAAAATCTCTCATTCTTCCTTCACATATGACTTCTTCTCTATTTCATCTTGTAATTTCTCCAACTACACCTATTTACTCTTCAGCCTCCCACTCAAATTTCCATACACATGGAATATGCATGTTGCTATGGAATTTGTATATATATCTATGACGGTGCCTGGCCTTGTGGTTAAGGTATTGCACTCGAGATCATTATATCATGGGTTTGATTCCCAGGCTGGACGGCATGTTGTGTTCTTGAGCAAATGACTTCATTTCCTGTTGCTCCAGTCCACTCAGCTGTAAAGGGGGTCGCCCTGTCACAAACTAGTCTTCCGATCAGCAGGGAAGGTCACCTTAACAGCTGCTGAGTGGCATCGTTCGAAAGTTGAAACAATGCAAAAGCACACTGTGACAAGCAATGTATAACTACATCCAATAGTCTGATTAATCATTCGATATATGAATATATATTTATATAATATATATATATATATATATATATTATATATATATATATATATATACGTACGTAGCTGGTGACGGTATCAGAAAGAAGCGAGTTCTGGCCACATAGAATAAAGTTCTCAAACACAGGTCTGAGAGCGACTGAAAATACTTATTTGATAATCGCTTGTCCTGCAAAATATATATTTTATTTCACTTTGGGATTACTGGGGATTAAGGAAGAAAATCTTAAGAGGAGTTAATTATCTTTATATGTAACAAGAAAAAGAAGAGAAAAATCACACACACACACACATTTATATAAACATGTGTGTACAAACATGCTTACACATTTAAATATATATATATATATACACACACACACAAATTTATATATATGCATGCACAAATATATATATATATATATCACAGACTTACATATACGCATACACATACATACAAATATATACATGCATTTGTGAAAACACATGCATATAATAGAGATATGTTCAGGCAACTCACATTATATACACACACATTCACATAGAGAGCCAAACAAAACACGCATACATGTAGACCCACATGTGCACAATAATTGAATGGTTAAAATTGAGATGGAGTTCTAATGTAAAGTGTTGAACAGGTTCTTTCCAAAATATATTCATAAATTTAACATTTGTATTCCACATACAATATTAGATGTGCACAATCACATACACCAAAGAGTAAATAAATACACATACAACATATATATATATACACCTGTGCGTGTATGTGTGTGATTTTCCTCTTTTCCTTTTTACCATTTATAATCGGGTCTTCCTGTATTTTATTGTTTAGTTCCTGGTTTGTCGTAGATAAAACCAAAATATATATTTTGTCAGACTAGAAATTATGGATTTTATACAGTGTGTATTTAATGGGCAGAAGAAAGGAGTGCTCAGCACATATGGTGTCTTTATGTTCCTCTGTATCTCATCTGCTGATCATACACACACACACTTTCTGATGTAGGCACTTGGCTTATACAGACATGAGCGTTAGCAATGAATGTCCCTATTCAGTCGATGTTTCGACCATCATAGGCTGGTGATATAGAATATATGAAAGCAGATTTTAATTTTCTATGGAGGGGGAGGTGCCAGGGTGTAGAGTGTCAAAGTTCTCTTCTTTCCTCATGATTAAAAAAAAATTTTCTGTTCTGTGGTTTTAGAAAACTAAATCCTAAGAGATTCTAGGAAGTCTTTTAGTTCTGTCTGTGTGGCTAAAATAGAAGAATCGCTGGTGAACTTTAAAATCCTGTCCGCAACTGATGTTATTTTGTTTGGTTCCATGCTCCAGCTGGGACTACTTCTGCCACCTTTGTTTTATGAGGTAGATGAAGTGATTTGCATCGACAGAAAAAGCATTGTCCATATTTAATGGTTCAACTGCAGGTCGGTTCTAATCGAACAGACCTGGGGTGAAAGGGAATTCAAACCATGTACATTCCAACCTTTTTTTTTTTTTAAGATGATAGGATATGAGAGAGGTTTAGTTACTATTTCTAGCAGGTCAAGTGACTACGTGAATGTCCTCATTGGCTTGAATATGTCAAGGGATAAATGATAAGGAGCAAGAAATAATAGATTTAATGAAATTAAGACACTTATTTTTCAAATCCAGATGTTTTCATTTGATAACATCTTGATTTTCAGACAATGATGAAATATGAGCTTAACTGTAAATAATGAGTTTTGACCTTGAGCCGGCAGAATGACCAGTGTGCTGGACAAGCTGCATAGCCATATTTTGTCTGTCTTTACATTCCGAGTTGAAATGCTGCTGAGGTCGACTTTGCCTTTCATTGTCGTTGTTGATAAATACCATTTGGGCAAGGGGTCAAAGTAAACGACCAACCTATTCCCCACCATCTCCCAAGATTTGGGTCTTGTGCTAAAATTAATATTATTAGTAAGTGGTATGGTTTAATTAAATTTTCAATTCAAAATACTTTTCATTCCTAGATAGAACAGTTACCCTTTTTTTTTTTCGTTTTAATAGAGATCTCAGTAGAAGTGATGTGGTATTTAGACTGCCCCGCCATCTCACTTTTGTGGTTTCAAATCTATTTTAGTTTATTTCATTCCATCTGTGAGAGAGAGACTGTTCATTCTGTCCATTCCATAACTTGATATCTAGCTTTGTGAAGTTTTATGGGTGGGGCAGATGCCAAGGAATAAGTTCTTGACCTGTAAAAAGTTATATAAATATATTTATACCTGCCCTACCCTGGTGGAGATTTGCATATCATATCATATATATCCATCTCACCCAACAGTAAAGTGGAGTGAAGCAGCAGTAATATGACAACACCTCCCCACTCCCACATGTTGTTGTTGTTATTGTTGTTGTTGGAATGATTGTTTGCTTCACATTCTCATATTGAGAATGATATGCTTTTGTAGCTAGTCTGCTATAAACCTACATCTGTGTTTCTTGCATGCTAATGTGAATGTGCCTGTCAAAATAGTTTTTGAGTGAGAACTTTAAAAAAAGTAAGAAAATGTCATTATTTTTTGTGAAAAATGAATTGAAATAAAAAAAAAAAATCAGATTTAAAAGTTTTTTTTTATTCGAAAGCCAGTTTAATCTACTTTTGACTGAGCTTTATGTATAAATTATTAAAGTTTTTTTCCATTTAATTTAATTGATTTCTATTTTTTATTAATTTAATATTTTGTTTGATTTGAATATTAATTAATTATTGTAACAGTAATTAGTAACATTAATTGATTATTGCTTTTTGGCAAAGGATGGTAGATTGGTAGAATTGATTAGTGTCAAACAAAATGCCCTGTATTTAGATGAAAAGCCTATTTGTCCAGAGATTGAGCCTACCTTTTATCCTTCAAAGGATGGGTGGAATGAAGAAGCACCAGCAAATACCTGGGTGGATTGAATGAACTGGTCTCTGTTTCTCACTTTGCGACTTTCTTAGAAATCAATATTATTCTAGGATCCAGTAACAATGTCGTCACGATGGTCGTAGGTCTTCTTGATGGATACTTTATGAAATCTAAACGTCTCCTCTGTTCCTTGTTTAATCTCCTTGAAGAAACACACGGATTAAGCTTTGCAAAATAATGATTACAAAAGCAGTAACGAAAGATGGTTAAACTGAATGGCAAGTGCTACTTAGTGTTGTAGCTCTTTATTGAGAGTTCAAATCCTGTTAAACTAGTCCAAATTAACATTAGTGAGGGTGGGGTACAAAATTATCTCTTGGTGACCAATATTTGGTATTCATGTGGACATTATCCTCAACCACACACCACCCACTCAACAAAACCAACTTTTCATTTCAACATTCATAAAAAAAATTTTTTTAAATCCAAAGGACAAAATTGTCCATCAGTGATTCTTGTATAATTCCATAAAAGCTATAAAACTAAAAAAAAAAAACAAAGGATTTATCCCAAAATGTGCCTTCATTGACACAGAAGACACAATGACACAAGGCGGATAACACCACCTCAGCTCTTTACCAAATTTAACTCTTTAGCATTGAAACTGGCCATGCCCAACCCAAAGATTCTTCCTGTTTTATGTTGAAACTGGTCAGATCTGGCCTCTCACACCCACCCTTCAATGCCATTCTAAAATAGACAATTCTACTATTGAAATGTCAAAGCTATGAGGTAACGCATGATTAATTCAAAACAAGGTAAACGTTAGATTTGATAGAATGCTAAAAGGGTTAATTAACTTTTCATTAATTATAAAACGACACTTAAACTGATTTCTTCTTTGTACAAACTCCTCCTCTTTTGGACACTTATCAGGATGCTCTGCACCAACATCCATGCTTTTAAAGCTTCTTACGGAATAAAAGCAAATGGATTTCAATTGCTGTGGTAATGTGTGTTGTGTAGTGGCTTTGATTCCTGGCAGTGCACTGTGTCCTTGAGCAAGACACTTTATTTCACTTTAGTGCTCCAATCCACTCAGCTGTATTTCAAAGGCAAACCTTGTCACATTCTTGCTGAATCTCCCTGACAACTACATTAAAGGTACATGTATCTGAGGAGTACTCAGCCACTTGCAGATTAATTTCACGAGCAACCTGTTACACTGATCGGATCGACTGGAACCGATGGAGTGCCAGTATATTTCAACTGCAATATCTTTTAAATCCGTGGGGAGAGTTCATCTTTGTGAATTCTTCGAATCTTGACAAACTTGGTTCAAATCTCACTGAACTCACATCTGCCTCTCACTTTTCCCAGGGTCAGTAAAATAGGCACCAGTCATGTACTCAAGCTGATTTGGTCGACTGTTCTCAATTGCTCACAAACACTGACTCATTAATAATGTTGCTAACATTATTGCAATAAATATTTATAATGTGTTCAATGGATGTGCTGAGTTCAAACTTACTTCATGCAACTTTGTGCTCTGCTCCGGGGCAATTCAGTTTGTCATCATCATCATCATCATCATCGTTGTTTAACGTCCACTTTCCATGCTAGCATGCGCTGGACGGTTTGAGTGAGGGCTGGCAAGCCAGAAGGCTGCACCAAGCTCCAATCCAATGTAAGCAGTTATGTTTGCTTATTTCATCTCATTTTTCACTCATACTCATCGGTTATTGATTGCAATCACACACACACACACCATTGATTTTATTGCATCTTGGTTCCTAAAACCTGTCAAACTATCTGGATTACAATTTCAACTCGACCAACAAAGTTCCCTGGTTGACATACCTACCATAGGCAGTATCAAAAAATCCAATTTTTCAGATAAAATGCAGCCAAAATGTGAGCGATGAGCACAACAGTGGTGGCTGTTGTTGTAAGAGTTCTGGGATTGATGTCAAAATAGAAAAGGGGTGCACAATTTATCAAAAGTCAAAATAAGTTTAGAAAGTGTAGGGAATTTGTTGACATTTTTAGTGAGATTCTGTTAAGGTAGGAATAAAAATGAAAAATACAAAGATCTCTCTCTCTCTCTCCATCCACTCAAATTGTGATATAGTTATGTTATGTGAACTTAAAGAATTTATGAAAAAATTTCATCTGGTATGGGGGGAAAAAGTGTAAAAAGTAATAAACAAGAATTCTACCTGTGACTAATTAATTTTATACTTCATATATCTCTGGAATGTACTGAGGTGTATTTGAAACTGATAATGATATCCAAATTTTGGATGTGATGCAGGTTGTTTGTTTGAATGGCACATAAGTCTTTGGTCGGTTGAGGAAGGGCTGAAGTATTTCTTTGATGGTTACTTGCTTGGTTTCTGGAGACAACTGGAATGATTTTGGCTCAGCATTGCATGTATTGTTGATAGGGCACTTTACAATTATAGAGTATCGTTATGATGTAGTTTAGCCCCAGGCATCCATTGTCTCTTTTTTTTTAACCATTAAAAGTTGGGTGTGATTTGATGAAGGTTTGACTGCTGCTATTTCTAGCAGATCTAAGGAATGTGCTGGTTTATTTGTTGGTTGTTTCCTGATTTGTGGTGAATGGATACAACATTACCAAATGATTATGAAGTGTGCTTTACAGTAATGATGGGCTGGCTTTGACTCTACTGTGTGGCCATCTTGTACCACAGCCTTTGGTCAGTCCAAAGGCTGCTGGATGGATTATCATAACTGTAATTTGAAGCTACAGCCTTGTATTGTGTCACTCTGATTCTCCTTGAGAATTATGGTTACAGGACAATTTTCTGTGGAATTGATGGAATATTTTAGGTGTCTATGTGATTGGAAGAAAAGCTAGGGAATGTTCGTTTCTTTCTGTTTGTATCATTTGAGACTTGTAAATAAGTGTCACCGTTACACAAATGGTCAAGGAAACAGGTGACCATTGACAACAGGAAGGGCATTTGACCACAGGAAATCTATCTTTGATGTATTCCATCTGACCCCTGTGAAGATGGAAAAGTGAATGTTAAAACCATGTGGGCAGTGGTGGTGGTGGTAATGATGAGGATGATGATTCTGAGCCCAGAGTTCTTGACTGCAGGCATATCATTTTATATTTGGCTAAGCAGGAGACTTTTTTTCTGCATCTATTTCTCAATCCATCCATCCATCCATCCATTCATTATATATATATATAGATATAGATATACGTACATATTGAAGAAAGAGATATTGTCTACTGTTGTTAGAGGTTCTCCATGTTGTTGGAAGTATTAAGGTCAATCCTCAGAAAAAGGATTAAAAACAAGATGAATGACTGCTGATATCTTGTGTAGCAGATCTGTCCAACCCACAGTAAATTAGGCAGTAAAATGCTATGATAAACGTTATTTGAACATCATGAAGGACTCAGTTTTCATTTAGGTTAATTAACTTAGCTAATTATGAATGAATTAACTGCTAAGGTTTTCATTGTAAAATGGACCCCTTGATGGGATCCTTGTATATAATATATACAGATTCCCTTCCTGCTCTCTCCTCTCTCTCTCTCTCTATATATATATATATATATATATATATTATATATATATATGTGTATGTGTGTATATATATCATCATCATTGTTTAACGTCTGCTTTCCATGCTGGCGTGGGCTGGACAGTTTAACTGAGGGCTGGCAAGCCAAGAGGCTGCTCCAGACTCTAATCTGATCAGGCAAGGTTTCTACAGCTGGATGCCCTTCCTAACGCCAACCGCTCCGAGAGTGTAGTGGGTGCTTTTTACATGCCACTGGCACAGTAGCCAGTCAGACGGCTCTGGCATTGGCCATACATATATATATGTGTGTGTGTGTATATATATTATATATATATATATATATATATATATTATATATATATATATATATATAATATATATATATATATATATATGTGTATGTGTGTATATATATCATCATCATTGTTTAACGTCTGCTTTCCATGCTGGCGTGGGCTGGACAGTTTAACTGAGGGCTGGCAAGCCAAGAGGCTGCTCCAGACTCTAATCTGATCAGGCAAGGTTTCTACAGCTGGATGCCCTTCCTAACGCCAACCGCTCCGAGAGTGTAGTGGGTGCTTTTTACATGCCACTGGCACAGTAGCCAGTCAGACGGCTCTGGCATTGGCCATACATATATATATGTGTGTGTGTGTATATATATTATATATATATATATATATATATATGTATATATATACATATATATGTGCAGGTTAAGCTGCATGGCTGTGCTAAATAACTGATTAATTACCCTGAAGAAAATAAAAACAACACATTTGATGTTAAAATTTAAAATTTATAAAATTGCCAACAGAAAATAGAGTTAAGTAAGTAAGTCTAAGAAAGTTAGGTTGTCATCCTGTAGTTTAGTCAGTAAACAGGTATTTATAAACTCCACAATTGAATCTTTAGAACACCTGATGGAGTGCTTTACATGATGTTTTCTTTTTCCAGTTCTTTGTGTTTTGAGCTCAAATCTCACTGACAGCTTTGCTTCTTATCTTTTGAGCATTCAGGTTTCATTCCTCTGTCTGTCACTCTCTCTCTCTCTCTCATAGCAAGACACCCACACCCAATGCTTCCAGAATCTCGGTTTTGACGAGGTAGGGGGGACAAGTTGTCTGAAGAACTACATATTGCCAGTCATCCCAGTCCTTTGTCATCCCCATGTGGCTCATGGCCCTGAGATCAGCCTTCACCACTTCACCCCATGTTTTCTGAAAGCTCTGTCCCCATTCATACCCATCACATCTCCCTTCAAGCAAAGTCATCCTTCTTGTACACTTCTACCTGATTCCTCTTATGCCCCGTTTTTCTCTCAATACATTTGAACCGTGTCATCCAGGTACACGAGTTGATTTTTCTGGAAATGAAAAGTTAATAAATCAAATCAACTTTAAAATTGAAAGGGTTCAACGGAAAGAGTGGAACAGTTCCGGAAGCAACTGTCAGAGCATATAAAAGAAACAAAAGACGGACTAATCAGAACCAGAAGAATTGCTGGAGCTTCTGTTAATTTAAGGCACGTATCATGCTTATGTGGTAACATTATGGCAACAATGAGAAATGCTCCACTATTTTGGATAGAAAATAAAACCCAACATTGTGACATTGCCTACATGTGTATGTGTGTGTGACACATATATGTAATCATCATCATTTAACACTTTCCATGCTGGCATGAGTTAGATGCTTTGGCAGGAGTCGGCCAAGCAGAAGGCTGCACCAGACTTCTGTGTCTGTTCTGGCACAGTTTCTATGGCTGGATGTCCTTCCTAACAGCAACCACTCAGCAGAGTGGACTTCATGCTTTTTACGTATTCGCATTCCTATTTTAAGTATGGTGCCTCTTGTGTAACAATGCAATTCTGTATTCAGTGCCGCCTTCTTTCATCATCACAGGCCCCTGTATAAGGTATCCAATACCCATGATCTAACTCTCATACAGTCACCAGTCTCTATTTCTGTCCCCTCAGTCTTTGTCCCCTTCCTTGAGTCAGGCTCTTTCTACTCTCCACACTCTTGCTCCTTTCACTTACCTATTCTGGTTCTTCTGATATTGCCGTCTCAGCCATTCGGTCACACATCCTGGAAGCAAGTAGTAAAGACTTTTTTAGTCTTATAAATCACAAGGTCACTCACTGAGGCTGGTGCCATGTTTAAACGCACCCAGTACACTGTGTGAAGTGGTTGGTTTTAAGAAGGGCGTCCAGACATGGAAACCAAGCCAAAAGGGAATTGGACAGGCAAGACATGCTTCTCTGACTTGTGAAGATGAGTAGGAATTCTGGATGAAACCTCGCTTGGACTTTGCTGATGCATGCAAAGCATATATTATTAAAATGATGTATATGTATGTATCATGGAAAATGGATGTTAAATGATGATGATGATGTGTATGTGTGCGCACACATATATATGTGAGTATGTATATATATATATATATGAGAGAGAGAGAGAGAGAGAGAGATATATGCACACATATTATACACACAGTTAGACTCGTGTTACTCAAATCAGTGTCCTGTGAACATTTCACTAGCTATATTGTGTATAACCCAAAATGCAAGAATAATAATAGTAGTAGTAGTTCTGCCATTTGTTTTAATTATGGTTAAAAGTGAATTTTGTTTATATATGGTTACCCAATTGACTTGTTTGATCTCAGTTGATAAACTTTAATTAGCAATCAAACAGAAAACGAGTCTCTGCAGCCTCTGAATTCTGCTGATGCGACATCGAAACTTGCTCAAGACAACAATACTAGGAATGTAACAGTATCCAGCATCAAAAATGCAAAACTGGTAATGAAAGAATTTATCAAAGGAAGCAGCGTTTGCCGTGCATTGAAAAGAAAATCTTAGAAATCAATGGAAGTGGATTTAGCCATATTTTTGTTTGAAAATGGGATTCTTATTTTTGGCCTGATTTTACAAGAAATAAACTTTGTTTCCACGAACAAATCCAATCAGAAAAACAATTTTTCAATGAAAATCCCACCAGGGTGATTACAGTGTTGTAAAGTTCTTTATGGCATTAAATACTTTAGCTTTCTTGAGAATCAGAAGTCAATGGATGACAGCACCATAAACAACTTCATCCGACAATCCATTTTCTACGAAGAAAATTACGAACTTGAACAGTTGTACAATATGTACGAAAAATGGGTTGTTTAGGTGTGCAAACATTTGCATCCTCTGAGGAAAACCAACTATGAAGACCTGAAATACATAAATATCAGAGTGTGACTTTAACTTGAATTCGATGCCACTGTCATTCACAAATTACCATTTGTCCTTATGTAATAATATATTAATCCATGTTGCTCCAAGACTAATGACAAGATCTCGTTTAACATGAAGTACAAGTCATAAAACAAGACATGGATGGTATGTTCACTTTTTAATCTTAGTTTTTTGGGGAAGAATTTGTAACTGCTTGATAGAGTCCGTTGAGAAAGTGTTGGACTGGAGCAATTTGTGACAACATGGGGGGGGGGGGTCACACAGTATGGACGACTGCTAGGCAGAGAGGTCAAGTGTTTGGTTCCAAAATACAGCCATTCAGTGAGGGACTCGTCACAACAATGGAGAAATATCATAACCCGACCATGTTGCGTACGGTAATCGAGGAAGACATTCTGATGGGAGGATGAAGAATGTGATGACGGCTTCTTCTTACTTCATTGTCGCTTTTTGGTGAAAGAAATTTGTAAAAGCATGGCATCGGTTACAAAGTTACTGTCGTTTGTGAAAAGTAATGATCGTAGGTATTTTTAGGTTCATACAGATATCTATGACCAAATATATATATATATATATATATATATATGATGGACCTGATATATATGTGTGTGTGTGTGAGGCTGTATAAAAATATTATTTGTCCCTTGTTGCTTGTGATTGAAAAAAATAATCGTTTTGTTTCTTTCCTTTTTTTTTACCAATAAATCCATGATTGCATTCTTTTACTCTTTTTTGTTAATATTTGTTTTGTTTTTGTTTATTTATTTACCTCATCCCTGTAGCTATTGCTGTAGTTGTTCTGCATGCTTGCTTGCACTGACGCTAGTTTGCTTCTAACATCAAAAAAAAAAAAAACATCTTTTTATTTGTTTATCAATCTTGCTTTTTTCTGTGTTTATATAAATATATATACATTTTTTTTCAGCTGGTCTGTAACTTTTTTTCCTTTTATTAACAGACAGGGGCTTCTATTTTTACTTCTATTTATCTTTCATATTTGTATGCCATTAAACTGGCCATGCTGGGGCACCATCTTGAAGAATTTCAGTCAAAGGAATTGACCCTGCTACTTATTTTTTTTTCTTAAAGCCTGTTATTCATTCTGTTGGCCTGTTTTTGCTGAGCTGCTAAGTCATGGGGACACACCAACACTGGTTATTAAGTGGTGGTGGGGACAAACATAAACACACGTGCATGTGCATGCACACACACGCACGGTGGGCTTCTTTCAGTTTCTGTCTACCAAATCCGTTCATAAGGCTTTGGTCAGTACAAGGTTTTAGTAGAAAGATACTTGCCTAAGGTGCCATGCAGTGGGACTGAACCGGGAACCACGTGGCTGGGAAGCAAGCATTTTACCACACAGCTATGCCTGCCCCTATGTAAATTTTTTTCTTATTCTGATTACAAGTATTTGTCTTGTCCCTTGTTGATTCTTGACCCAATTCTTCTAGACGAATATTGGCAACCTTCTAATATGCTTATCAATAGTGACACACCACAGAGAGTTCAAATCTAGCCGAGGCCAACTTTGCTGTTCATCATTTTGAGCTCAGTTAAATAAAGTATGAGTCAATTACTCAGATCAGTGATATCAACTGGTCCCCTCTCAATTGCTGGCCTTGTGCCAGAATTTGATGATATTATTTAGGCAGAGAGTTGACAGAATCATTAGCATGCTGGGCGAAATGCTTTCGTCTGCCACTACATTCTGAGTTCATCTTCCGCCGAGGTCGACTTTGCCTTTCATCTTTCCAGTATTGATAAATCAAGTACCAGCAAAACACTGGGGTCAATGTAATTGACTCATCCCTTCCCCTAAATTTGAAGCCTTGTGCCTCCAGTAGAAAGGATTATTATTATTATTATTATTATTTATAAAAATGTTGAAATTCTTCACAAAAGTAGATACATAATTAGAAGAGAACAATTCATAATAAAACAAAGATAAGACAAGAATACAGAGGAAATGCAGAAATTCCAAAATTCAACAGGACTGTCCCGTAATCCAGTTTTGCTTGTTCTTAACTGTTTACAAGAAGAAACAAAAGGCAACAAAAAAAAAGAAGAAAAGAAAGTGGACACTGAGTCAAAAAGTTTTGTATAAATCTGTGGAAGAGAATCTACAGAAAGTGTAATTGCAAGAATAAAGAATAGGATGGAGAAGGTTCAGAAAGCTTTTACCTCTGTTGGCAACCAAAGGTCTCTCTCTCTCTCTCTCTCTCTGAGTGAAAAGAAGATTGTATGATGCTTGTGTGTGAACTGCAATGCTACATGGTAGTGAAATGTGGGCCCTGAAAGCAGAGGAGATGTGAAGGCAAGATAGGAATGAAGTTGGTGTGAATGCTCTGTTGGATGTGCAATGTCAGTGTACATGTAGGACAGAGCACTGGCAGACCAAGAGAACTGGGTATAAGAGGAATTAGATTCAGGGTGCAAGAGAGGAGGCTGCACTGGTTTGGATTGTGTGGTGTGGATGGATTCCAGTAGCTCTCATAAAGGAGTGCTGGTTACTTAAAGTGGAAGGAAGTGGGAGATCCTGCAAGACATGGGACAAAGTATTGAAGGGCGAGTTCAAAACACAGAACCCTTACGAAGGAGAGGACATAGGACTGTGATAATGTGGCACATTGCTGTGCTGAAGGAGGCTTGCCCACCACAACAGAATTGGTCCCCTAAAACCAAGGTGTCACATAAAACACACTCAGTGCACCCTGTAAAGTGTTTGACATTAGGAAGGGCATCCAGCTGTGGTTACTATACCGAAACCGACCTTGGAACCTGGTGCAGCCCTTGGCTTTGTCAGTTCCTCTCATACCATGCGACTCGTGCCAGCATGGAAAACGGATGTTAAATAATGAGGATGATGGAATTTTACAGTCATTTTGTTCATTTCTTCCCAACCCGCATGTCTTAACTGAATTCCTTTAGTTATTAACTGGGACCAAAATGTTTGCTGGCATTTCAAGTGTTTGCAGGAGATATTTCATAAAAGTGAAGAATTTCAGCTGCCAGTTGTTACCTTTAGACATAACAAGGTGTAAGACAAAAATTAACTTACTAGCAAGACCCAGGAATACTTCATGGAATTAATGGTAAAACTTATTGGGTTATTTCTGAAAACTTTATCCAAAACAACTGAAAGCGTAGCCTGTGTTGTGTCTGTATGGAAAGATGGTCGCTCATCTGCTACTCATTGAAAAGTGAAGGAAACTGGAATACGATTACTTAACGCACTTTATATACTTTATGCACAATTTTATAGGCTTTAATACACAGCACTCATAAAATAAATATCCACTTTCATTTTTCTATTTTACCCGGAAACAAAAAAATATATTCCATGCCTATGATACAACCTTTAATTACCTTGCAAATATCTGCTGCATAAATAGGCGTGAATATTTCACAGAACTGCACTTATGTGCATGTGTTAAGTGATGGGTGATATGAAAATAAATACACTTTTCACTATCCAGTCACCACTACCATCATCATCTCTCTCTCTCTCTCTCCCCCCTCTTCTCTCTCTCTCTCTCCTCTTCTCTCTCTCTCTCTCCCTGTCTGCCTTTCACCATCAGAACACCACCCCTCTGATAAAATCATATTAACTCTCCTCCTCTACCTTCAACTAACTTTTTTAACTATGTAATAAATATTACATTCCCCCTCCCTCACATCATGGACGCTTCTCTCTCCCCCTTTCTGTCTCACTCTTTGCCTTATCTTCTTTTTCTCCCTCCCTTCTGCCTCATGCCATGGACTCTTCTCTCTCTCCTTTTTTTCTAATCCCATGAAAGCATTACCGACAGGGCCAAGGAACGCAATGGCAAGCAGAATTATTATTAAAAGGACACCTCTGATTGTAGTCAAAACCCATTTAGAGTTTCTCCCTGCTGGACGTCTGGGTGTGTTTGTTTGTTTGTCTCTCCACTCTCGGTGTTGGTTTGTTTACATCCCTGTAACATAGCAGTTCAGCAAATGTGATCAACAGAATAAACACCAGGCTTAAAAAAAGAACTGGGGTCAATAACTCAACTAAAACTTCTTCAAGGCAGTGCTCCAGCATGGCCACAGTCTAATTACTGAAGCAAATAAGCAACAGAAGATTTAAACAGAAAGTGGGACGTGTAATGCTTCCCGTTTGGTGTTCATGGCTGAATGCCCTCACTAAACGCCAACTTGGTTTGTGTTGGCTGCACAACAGAAAAGTTTTAAAATTTAATGGCAAAAGGCGTCGGGGCACGATGACACGGCTTGATGGAGCTTGCCGAGCATTTTACCACAAATGAATCTTAACTTTGACAAACACCCTAAAGTACACATTTTTCATAAAAATATTCTGGCTCCACTGAATTTTCAGTTTTCAAAACACTTGAAGACTAATATATTTGTAAGTTTCTAGCATCCGACTTTTGGGTTTGGGGAGAAGGAATAAAATTACAGCAGGAAAGGAATGTCGGATAGACTTGCAAACATTTTTTAATTTCTGCATTTTTCTGTATTTTCCATTATTTTTGTCTTTCTCTCAAAATTTCAGGCCACGTGCCTATAGTAGAAAGGATCATTATTGTTGTTATTGAAAACAGCAAGCAGACAGAATTGGTAGAGCATCAGACAAAAAGGCAGGTGTCTTATCTTGAAGTTTGGTGACAACAAGTCTCCTAAAATCTCAAGAGTCTTCCTGAGGGTTCTTGCAGAATATAAGAATGGTACTTTTCTGCCGGTCAGCAGCAC
Organism: Octopus sinensis; assembly: GCF_006345805.1. Taxonomy (NCBI): domain Eukaryota; kingdom Metazoa; phylum Mollusca; class Cephalopoda; order Octopoda; family Octopodidae; genus Octopus; species Octopus sinensis. Next base: position 23,307,732 of record NC_043013.1, read on the forward strand.
AAGTTTCAATTCTCCTTTCTTTCAGTCTTTTAGGCAGCATTTTGGGTGTTGTGCCAGAACTCAGCTCTTCCTCCATAGTGGTCCCTTATTCTAACAACAACAACAACGATGATGATGATGATTGCTGACATTGGCACACGGTCGCACATTTTGGAGGAGTTCATATATAGTCTGTTAGGATGACGCCCCCCCCCCCTCATTGGTTCCTTATTTTCCAATGCTAGGAAAATGGATGCTGAAGTTAGTCTTGGTTGGATCTCAAGTCAGAACAAAAAAGAATGGTAACTAAATACAGTGAAGCATTGAGTCCTGAGAGCATCAGATAAATGCCTTGTGGTATTTGATCAAGGTCCCTTATATTCTGAATCCATCAAGGTTGATAAAATAGAGTTTAAACAATTAATTCCTCCTTCTCGATTTGTGACCTACCTATGTTCCAGATTATATTTAGAGAAAAAACTTCTCCATCAATGAAGTCTTAAGATGCAGTCAAAACTAACCCACTTTTCTTGTGCCACAAATGTTTTTGAGGAAGCCATCAATGAAGCACAATTTTATTTCCTTTCATAAATTTGTATTCCATCATTTCTTCTATAATTTCTTCTTGTTCAGTTACTAGTCAGTTCTAATTAAGCTGACGATTAGTTAAAAGGGTTTCAGCTGTGCTATCTTGTCTTTTTATAGACATCTATATCAAAGACAACATTATCCTTTCTTTCTTAAGAAAGCAGAGTATGAGAGATTTGGCTGCTATTTCTTGCAGGTCAAGCAACCTAGTTGAGTTAGGGCAAAATTTTGCCTGGTTCAAATTTCAATTTGCCCACAAATGAAGTCTCTAAAAAGTCCTGGTAAAACTGTTTTAAGCCATAAATCCAAACCAATAATTTAATGTTTGTATAGGAATCGGTAAAAATAAAGATCTATTTGTTTTCTCAGTACAGATGTCTACCCACATGTTCTTGTATTCTTGGAATTCCATTCCAAGTACCAGAAAGATACCATTCCATGTGGAGAAGCTCGCTTTCTGGTTTGTTTCTCTTACAAAATTTATAACCAAACGAATCCTCGTTTGAAATGCAGGGATTTTAGTGGTTCTGTTGAAAATAGGATTGATGACCTCATCTGGATTTTAAGTTTGGATCATTCTTCGTATTCCATCCTTTGTTTCTGTCAGTGTGGTTGGATTAATAATGGTGATCTTGAGGATGATTGAAGTATTTTAGCATTACCCAACATGTCAGAGATCTTCTCTTCATGATTGCATTGTTTGGCCATTTTAATATGTTGTATGTGAGGGGAAGGGTATAGGGAACAATTGCTGAAGCTAACAAGGCAAACATCAATTAGATTTCAAAAATGTAAACTTAAAGGTGTCAGAGTCGGCGCTTTATGAATGGAAAGGAAGTTCTAACAATGATATCAGTTTTGTAGAATATCTCTGATTAGTTCAAGGTGAGAGACAACTGATGAATTCTTGTTTCTAGCATTAACTTCTGAAAACCACTCTCTAGTTTCTGCCAGGCATGGAAGTGCTGGGTGTTGGTTTAGCTAGGGGAGAATTGCTGCAGTATCAAACCATATTTTTGAGTTCAGTTTCTTCTGAGGCAGTTTTATTGTTTAAGTTCTTCCATCTTTTTTTTTGGGGGGGGGGGGGGTATGTTTTATGTAATCCAATCAATCCTTTCTTTGTATAAGCTGTCAGGATGCTATACGAGGGTGATTTGACTGCCATTCCAGGCAGTTGAAAGCTTTCCTTACAGTTGTTTGTTCTTCTGAAAATAGACAAGGAGTGGTGACTAATAAAACATAAATACCAGTGTTCCTTGTAAGGAATGGTTGCGGGAGTGACTTGGTATGTTTACTGAAATTCAAAAATGGTTTCCAATTTTTTAAACTTGTCGCAACATTTTGGAGAAGAAAGAAAAGTTTTATGGAAACAAAATTTGTTTTGTCATTTCATTAATAAAGAAGGGGAGCAGTGTTGAAAAATTGGGGAGTCCAATATTTATCAATTTCTGAATGGTTAAAGTATAAACTATATTTTGATAGTTGGAACATAAATGGTTTTGATTGAGTTGGCTTAAATGACAAATATTCAAATTTTGTGTTACAGCCTCTTTTCTTTATTATTGTTTATCAGTTTAAATATCTGCAGGGCAAATGATACACATAATCTACCAATTCCCCTTTGTTCCTATTCCTTACTACTCCTCCCTCCCTCCCACACACACACACACACACACACAAGGGTCATCACAAATCTAATTATGTGAACACATTACTGTATTCATACCTAAGAACAAACACTTAATGTAATCAATAACAAATATAAGACAATGTTTATAATAAACTTAATATCAGATAATACCAGTAAGTGCCAGACTTAAATACTGGGGTTGATTTGTTCAATGAAACCCTTCAAGGCGGTGCTCCTGCATGACCAAAGCCCAGTGATATCTACAGCCAGCAAGATGAACAACATTTTCTATTTGACCAACCATATTGATTGGAGTCTGTGCAAAGTGTGGGATTATTCCCCCTCGTCAAGGGTCTTACTGACATAGATACTGTATAATGAATAGTTTGAAATGTCTATTGGAATTACTCTGTGCTTTTGACTTGTTAGATGATTTTTATTTTGCTCTCAAGGGTCAAGGATGAAGTGGGTTAGTCAAAAAGAAAAATATTTCAGTTTAGTAAAGAGAAAGAAATTTCTTTGTTTCAGCGTTATTAGTTCATTAAATATCTATGTAACCTGTTTTACTTTGTGTTTATGGTAATGAAAATGTATTTTTGGTGGCCTGATTCACTTCGTGGTAACAGAAAAAACAATAAAAAAGAAAAAGGTTCCCTGGTCAGTGCAAATCATTGCTGTGTACTTAACGAGAGGAACGTTTGTAGTGTTGAGTGAAATTTTCTTACGTCTAACGACATGCGAATAAATAGTTTGGGAATTTTGTTCCAAGCTAGAAATGTTCGTCTGCTACTTAACGGTGATCAGGAAGAGGAAAGTTGTTAGAACTGACTCTAATATGCCATAGTATCTTTGGTAACAGCAAAGGATGGAATAAATGGTAATAATTGAATAAAAAGAAAAAAAAAGTTAAAATCTTTAGATTGGGACAAAATAAATATAACTAGGACGAAACAAATAATAAAGTATGGCGCATTCACAGTAGAATTTAGAAGAGACAGACCTTTTTCAGACCTTTTATATTTTCAGGTCAGTCCTAATTAAACAGACCTATGTTTAAAAGTATTTCAGCCATGAACATCCCATATGTTTTCAGATATATTTAAAACTCCATTATCCGATGTGTTCTGTAGAGTTGTTCAAAGAGGATTTAATGTCTAATTCTAGCAGGAATAAATGTAATTGCTTGAAGCGTGGATAATTTTCTCCTTTGCTTATGACAATTATATTTGTTTAATCGTATTCTTTGCTTTGAATTAGTTGTGGCTTGCAAACCCACACCAGATTCTGCCAATTCTGGACCTTACAAAGCAATGTGACTTATTTTGTCACTAAACATGACAGACCCTCTCACATACAGCATCACAACCAACTCATCTGATGCCATAGAGTAGGGAAAATCTCACCTGGTTACGTACATTGCTCTACAGACCTGGTGGGTGAGATAGAAAAGATTAATCACTGCTTTTATTTGCAGACATGACTACTTCATCCAAATCCCTTCACAACCTGTAATACTTTTCTTCTGACAAGCCAACAAAGGAACCTGTATGTAGTTGCTTGGCCTGCTAGAATTAGCAGCTGAATTGAACTCCCCTTTGCCATCCTGTTAAAGGAAGAGCACTTTGGTTATTGTGTGCATGTCTGGATCTCTGATAATCTTGATAAGTTTTCAGTTGTTTGCTCAACAGAATTTGCTTCTCTTTGAATCAGCTTGAAAAATGGTTGGGTATTCCATAGACACATATACCCTTAGAGTTAGAGGCACTTTTCACATGGTAGGCTCCTGTACAGTTTCCACCTGTTCAATTTCACTCACAAAATATTGGTCGACTCTAAACAAGAGAAAATGACAAAACAAAGTGTGTGTATAGAAAGAAACCCATCAGGCAGATTGTAGCTGTAATCTGAAAGAACAGCTTTGTCCCACCCTGTGTCATGTCAGATCTGTTTGAGAATTGCATTAAGGGTATGTGTCTTTGTGGAATACCCAGCCATTTATATGCAGTGGAATTGAACTGAGGACTTTGTTGTTCCAAACTGAATTTCTTAATCATTTATATATACTGTTCTTATATATACATTGACCCGTGTAATCTTAGATGCACCATGTCTTTAAAAAGAAAGAGATGCTCAGGCTGCTTTTGAACCGAGATCTGGTTTTGATATTTTGGGAGCAGATAAATTGTCTTTTTTTAGTTTCCTATTTATTTCTATTCCTTCTACATTTTATTTATTCATTTATTCTTGCTTAAGTCATTGGACTGCAGCCCATGCTGGGGCATGCCTTGAAGGGTTTTTGTTGATCCCAATGCTCATTCTGTCAGTGTGTGTGTGTATTATACACACACACACACAAGCACACACAACAGCTTTGCATAGCGTCTGTTTACCCATTTCATCCACCTGACATTAGTCGGCCCAAAACTTTTCCTTAACTCCCTTTTGGAGCATAGAGTTCCAACAAAAGACTGCCATCTGTTTTCATCTTTGGCAATGGATTATAATTTGCGCCCAGGTGTAGCTACCTGTCATCAGTGCTTCGGTTTCCATGGTCCTTCTCCATGTTGCCTTTGGTCTGATCTGCTTGGTGTGTTGTTAGGAAGGCTTGTCTTGTAATGTTGAAAATGGGGTTTATGTAGGGTTGTGTATCCACCAGCCCCATTTCCTTCTACTTGATCTGGGTTCACTTGTTGCTACAAGTGTTTATGAATCTGTCTTGCCATAGCATCTGAAAGAAGTTCCAGAGACATTTCTTCACAAACGTTTGGAGCTTGTTGATGGAGATCTTTATGACTCTCCATGTTTCTCCTGCATACAGCAGAACTGTCTTCATGTTTGTCAGGCTGAAACTATAATAGCTGAAGAAATTTACCCAAAGTGGCACACATAGCAACTGAACCCAAATGAAATTCTTAGCCCTACAGTTATACCTGTACCCATTTGTATACATTTTGACACATTTTCAAGGAGTGTTTCTTCAATTCCTTCATCCCTCTGTGTCTGCACAAACACTGTAACCATGACATGCTATTGGCCCCATAACAAATTGCTAATAAATGAATTCCTCTGAATAACCAAGATTCCATATATTTCTCAGAATCAAGGTTTCTGTGCAGAACTCTAAAAAAAAAAATGATTTCTTCGACAGCCACCAACCTTTTCCATAACCTTAATATATCTTCATACACTGGTGAACTTCACTAAACACAACATTCTTTGTTAGATGTGGCTTTACTTGTGTGTGTGTGTATATATATATATATATATATATATATATATATATTTATAATAAGATTAGCTCGTATACGAGTGGATATATATTTGTAAAAAATGAAGTTTGAAAATGCTGCTATATTAGACAAATTTTAATTTTTATATATACATTATTTATTTAACATGTTTCGGTTCTTGAAATGACGAACCTTATCAAAAAAAATTATATATAAAAAAGATAGTTCATGCTATCAAATATAAAAAATTCATATATAATATTCAATAGAATCAAACATAAAAAATTCATATATAGTAAAGCAAGTCCATGCTATATGTTTAAAGAGTATGATGTAGTAGTTCATAGTGGTGATATGCATTCAATAGAGTCAAATATAAAAAATTCATGTTCTTGAAAAGCGAGGAATTCATTTTAGATTTTATCTTGTGTTCCAATGGGAGCAACTGTAATGATTTTTGGTTGGTGTCTGTTCGTATAGTTTTGGTGAATTTTGTGAATTGTTTGGGTTTATATCAGCTCAGCTTAGCTGTCTCACTTGCATTTTTCACTGACGTCATATAGTTCCCAACCAATCAAAACTCAGTCTCAACGAATATATCCTGTTAGGAAACCAACCAAGCAGAACGACAGTTTGGCCACGGAAGAAATACGTCATCCTTGTTTTTGACGGATTGAAATTAGATCTGATCCATGACTGTATCCTGTTAGGTGGGTAGTCCAGCGGAACGAGACGTCATCAATGTTTTGACCAATCATCTCGTTAGGTGGCTAGTCCAGCAGAACGGGACGTCATCAATGTTTTGACCAATCATCCCGTTAGGTGGCTAGTCCAGCAGAACGAGACGTCATCAATGTTTTGACCAATCAGAATCGGGTCTGACCTATAGCTGTATTAGATTTGACTAATATATATATATATATATATAAATATAAGTAGACAAATGAATTATCTTATTATGGATAATTCGAAAGATAACCGATACCTGGGTAGCAAACTCACAACAGAAAGGGCACGGTTGAAGTTACGACCATAGGGCATAAAATCCGTGCCTTAGTGCGGAAATTTGAAATTTTATATATTAAATAAAATAAAATAAAGGAATTTTGTTAAATCTTCGTTCAGCTCCATTCTTTCCTATACTTAATATATATAAATCATCATCATCATCATCGTCGTTTAACGTCCGTTCTCCATGCTAGCATGGGTTGGACGGTTCGACCGGGGTTCTGGGAAGCCAGAAGGCTGCACCAGGCTATATATATATATATATATATTAGGCAAGCCTTTCCTTATGAATAACCTCAGCCAGTGGCTCATCCATCTTTCACACTGGCTTCTACACAGGGATCTGATTTCACTAACCCTTTAATAAAACATAAACCAAACTCAGTGCATCCATCTTTATCCTCTCTTCATTTCTTGGACATTGGTCTGCATTCTGTTCAGCCTTAATCCTGCAGTTTTTGGAATTTGCTTTGCATTCAGTTTTTTATTGCTTTTTTTTTTCTTTCTCTTAAGCCATAAAGCTGTAGTAATTTGAAATTGTACATTAATTAGAGACTTGATTATCTTCATATTCCTTATATCATGAAGGTCTTAAAACAGTTTCTGTGGAATCTCCTTCTCAGTCTACTGGACAAAAGAACTTTTTGGAACACCATACTTTGTTTTTAGGGGGTTCATTTTGCAGATAAGAGATCAAACTAATTTCTTGCTGTGTAATCTAAAGTTAGCCCAGATGTAGCTGATAGTCAAGGGTATTCTAAGCATGACTATTCTATCTTTTTTTCAGGCATAGTCTATCTAAGACTACATAATCCAGTGTGTCTTTCTTTTTCAAGATTGCGGTATGTGACATGAGGGAGATTTTGCTACTTCTAGCTGCTCCCTTGTTTGACTGGGAAGCAAATGTCTGGTGGAACTAAATCAAAATCAAAAGACCATCACCAGAAGAATGTTTCCCTTGACTCTTGATATTTTTCAATGTAAACGAGAAGTTTGATGGCAAATGAATTAACAAGATCTGCTAATTAGTCTATATCTTCTGTCTCAGTAATGTCATTACATAATTTTAATTACTAAAGGTTTCGTTCATGCTTAATTAATGATCCCTTACACTTCTTTATAAATATATTAACGATGATGTTATAATTAACCATGTCAGTGCAGGCTGTGTTTGGTTTCATTTGTTGCAGATTACCGGTGCCAAAGCCCCTCCATTGAAATATCTTGGAGAATGGCTGCAGAAAAATCCATGTTTTGATGTTGATCCAAAGTGGGCAGAACTAGTCATGTCAAAAGTGAGTGTTTCATATTCTACTTAACACCTTTCCATTTCTTTTTCTTCTTCTTCTTCTTAGTAATATTTATTAACATGCTTTTCAAGAAGAGTGTGTGTGTGTGAGTGTGTATTATTTGGCAAGTGCTGCCTAAAAAAAAACTTATTAACCATCTTACAAACAATAACTCTGAGCACCTTTTCAAACTCCATCTGTCTAACACACGTGGACATGTTTACAAAGTCAGAAAACAGCACAAACACTACTCCTGATTTTCTCCCCCTCCTCCACTTTTTCTTCTTCTCTTTCTTCTTCTTCTTCTTCTTCTCTTCTTCTTTTTCTTCTTCTCTTTCTTCTTTTTCTCCTTCTCTTTCTTCTCCTTCTCTTTCTTCTTCTTTTCTCTCTTCTTCTTCTTCTCTTCTTCTTCTTTTTCTTCTCTTTCTTCTTCTTTTCTTCTTCTCTTTCTTTTCTTCTCTTTCTTCTTTTTCTTCTTCTCTTTCTTCTTTTCTTTCTTTTCTTCTTTTCTTCTTCTCTTTCTTTTCTTCTTTTTCTTCTTCTTCTTCTTCTTCTTCTTCTGTTGATTATCATGCATGTTTTTGCTTTCATTATCCTGATGAGAGTGTCTTGTTTTAAATCTGATGTGCAAAGAGTTTCGTTTGTGTCTTTCCTTTTTGCATTCCTCTTCTGGGGTTAAACTCAATCTCCTTGTTTATCTTTCAGGGGAATTTACCAGAAACTTTGAAGTCACGAGTTGTTAGTAGCAGTGGTCGTCGACGTCGCAACGCCCGTGACTCCTACCCACAGCATATGGCTTATGCAGATCCGACCACACTTGCGGCTGCTGCGCAGCTTAACGCCTTCCGCTATGCCAACCCTGCTCTCCTAGCAGCTTTTTCCAAGCTACCATTTTCACTACCATTTGGCACACTTCCCAACTTGGGGATGGGAAATTCTATGTTTAATTTCCCTGGATTTAATTTGCCTGGCTTGACGGCGCCGACTCTTGCAACGTCTGGAGCTGCTGGTCTGGATATCGGTGGCAGCAACCAGCTCGACAGTAAGGGTTCTTTGAACAGCACAACGGACAAGCAAGTCAGTACATCGACTTCAACCACATCACAAACTTCATCTTCACCTCCTCCCACCCCTCATCCATCATTCCCACTGTTATATAAGCCCCTTATTTATAACCCTCTTTTAGCTGCTCAAAACCTCCGCAACTTCAATTTACCAGCAAGTCTGGCTTCTTCTTTCCCATCTTTGTCTCAAGGGGGCAACTTGATGAACGGCCAAGCAGACTCTGAACCCGAAAACAATGGCCACATGGCAACAAGTGCTTCTACTGCTAATACTATCACTACTACTTCTGTTTCTTCTACTACTACCACTACCACTGCAACTGCTGTTGCCAGCAGTGTGCCATCAGTGGCACAATCGGTGTCGGCTCTGAGCAGTTGTGTGGACAAGATTGCTGTGAAGGAGGGCAAGAAGGATTCCAAGATGAAGACTGACACAAGCGACAGGGCTGAAGATCTGAGCGTGAAGAAAATCCCTGCCAGGGCCGGTTCCACGGCTAAGCACCTGTTGAGCCACAGCAGCAAGGACAGTGTAGAGGAGAAAAGCAGTGAAGAGTTGAAAGCTGCCGATTCTTCGAAATCGACCACAAAGAGCAGGCCAAAGATCCAGCAGTCTTTAAAATTGAACCGAATCGTGGATTCGCTGAAGGACAAAGTGAAAAACCTGGATCCATTACGAAGTAAAAGAGAAATTCCTCAGGAAAAAACAACGACGACGGTTTGTGACACTGCTCTCAGCAGTAACAACAACAACAACAACAACATTATACAGATTACTACAAATAGTAGTAGTAGTTGTAGTGGTGGCAGCAGTGGTAGTAGTAATAGTAGTAGTAGTAGTAATAATAAGAACGATAACATTAAACAGAATAAGGATGACAACAATAGCTGTAGTAGTGTTAGCAACAACATTAAACAGAACAGTAGTAGTAATAGTAGTAGTAGTAGTAGTAGTAGTAGTAGTGATAGCAACAGCAGCAACAATAACAACAATCACCATGGTAATATTAATACTAGCAGTAAAGATGTCAGTGACGACACTGAGACGAATTGTATTAGTAGCGGCAGCAGCAGCAACATAATTACCACCACAAGCAGTAAGAGTCACAACAGCAGCAATAGTAGTAGTAGTAGTAGTAGTATAATTAACACCTCAAACAGCAAATGTCACAATAACAATAATAGTAGTAGTAGTAGTAGTAGTAGCAGTAGCAACAGCACTAATACCATCACCATCACCACCAACACCACCACCACTACTACTACTATCACCACCACAAACAACAACAACAACAACATCAACAACAATAATAATTGTCAGACTGAAAGTGTGGGAGAAGACAAAGCAGAAGCATTTGGGGAAGAAAGATGACAGAAGCAGCATATTTAAGGGGGTTGGGGATGGACATTAAAAAAAAAAGGGGTTGTTTCTACCCCCCACATCCCACACCCAAAAAAGAAAAGAACTAGAGGTGGTGGTGGGGGAATCCAGAAACAACAACAAATACAAAAAATAACAGTAAAAAGGAAAGGAAAAGAAGCCAAGACAAGAATACCATTATTATTATTATTATCATTATTATTATCATTATTGTTTTGTCTAGGGGCTTGCTTGGACTTCTTTGTTTTCCTTAACACACTAACCAGACATTTGGAGGTTTGTTTATCCCCTAAATTAAAAAAAAAATTATCACTATCATCAACATCATCATCATCATCATCATCCTTATCATCATCATCATCATCATCGTGATTATTATTATTATTATTATTATTAATGTTGTTGCACAAATTGGTTGGAATGGTAGAACCTTGGACAAAACCGTCACAGCACTTGGTCTTGTTTCTCTCTCTCTCATTTTCTTTCTTCTGAAACCCGAGTCAGCTTTTTGCTATTTCCTACCATTGAGGTGAATGAAAGAAGTCCCTGGAGAGGCAACAAACAATGTCAGTTTGACTTTTTATGTTCTTCATCGCCTGTGGCTGAATGGCTTCGGTGTTGAGCTCACGAAACTATTAGGTCATGGTTTCAATCCCTTGGCTGGGTGGTGTGTTGTATCCTTGAGCAAGGCACTTCATTTTACATTGGTTCCAGTCCACTCAACAGAAATTGAGGACCAGAAAAAAACTGGTGAACTATGACAGATGAAAGTCCTGCATCTGGAGAGAGTCTTGAACGCTCAGTCATTTAAATGCCATTGAAACTAGAAAAAGCTCTGACCAAATGGCCATTCAGGCTTGAGACAGACTTCATCCCTTCTGCAAATATTCACTTTATTTATATGCCTTGTGGAAAAAAAAAAAACAAAGAAAAACCAAATTATTATTATTATTATTATTATTATTATTAAACAGTGTTGGTTGCATTCCATGAACAATGACAGAATTTTTTTTCCTTCATTTTTGGAAATCTCTGTGATTTCCTTACAATTCCATTTTTCCTGGCAGCATTTTAATTTTTAATTTTTTTTTTCATTTTATTGATTGGTTGATTCTCACTTGTTTGTTTTTCTTTTTTTAAATTTCTGATAATACTGATTTATTATTTTTTTTACTGTAGTTTTATTAATATGGTTTATTATTATTATTATTATTATTATTATTAAAAGTGAGTACCACAGAGTAGATGTAATCTTTTAGCAAACGAAGCTCATGACCAAGTTTTTGACTCCCAGTTGTAGCATTTTCACTTCATTAATACCAGTAATGTCTTTGGGGGAAGGTATGGAATTCCTATCTCTCATAACCCTTCACACAAAGAGACATCTCTGCTTTCTTGTCTCAATAAGAAACACTTTTTGTTTTGATGGTTAGAAAGAGTGGTGGTAGAGTTGATAGAACGATGCTATTTAATTACATCACTTTATCATAACCCGAGTCGAAATGTTAGTGGAGACAGGGCCCATCCCCCTTAACCAACTCTTTTTGTGTGGGATAAAGAAGGGCCGATGAAAAACAACTTGACTGACTCTGCCCTCTTCCCTCAAGCTTTTCATTCTGAGTTCAAATCCCTGTAGGCTAGGGTTCTGCCTTCATATTGTTCGGGTCTGATAAAAATAAAAGTGCCAATCAAATACTGACATTAATTTAATCATCTCTACCCTCTCCACCTCCACCCTGCCAGATTTGTGGCTTTGTGCCAAAATTAAGGAATCCTCATTATTTTACTGCACATCACTGAAATTACAATCAAGAAATAGACTTCCACAATGGATATTAAAGAGTCACTCTCTGGCAAAAAGGATATTTATACAAACGAACTTCTGGTTTTGATTCTGAAGCAAGCCTACAGCGAGAGGACCATAACCCTCACTGGTTTCCATGGTAATCAGTTTGGAATACTGATAATTCTAAGACTAAAATGATTTGGTCGGCTACTCGTGCATAGGTGGGAAACTTTTTAAGTATCAGGGGGAAATTGCAGTGACTTAAGAACCTGTGAAGGAACATCTATGCTGAGGAAAATAATGGATCTCTAATCTTACATATTCTTAGGTTTCTAATCCAAATTAAATTTTTGTTTTAATATTAACGAATAAGCCCTTCCTGCTTTGTTTATATGGCTATTTGGCATTTCAAACTTGAATGTTCTCAGACAAGAAGTATCCCTCCATTCCTATACGAATGGATCAAGCAAATATTTTGTCTTGGGTAAATATCTATGATATTACTATGGTTTCTCATTTTTGTTGTTGTTCTCATTAAATTATTATTATTATTATTATTATTAAAGTGGTGAGCTGGCAGAATCATTAGCATGACTGTGAAATGCTTAGTGGTATTTTGCCTGTCGCTACGTTCTGTGTTCAAATTCCACCAAGGTCAACTTTACCTGTCCTCCTTTCAGGGTCAATAAATTAAGTACCAGTGAAACACTGGGGTCAAAGTAATCAACTAGTCCCCTCTCTCAAAATTTCAGGCCTTGTGCCTTTAGTAGAAAGGATTATTGTTATCATCATCATTATCATAGATAGAAAGTGCTTTTAATACTTGAGTAAACCAAACGTGCCAAGTTTTTGAAATTCTTTCCTTATGTGACCCCATAACAATTCCTAAATGTCACATAATCTCATTTGCTTTTTAATTCTAGGACCCTGTTCTGGTATAAGTGTCAATCCTGCTCTAAGGTTAAATTAGATTCCGTTTCCTGGGGGTTAATTCCATTTATTAAAACCTCTTCCCCCTAAAATTATACTTAGATGAAATATTACCGTGAGCTTCTATATTCTGAGTTCAAATTGTGCCAAAGCCTCTCATCCTTTTGCGGCTGATGAGACAAATGAATTACTGTTGTAATTAATCGTTCTCTCTCTTCAAAACTGCAAACCTTGAACCAATGATTATTATTATTATAAGGCTGGTGAATTGGCTGACTCGTTGGAGCATCGGAAAAGAGTGCCTTGTGGCATTTGTTCTGGCTGTTGTGTTCTGAGTTCAAACTCTGCTAATGTCAACTTTGGTCTTCATCCTTCTGGGGGTCAATAAAATAAGTACCAGTTGCGTCCTGGGCTGAGGGTGGGGGGGGGAGGGTGTCGATGTAATCGATTAACCCCCCCCCCCTTCCTCTAAATTTCCAGACATTGTGCCTATATTAAGAGTTATTCCTTTTATCAGGATTCGAGAGACAAGCAGAAACCAAAGAGCACTGAAAAAGATGCTTCAGAGGAGAGAGTCATGTTCCTTCGCCTTTGATCCCCTCCGTAGATTAATTAATCCATTAGCATTTAGATTACTTTGTCAAATGTAGTCCTTATTTAATTCCATTGTTTTGAATTAATCCCGGATTATCTCATAGCTTTGGGATTTTGATGATGTGACTGCTTATTTTCAGGACGACATTGTAGTGCAGGTGCGAGAGGCCAGACCTGGCTAGTTTGAACATTAAACCGAATATTTGGGCTGGACGTGACTGGTTTGAATGCTTATAGGGGGTTAAGCCAGTGATTGAACTCTTCTCTCTACAATTTGTGGCTTCGTGTCACTGTCAACAACCATCAGTACCATTATTACAAATTCACAGAAAGTTATAAAAACCAAAGAAACAACGAACAGAAACTAGTGAGGGGGGTGGGGGTGGAGAGGGTCGGGCTGAGGGAATGGAAATATCCAAACGAACAAACTCTTAGAAGAGGAAATGATGTGGGAAGGGCTGGATGGAACTTAGTGACAAAAAACGATCCCTTTGTAATCTCTGGGAAGTGTGGGGTGAGGGAGGTGTCTATTCCCTTCTCCATTAACCTGATGAATTTTTTTTTCTTCTTAAAACCCCTCTCCTCCTCCCCCTTTCTGACACTCTCTCTCTCTCTTGCAGCAAAACTTTTTCACCATTGCAATCTTTCACCACTGCAACAAGCTTCAGTTTGATATACATACATACATACATATATATATCTATACATATATCTATACATACATATATATATATATATATGTATATATATATATATATATACACACACACATTTATATATATATATATATAAATTTTTATATATATATATATATAAATTTATATATATACATACAGTGTCTGTGTTTCTTAAGTTCTTTTGGGGGGAATGAGGAAGTGAAATGTTGAGAGAAGAAAGGAAAAGTAAATTAATAATGGAATGAAATTTGTTTCAAAAAAGCTTTGCTTTTAATTAGCTTTAAAAAAAATATTTTTTCTTATTTATTTTAATATATATATATATACATATATATATATATATATATAATATATATATATATATATATATATATATATATATATATATATTATATATATATATAAAATTTCAAAGACAGTGGCTTTGAAGAATTTAAGATGCTGGTTTACTTATTTGGTGAAGAGCAAGTGCGTGTGTGCGCATATAAAATCTTGGGTCTTTCCAGCCGCTCTGTTGCATTCTTTCTTTCCTTCCTTAGACTGTTCAAATTGAAAATGTGTTACCTCACTGCACCCCTCACCCTTCACCTGGTTCCAGTGCTGATTCCATAATTAGCAATTGGAAGAGCAGAACTGAGCTTTAACAGAAAAAGAAAACTATTTGTTCCAACAAATATTGATATGCAAAATATTTAAAAAAAAAAAAAAAAAAAAAAAATCAACCTCCTCGTGCTAGCATGGGGGGGGGAAAATGGATTGGAAACAATTTTGAAAATATAAAAAGATAAACATAAAATCTTTGTACATTTTTCCTGACACCTGAAATAGCAAAAAAGAAAAAAAAAAAGGAAGAAAAAGAAAAACGAAAATTTTTTTTAAAGTAAAAAAAAAAAATTAGCAAAATTGAATTAAATGAAAATTGAAAGGAAATAAAAGACTGAGATATTTTTCAAAACATTACCAAACGCGTTTTAAATGTTTTTCTTGTGGTCATTTGAAATATTCTTGTGTTTGTCATCTTTTGTATTCGCCTTCATGATGCAGCCTCCCAAGAGCAGACTTCCCATTGCCTTACACTTGGATTGCTTGCTATTTCTTTGTCCAACTGACATCCTTCATATTCACCACCACATGTCCTCCATATCACTACATTCTCCTCTCTTGCACACTACCTCTGATTCTTCTCATATTCAGTTTTTTTTTTCAGCATATTTTTGCTCTGTCAATCATGTACGCTAACATTACACACCCATAACCTTTGCACACAGCCATCATATCTTTCAGCAGCTCCTTGAAACGGGGTCAGTTAAAATGTAGAGTGTGTAAGGAAACTGGTGGTTGCCTACTTTGATAGACATTATGCAGGTAAGTGTTTGAGTTTGAACAAATTTGTCTGCTGTGGTGAGAAGAGAAGATACCAATGTTTCAGCACTAAAGGGGGAGAAAAATACTTTTCTCCCTCTCTCTCATTTAAAAGGGTCCAAACCCTAAAACATCAGATTCTTTTCCTTTTCATCATCATCATCGTTTAACGTCCGTTTTCCATGCTAGCATGGGTTGGACAGTTCGACTGGGGTCTGGGAAGCCAGGCTCCAGTCTGATCTGGCAGTGTTTCTACAGCTGGATGCCCTTCCTAACGCCAACCACTCCATGAGTGTAGTGGGTGCTTTTTACGTGCCACCGGCACAGATGCCAGGGGAGGCTGTCAACGGCCATGATCAGTTGGTGCTTTTATGTGTCACAGACGCCAGTCAGGCGGCGCTGGTGACACATAAAAGCACCAACTTTTTGTGGAATACAAATATATCCAAACACATAAAATTTACTCAGAAGACAAATAGTCATTAGCATGAAAGACAGATTTCTTCTTGGTGTTCGTCTTGGCCCCTGCGCTGTTGCCCTTTACTTCTTGATTCAGTGCTGAAAGCAAAAAATAAACATAAAGTTGGTTTTCTGAAATAAATGTATTTCGAAACAATAAGGAATGAATGAAATAAAGAACAATGACGTAAGAATGAGTTTATAGTTGAGTCAGCCCCTCGCTGTGTGTCCGGCGATACATATATATAGGTGAGGGACCATTAGGCACTGTTTTATAAAGCAGATACTCTCTGTTGAAACTTTAGAAACTCGTGCTTCCAAGGACAGAATGAAGTAGAAAGTAGAAGAGTGAAAGAATTCAAATGTTAAGTCATTTAAGACGCCTCTAACTTCCTTGTAAATTCCAAGTTTTGGTTCACAGTTTCAAATGATTCTTCTTGAGGTTATTTCTCTCTCGTGAAGCCATGATTGAAAGACATTCATTCATTGGGACCAACTTACAGAATTTGAAGACACTGAACAAGTTAACCCTTTCGTTACCAAACCGGCTGACAATCTGGCTCTAAGTACAAATGTCTGGCTTTCAAAAGTTCTGAATTAAAATCTTCCACCAAACCTTAGTCACAATTTATGTTCCTAACACTAGCTTAATGATAACCAAGTTATTTTACTAAATTCTTTGTTATATTTAAACTTAATTGAAAGAAGAAACACAGAGCATCTCAACAGCGATGTGGTAACGAAACAGTTGAAATATATAATAGAGAAACAATTCTTAACCCTTTTAATACCTACCTGGGTGAATCTGGCCCTGTAGTAGAAATGTCTTGTTTCTATAAGTTCTGAATTAAAATCTTCCACCAAAGCTTAGTCATAATTTATGTTCCTGACACTAGCTTAATGATAACTAAGTTATTTTACTAAATTCTTTGTTATATTTAAAATTAATTGAAAGTAAAATAGAGTATCTCAAAATAAATACAGTAACGAAGGGGTTAAAATACCTTTTAGAAATTGTAGAGCAACTCCTGTTTTGGATATGGTGGTTCTTGTACCAATGTGTCCTGTGCTTCTCTGCTGAACCTACAAGTCTGGCATAGAACTTAAAACAGTAGTGCAAACTTTAGAAGGCTTCAACCTGACTCTCTCTCTCTCTCTCTCTCTCTCTCTCTCTCTCTCTCTCTCTCTCTCTCTCTCCTCTCTCTCTCTCTCTCTCTCTCCTCTCTCTCTCTCTCTCTCTCTCTCTCTCTCTCTCTCTCTCTCTCTCTCTCTCTCTCTCTCTCTCTCTCTCTCTCTCTCTCTCTCTCTCTCTCAATGTGTATTATCAGATTTGAAAACAAATTACTGCAAGAACAATTATTTTGTTAAAAACAAATTTATACAGAAAGCTTCTTCTAATCATGAAAACACGTTATTTATTAGAGAGGAGTGATAGCAAATAATAAAGAATACATCCAATACAAGCAACAGGCTGAACAGAATGAGGAGAATAAAAGAATTTGAATAAGAGGTTTCTTAAGGAAGAGGGAGGAGCCTGGGAAAAGCTTTATTCCTTATGGAGGAGTGTCAAAGCGAAAAGGTACAAGTGAAACTATGCCCGTTCTATTTCTGTCACTTTCCTATTATTCCACTTTATGCCACATGAACTGAGGCCATGAAGCATAAGTATTACAACATGCAAGTGCTCTTTGCTGATGTGAATTAGATATAAACATGAAGCATTCTTCTCAATATTTTCCTGTGCCTGATATCATAAGCATAGAAGAACTGTGAAGGTTTAAGTTTATGGCAGTGGTATATCTCGAGCGTGTTCTGCCCGAAGCAGCCCTTGAATTTGTCACCCCACCTTTTCCCTACACTGTCGCCTCCCATAAAAGCATTGCTGAGCTACTCCGAGTTTTTAGCAAATGCAAAAGACATGTGCAATTCTTTTAATTAACGTTGTCATCCAAACTTGAGAATGAAATGTAAAAACAAAGAAACTAAGAAGTTAAATTCAGAAAACAGATGTTTTTTGTTGTTTCTTCAGGTTCTTCTGTAAAACTTTGGTTGAGAGAATCGGCAAATGGGTTCAGCATAAGAAACCATTCTCTTTCTTAATTAAAATTCGTATTATTGCTATTTTATTTCTTGTATTCTTGATTAGACATTGTAACATTAATTAAAATATTAAAACATTAAAAAATAATTATCAGTTTCCAATATACTCGCAATAAACGAAAGCAAACTTCTTTCTTCGATGGAGCCTGATGTAGAAATGTATGCAACATCAGGGATGGAGATTAAATTGCTTTAATATGGCCGTTGCTGCTTGCAGAATACAAAATGAAAAGAGGCTTATACTGAATAGCTTTATACCAACAAAACAAATAAATTAAGTTCATTGGGAAACATTGCAGACTTTGTGTTAATAAATGTGCAATTTTAAATAAGATATGATTTACTTTGCTGTGCAATGAATGGGATGGGGTCAGCTTTTCTAAGACCCTGCTCAAAGGGTCAGATTGGAAGAGATATTGAAAGAGTGAATATCCATGACGTAAAAGCACCATCCGCTCATGTCCGTTGCCAGCCTCGTCTGGCCCCCGTGCCGGTGGCACGTAAAAGCACCATCCGTTCGTGGCTGTTTGCCAGCTCTGTCTGGCACCTGTGCGGGTGGCACGTAAAAAGCACCCACTACACTCACGGAGTGGTTGGCGTTAGGAAGGGCATCCAGCCGTAGAAACACTGCCAGATCTGACTGGGCCTGATGAAGCCTTCCGGCTTCACAGACCCCAGTTGAACCGTCCAACCCATGCTAGCATGGAAAGCGGACGCTAAATGATGATAATGATGATGTTTATGGTGGGTGTTGGACTGACAACTCTTTTATCGATTAATTAGGAAAATAAGGCAGTGCCCGTGACATCTTTTAAGGTTTCTGAGATGAGTGAGAAGGAAAAACATCTCAAGCTAGAGAATTACCCCCCAATGCTCGCAACAGAGAAGACTTCTCAGGTAAAAGTATACAAGGATCATGTATGCTGTTAAAAAGGACCACAATGTGATTTGATCTCACAATGCATAGGACCAGAACGAATACCGTAAATTATCCTGCCTCCCGTTTCGAATACAAGAAAGAGGAAAGGCAAATTTGAACTGAAAATGCAAGAGACCGGAATAAATGCTGTTATGAAATATGAATATTATATTCTCTAACTGTTTATATTTTACCATCTTCCCATTGTTATAAATCAATAAGGACATTCAAACTTATTTATTATTAATTACATCATCTACTTATTATTTCACTGCCAATAATCAGCCACCGGTGAAACAAGCAACAAACACGATATGTGCGCAACACAAACTAACTTTAGTAGAGCCAACATTATTAATTAAATATTTATTAAATACAAATTATGGGCTGTTAGCAATTTATCCACATTGATGCGGTATCCATAATTTAGAGGATGGTAAGCAGCTACTGTACAATAAGTGCTTGAAATTGTTGCCTCGTTTTGCCAACCCTTATCGAAATAGTGTAACAAATTTAAATGAATTTGTCAAACTTCACAAACAATTATATGGGTTTCTTAAGAGTAAATAAGTTTTTAAACAATTGGACATGACATATTCATGATATCAGTTTGTTATCTCACATTTTGTTAACAATTCTTCAATTACTAATTAACAATAAAGTTACGAATTGTTAACTGCTAATATAATTGGTAAATTAATACCTTCTGTAGTCTGGCCAGCTTTAGTAATTAAATATTTATTTAATACAATCGTGTACAATGGGCACATTATCAGCGATTTTCTGATTTGTTTCAACAATTGTTAAGAAATATTGCCAGTGGTTTATTCACAGTGAATAGGTGTCCATACTTTAGTGGATGTCAAACAATTTTAGTACAATAAAAGCACGAATTAGCTGCTTTGTTGACCACTGACAAAATAACACTAGGACCATAAGAGAAGGAATTTGCCAGACTTCATTTGCAATAACACATATTATGGGAGAGAAAACAATGACAGCAACTTGAACATGAACTTAGTCCGGTGGAACATACAAACAACTCATGAATGTAGATGCGGAGAGAAAGCGATGGTGAGACATGTTCTGTCAAACTGCAGGCTAGCACTTGACAGATATACATGGCGTCACAATCAAGTCCTCGGCGTCATAAGTGCAGCACTCAGGGAGAAGATCGAGGGATATAATAGGGGAGAGTACCCAAAAGTGGAAAAGCATGGGAAAATATATTTCCAGGAGGGAAAAGGACATAAGTCCAGGCCTTCAAATAAAATATACGAGACAGACAAAAGATGGAAGGGATACTGGGAGCTGGTCACGGATTTGGAACGACTGTTATTTCCACTCATAAAAACGACAAAAAGACCGGACTCAATCCTATGGAACACAGAACGAAGAATTGGAATAATACCAATGCTAGAGGAAGAGAACATCGCTAATGCAGAGGAACAGAAGGAGAAGAGGTACGAAAAATTAATAGAAGAGTGCAGAGAACAGGGATGGACTGTCGAGTATTACCACCTGGCAGTGGGGGCTAGGGGCTTCATTGAAAGGAAGATGACAACGTTATTCAAAAGAAGGTTTGCATTTTCAAACTCAGAGCTGAGAAAAATAATAAGGAGAATACAGGAGGCAGTCGAAAAGGCCAGCTTCTATATATGGCTGAAGGGAGAAGACCAAAGATGGCTTGAAAGCCATAACATGACGACTGGGAAATAACATCGCTAGGTGAGACTGGCTGTTACTTGAGCAGCATCGCTGATTGACAGGTAGCGGTCTTGTTCAGGGCGCCCATTCCGCCTGGTTTGAAGGCTTGGACCACCAAACAGCTCTGGCTGCTGGAACTGAAACTAACACGACACGAAGGAAAGGTTTAGAGAGGGCGCCGGCTAAGATTACGCGCCCTTCCCCTCCATTGGTTAGTTGAAGTTTAGACAGTGTCACGTGACAACTGGCTGGTGCTGGCTGCTGGAGCCTTCCAGCGAGTATTTAGCCGGATGGTCAGTCACCCGCGGACACTCGGTCTTTCGCCTCCAGCCTGGTGGACTTGTTTACTATCGACTCGCCGTAAGGTCTGTTATTATTGCTATATTATTGTTACGTTAATTGTTGCCATAAGGAAACGTTTGTAGTGATCCTATACAATGGCGCGCGCTCGCGTACCGTCCATTTGTATTTCGCGCGTGCGGGGTTGGTGCTTTCACCACCGGAAGAAGAACCCTTTTGCCTACGTAGCAGTTAGCCGAGGCAAGGGGATCGTAAGACGTTGACCACCAGCGTCCAGCAAGCAGCGACTTGAGACAGCAGCGACTGAAGGCGACGGTCACGTATATTTTCTCTCCGTCCGGACTAGATTCTAGCAGCACCTTACCAAAAGGCCTTTAACCAAATTGTTGCAGACCAACATCGTCTCCATTGTTCGCCGCCATCTTTGACCAGTGTCGTTTTGCATTTGAACACTTTCTTATTTACAGAGATAAGGTTCAGCACGACACATTTATACCAAAGGGATACCAGATAACCACTTATTGTTACTGTTACCACATTAGAGAATAAAGTAGTATATATATCTTTTACGTCTGTGTCTTGTTGTTTCTGACTGGTAGAATTCTGGATTATTAAAGCAACGGCTAGTGATTGCTTTGTGCACCCCAAAAGTGCACGAGGATATTCACGCTAGGTTCGTTACACGTTGTTATATCTTTGTTGAATATTGTGAACTGTGACCCCTTACCCTTTGGGGGAAGGAATTTTTGTTGAACTGTGAGACTATTTTGAGAAAAAACAATAAACAAAAAAATTAATATTATATTTTCACGTCGTTTATACGGTATTGTTTCTGTGTGTTAACCAAAATGTCTTCGATGGAAGAAAATCCCAAATTGAACTTCGCTGCTGCCGTTGGCGGTCGCGAACAAATAAGCATAAAAATAGAAGAAATCCATATATTCTTCGGAATGATAAGCGAAAGTAATGGCGTATCAAAACTAACACCACCCAACGAACTCAAAAACAAAATCAAAGAGAGAACCATAATATATAAAAGTTATAACACAGAAAATGAAAGATTTGAACACCTGGAAGAGAGCACTATAGAGAGATGTCTTGGTGCGACATTAAAAGAAATAAAATATCTAACAAGAGGTAATAAATTTGCCATAATAGAAGCAAGGTTCGAGTCAACGGAACGTGCAAGAGAATATATTTCTTTATTGCTCACAAGGGGCTAAACATAGAGGGGACAGACAAAGGGATTAAGTCAACTACATCGACCCCAGTGCGCAACTGGTACTTTATTTATCGACCCCGAAAGGATGAAAGGCAAAGTCGACCTCAGCGGTGTTTGAACCCAGAACGTAACGACAGACGAAATACTGCTGAGCATTTCGCCCGGCGTGCTAACGATTCTGCCAGCTCGCCGCCTTCCAACGTGCAAGAGAATATTTGACTCGAACCTTGCAAAGTGGCAATATTTTGTTGTTGTCCCTAGATCTGGGGTGAAGGATGTCTCGAATTAAAATTTAAAATATCCCTCCTGAGGGCCACGCTGTCGTATAAGAGAGAAGATAAAATAAAAATAATTGAAATAACAAGAGACGGATCACAAAATTGGGGTACTACTAGCGAACAGTGGTCCCGGTGCGCGCACACGCGCATCCCTGCTAGCTAGTCGTAAGTAGTCGATCCTACAACGACTTGCGCGTATGTTTGTATTTCAAGTAAATAAATTATTTTTATAAACAAACTAAGGTTAGGGTTAAAAAAATTAGGTTTAGGGTCAGGATTAAAAAGTCGTTGTAGGATCGACTACTTACGACTAGCTAGCGCGACTGCGCGTGTGCGTGCACCGGGACCACTGTTCGCTAGTAGTACCCAAAATTGGCGGGGCCAGACCCTTGAGATCCTGGCCCAAGCTACCACAAATGACCTCGAAGAACTATCTGAGGTAATTGTCATGGATGATATAAATATCCCCATCAATGTAGGGGGCAGAAAGCCACGTTGTTATAAATGTGACAAAAAAGGGCACATAAAGGAGAAGTGTCCAGAAAACAAAAAAAGAAATGAAGCAGCCCACCACAACCACCTCCAAGGAAGCCGACCCTCATGAGGGGAGCTCTATAACTAAAACAAGCAAAAATCCTCTGGAAAAAGAGGTGTTACTTGTGGACAAGGAGGAGGGAAAACAACAAACAACCTCAGCTAAAACCAAAGAGGGTGCACTCCAGGCCACAGAGGCCGTTACTAGGAGGGCACCTAGCCAAGAGAAGGCACTCCCGGCCAAAGAGGCTATCAATGAGGGAGCGACCACCTCTCACTAGCCAACATACGAACAGTGAAGAAGAAACAAGTATGCAAGATACAAACGAAGGGTTCCATACAGTCTCTAAGAAAAGAACCAAGAATGCAGACTCTCCAACAAAGACTCAGGCCCCGAAAACAAAGGTACCAAAGCCGGAAAGAAAGAAAAGAAGAGAAAAAAGGACAATCATTCATAGGTATACCCATAGATATCCCCCAGAACAAAGACACGGTGACAGTGGCCTACAAAACTAAAAACATCTCTAGTCTAGAGCAGACTAGAGTAGAAAAGGATCTAGTTAAGACATTAGAAAAGGCACTGAGATCGGGCCCGGTATCACAAGAGTTGGCGGCGAGAGCGGCTTTGGACCGACATCTCAATACTAAGCACGAGGGATGCAGAGTCCGGGCTAGGATAGGTGCAATGGGCCGTGAAGGTATCAATGTTGTCAGATGGGATCGCTCGGAAGAAACTCGACGTGGCATCGATGCTACGATTGGGTCTTTGGCAGATGAGTCCGGACAGGAGATCCAAGGACAAGAGGAGATATGCAAGGCCTTTCACAAACACTTTGCCGCGTTGTTCGGAAGGGGCCATGGAGATGCCTTACGGCGTTTTCTGGCTGGCGGCCCGCGTCTTTCGATCCGTGATGCTGAACGCCGCGAAGGACTAATCACAGCCAAGGAGGTCAGAGAGGTACTGTCCGAGTGCCCCGGGGACAAGTCGCCGGGTCTGGATGGTCTTCCTTACGAATTTTCTAGTAGCATGCCAGACTTGTTCGGGAACGTACTGGCCAGTGTGTACACGAATTGGCAGCAGAATGGGAGGATTCCCGAAGCTGTGAGCCGAGGAGTGGTGACACTGATCAGGAAGGACCCGAGCAAGGGGGATGACGTCAATAATTTTAGGCCCATAACTCTTTTAAACACAGAGTTAAAGATTCTGGCCAAGGTGCTTGCGAAGAGAGTTAGGGTTGTCGTGGGAGACCTGGTGGGAGAAGCACAAACATGTGTCATCCCATGTGTCATACACGACAACCTTCACCTCATTCGCTACACCATAGAGCGGTTGGGTAAAATGCATGGCAATGGTGGGGCACTAGTGAATTTGGAACAGTCTAAGGCGTTCGATAGGGTTGACCACAAATATCTGGCGGCGGTCCTCATGGCGGCCGGATTTGGCCCGACCTTCCGAGGCTGGATCAAAGCCATGCATAGCAATATCGAATCTGTAGTCCGGGTGAATGGGTTCTTCTCAAACCCCTTCGCGATCGAGCGTTCAGTTCGCCAGGGCTGTCCTCTGTCTCCGCTACTGTATGTATTGGCGCTTGATCCACTGCTGCGGATGCTGAGGGACACGGCGGTGAACCCACGTGATCTGGGTTATAGAAGAAATGTGTCGGCGTATGCGGATGACGTTACCATCACCGTATCTGATGAAGGGCAGCTACCTCGCGTAGAAGACGCCATCAAAGGATACGAGACGGTGGCAGGAGCCAAAATGAACCAGGAAAAATCAGTCGGCTTGCAACTCGGCACCTGGCGGGGTAAGTCGATGCCTTCCAACATGGTCGTCGGGCGCTGGACGGAGGGCTCGGTTAAAATTCTCGGGGTCTGGTTCGGACCGGACCTCCAGGTGGAGAAGAACTGGGGTGAGGTGGCGAGCAAGGTGACATCCATAACCCAAAAGTGGTCTGGGAAGAAGTTATCCTTGTTGGGAAGGGTGGAAGTTGCGCAGGTGTTCATGCCATCTGTGATTACCTACCGCCTAACTGTCGTGCCTTGCCCCGGTTTGTGGCTGACCATGTTGGAGAGGATCCTTTTCCACTTTTTGTGGGGAAGTAGAACTCCACTTGTAAAGCGCTCCATCTGTTGCCAGAAACCGTTAAAGGGTGGGCTGGGGATGCCCTGGCTAATGATGCGCAAGTACGCGCGGAGGCTGAGACATCTCCGGTGCCACCTGGATGGTGAGCAGGTGTGGTCATGGCATGCCGAGCTGGTATTCCCAAAGGTAAAGTCCGGACTTAGGTACATGGATCCCGCGGAGACCCAAGCTGGGGGAATTGCGGGAGGAGTGCAGACAAGCACTTTCCCTCCTCTTTCGAGTGAGCAATGCTGACAGCAGGGTTACCACAGCGGATTTTTATAGCGGGTTGGTAGAGCTTAAGTCCGACGATGTCCTGGGGGAGACTCAGGGCTTCGATAAGAAGCAGCTAGCCAACCTGTTCGGGAGGACTTTCGGGTCGAGATTTCTGGATAACTACCAGAAATCTTTGACCTGGCTGTACTACCGATCGGCTTTACCGGTTCGAAAAAGGTTGTCAAGGCATGGTACTGACACCTCCCCCACGTGTCCGAGGTGCGGGCGTGCCAGTGAAACGGTTACGCTCGCCTTCGTATACTGTGGGGAGTTTAGGGAGTTGATGACCTTTGCTGAACAGCTGATGTCGGATGCAGAGGGGGTACGGCTCTCGTCTGAGTCCATGATAAAGATTGTACCATCTTCTTCTTTCACCAAAGAAAAGAAGGTAGCTTTTCTCTGCATAGTAACTATACTGAAAGATGTGGTATGGAAGACACAAGCGAAAGGGATTGCGACAGGCCAATTCATCTACGGACGTGAGCTGGTGAATTACTTCGCCGCCCATCTTTCCAGCAAGATCCGTCTGGAGAGGAGGAGCCTGTCGCAAAGAGTATTCGGTAAAAGATGGATGGAAGTTGTAAGAAAGTTGAGTATGCAAGGTGCTGTGTTTGCGCGGTCGGTCCACGTGCAAGAGAATGGAAAGTAATTACTTAAAAGGAAACCAACCGGCGGGTTAGTCCACTAACCCGAATAGAATAATGTAATACCCATCGTTTATATTTTTAATTTAATCACTCATTTTCATATCATTTTATTCTCATGTATAAACCCATCCGTTTTTAATTTGTGTAATGGGCGCGTTTGATCCTTATATGTTCCTTGTCTGTCCCCTCTATGTAAACCTTTTTTTAGGTAAAATAAAGAAATATGCCCGCTGACATTCGTTGACGCTGCATCGAAGAAACCAAAGAAAAAAGTAAAAAAAAAAAAAGAAGAAAGAAGAAATGCGCTCAACATCAGAGCTGAAGACCCCACGAAAGTGGGGGGGGGGTCGCCACGTCAAAGACGGTAGAGAAGGGGGGGGGGGCAACACCCTAACCGCTACGCCGCGCGGCCCTCACGTATACACACCTTATGTGAAACTATTTCTTGTCATTTCAAACCAACAACACCTTCATAGTGTCCCTTTCATTAATCTGAAATAATCTTTCCCAGAGCTGGTCCCTTATATTTGCCAAACTCTTTCTCTGGATACTGCAAATTTGGTGGAGGACATTTTGACAAGGAACTAAAAGAGTCAACAGAATAAAAGAACAGACATGTATGAAAATATGGCTGTGGTCCATTATGCTCACAACTAATTTGGGATGATCATCGCTGGAATACCTTTGATTTAAGGACTCCTCGATCAGGGGTCATCTGGAATTGAACATTTATTGACGGGAAATCAAAAGCCTTAATAATCAAGGGAAATAACTTTTTTAAGAAGTGTAGGGGTAGAGTCCCCTCTTATTAAATGACCGTTCTAAAAACTTCATCACTTGTTCGTTCCTTTCTATGTGTTTGCTTACATCTCCACCTCTCTCTTATTCGCGTGTGCTTGCAATCACGCCAGATTCTGTATCTCTGTGTCTGGTATGAGGTTTTAAAACAGTTCTCTTAGTTGGTCACTAACAAGGTTGGCAGTGAGCTAGCAGGATCGTTAGCGCGCCGGACAAAATGCTTAGTGGCCTTTCGTCTTTCTTTGTGTTCTGAGTTCAAATTCCGCCGAGGTCAACTTTGCTTTTCATCCTTTCTGGGTCGATAAAATAAGTACCAGTGAAATGCTGGGTTCGATGTAATCGACTCATCCCCTCCCCCCAAATTGCTGCCCTTGTGGAAAAATTTGATGCTATTATTATTATTATTATTATTTACTTTTAAGCTGCATGTTTGTTACAATCACTTGCTGAGACACACCCAGCGTCCTAGGGCGAGTGAAGGATAAGAGATGTTACAGTATGACTGAAAGCTTGGGGAAGGGAAGTAGCAAGGGCAGTAGCGAAATATCTTCATGTAATACAACACAAACATTTAAACTGATGGGCTTTTCTAAGGATGTGGGCAGTACTTGTCAGCACAATATTTTGGATTTCTCTGAGACATGATTCTCCTGGGATGTTATCTAGATGTTTCTGACATCCCTTTCTTATACTCAGGGCACCTACAATAATAGGAAAAGTTCTCACTTTAAGACGTCTGGTCGATTAGCTTGGATCGTTCTGTCGGTGTTGCCTGCAAAATCCCAGAGGATAGCGACATTTTTACCTTTAACGACCTGTTCAGGATGATGTTCATACCAGTAAATAGGAGTGCTGATTTTGTAGTGTTTACATATTTTCCAATGTAAATACTCTCCCACCCTATCGTGGCAAGACAAGATGGGCAACTTTTCGTCAACTGGGAGCCACATCGTACCATTTCAAGTGAGAGAGGGCCACATGATAAAATACATATGCATGAAATATTACTTGCCCACTTTACACTGAAGTTTTTGCAGTTCAATCGTGTTGGCGCAACATTTCGTTTTTCCATATGCAGGAAATTAATCACCAGCTCTAGAAGCTTATTGATCTCTCTTAGAATGACAGTTCTCGACTACACTTTGTCTTTGGCACATGCTACTGACCACACACAACTCATCTCTGACAATGATGTATTTGACACCAGCCAGTTTCTGCTTTCATCTTCTCCACCAGATGCTTCTCTACATCATTGCTGTATGAACACTACGCGACCAACGGACCAACGGCAGCCTCTACACACCACCAAGCAGTACATCAACTATGTCTACAAGTTCAACAGTCCAGCCTAACCATGAAGTCTCTCACACATCTTTGTTGTAACCTGTTATTTCATTTCATGTGTGTCTATCATTATAAAAATTAAGTTAGGTGTTAAATTCATTTGAGGTTGCTATGGATACTCTGGACATTCTCAGTGTTGCAAAGATTTAATTTTCTTGTGCAAAATCAAAACTTGATATGAAATGCAAATAAATTTTGGATTAGGCTATTTAACGAGGCATTTGAAAAAAAATAAAAAGACAAAAAAATAGGGCTGGCTGTTGAAAGTTTGAAGATTCTGATTCAATTTCCTAATAGATACTCCTCAACCAAACAACTACCAAATTTCTGAGCCAGGATTCAAAATCGAATCCACATATTTCTATGAGTCATCAGCCTATTGTTTTAGCCTGTTGCACTAGGAAATTTATGAGAATAATCTGACCTCATGATCTTTCTCGAGCGTCAAAGATGATTAGAAAGGAGAAATCCTTTCTTCATCTTGACCTAATTTAGTTATGAAGAATATAAATACACAGCCAAATATCAGTCTATATCTTTGGTCACTCAGCATCGAGCCGAAGAGCACAACTGTCTCAGTATGCTGGTCAACGCGTGAGGGTAGATCTATCACCCTTTCTATGTAGCTAGATTTTTATTACTCTGTCTCTTTTTAGTAGTAACTCAAAGATGAAGCTTACCACACACAATGGACTGGGGATCTTCAGATAACTTGTGTTCACAAACAACTACAAAAAGTTTCTATATTGTAACGACAAACATAATAATCATATTAATAAATGACCATCTTATTAGGCTAATAATGTTCTTCATTCATTCATTCATATATCCGATGCATCATGATGTTAAACTTTGCCGTTATGCCCCCTGCAAGAAAAGGTTCTCAGTGAATGACTTATATTATAAAGCAGAACAAAATGTCGACTTTACAGGTTGAACCAATCGATGAGAGTTGCATTGTCTTCATTGTCGTGGCGGATATTTTGATAAGACAAGTGCAAAATAATCCAAATCAAGAAATCTGCAGACCCATGTTATTTGATTTTCTAAAAGAATTCTGTGATCAATCTGTTATACTTTATCTTATCCTTTATTTGTTTCAGTTATTAGGCTGCGGCCATGCTGGGGCACCACCTTCAAGAATTTTAGTTGAACAAATCCACCCCAGGACTTATGTTTTTTTAAAAGCCTGGTACATGTTCTATTGGTCTCTTTTGCCGACACTAAGTTACGGGGACGTAAATACCCCCCCCCCCCCGATTGTGAATCGGTGGTGGAGCACACATACATTATATACAATGGGCTTCTTTCAGTTTCCATCTACTAAATCCACTCACAAGGCGATAGTAGAAAATATTTGGCCCAAGATGCTATGCTGTGGGACTGAACCTGGAACCATGTGATTGGGAAACAAACTTCTTAGCACAAAGCCACGCTGTGCAGCTCTTATCAAATAGTATAGCTTGGGTAATTTATTTTTAGTAAAGGAAAATAAAAGATGTGTACATAACTGTTCTTTCGATTCCTCCAAGACAATCGGACAAATCACTGATGGCTGGATGCATCTCAGTAAACAGCAGCTCCCTACTTGAGTGGACTATGATGTCTTAAAACTATTCAAAAGACTATTTCAAGTGGGGGCTGTTAAGTTAGACATGGGTTGAACCAATAATGGCCCAAACCTATTTCAGTTATCTAACTTACCAAGTTTAATGGTTCTTTCTTAACTTCACGGTAATATTTGAAATCTGAATCGTGGAAAATGTTTGAAGGATTTGGTTCTAGATAACCTGTCAGAAAGCAGGTGGGATCTAACATAGACAACGGCGGCACAGACAACAGTGGGCCACAACACAGTCATGGTAACAAGCTGCCAATGCCACGCTGTCTGTTGATTGGCTAAAATTACCCAAATTTCCTAACTTTAATGTCAAATAACATCAGATTCTTTAACTTACGAGATAAAGTAATTGGTTGATCGTAATCAAAATTCATAGTTGTATCGATACACCAAAATTGAAAGTAATCTGAGCAAAATTAAGTAGTGGTAGGCGTGGCCGGGGGGAGTTCATTTTGCGACTGAGAAAGACTAAATCCAGCAGGTGATTTGATAGACTGGAAAATATCAAACCTTTTGGATTTTACTTCCCCGGTATTCCTTTAGCATTACAAGAACTTTTAGAGTTAAATTCATCGACCAAGACAAAGACTGAAGTAAACGGAGTTTAAGCAGTATACCTCGAAGGTTTTGTTTATGTGTTTGTGTAGGTTTTTGTTATTCTGTGTTGGCTGACGCTAATATTTTGGTCCAATTCATTTCTAGCTGGAGATGCTACACTGGATGTAGAAATAGCTAACCTTGAAAATTTGAAGTTAACAAAACAGATTACAAAGCATCTGGAATGAAGTTAAAGAGGAAGAACACATCCTGAGATGATATTAAACCTCCCTCCACCCCCTGGGGATGTAGGCGTGAGTCAAAAGCAGAAAAGAATGCATGATGAGGTAACATCTGATAGCGTTCTGGTAGAAATAACTGACGCTTACGATTCACTAGACGAGACCTTTGTTTTAAAAAAAGCCATGTTTTAAATGTTTTGATTATTAATGTTGCTGCAGGATTAACTGTGCGTTTTAATGCCACATGGCAGTTGGCTGAAGAAAAGTCTTAAAATAACCTAGGAAAAGAAAAAAATGAAAAAGAAAAAAGAAAAAACATTGTGTATGAGGAGTTAGTACACCAATATCTTATGGAATATAAAGATGTAGATTTTCGAACCAGAAATGCAAAATTTACTCTTAACACAAAATCACTGAAACCTATAGAATTACTAAATTTATTGCCTGACTACAAACTTTGAGATATTTTTAAATGTCTGTAATGATTTAAGAATATTGTTTACTTTTACTTTTAGAGTTAAATTCATCGACCAAGACAAAGACTGAAGTAAATGGAGTGTAAGCAGCACACCTCGAAGGAATTCTTCACTATACTCATTGCCAACCCTAACCATACTAACGGCATCCCATAGCTGCTGCTGAATTCACATATTTTATTTTTATCGATAAGAATAGCCTCGTGGTATAATATAGAGGAAATGGGTGCTACTTTGGCATGGGATTTACAAGGGAGATTACTCTAGGTTACGTTTTGAGTTATTTTGCATATGCTTAGCATTGTAAATGTATTTTTTTCAAATTTTTGTACTATTCTGATCATATGAAAACCATATAATAATTAAAACAAGCATGTAGATCACCCGCCAAAGTAAATTTGCCCACGTAGATTAGATGGAAAGTAGCACTAACACAAAGTAAACTAAAAAGTTATCTAAAGTAATCCCCCTTTAAATTGTAGATCACACGGCAAAGTGGCCCCTTTCTTTAGGGATATGAGAAACTTCGATTAACTGGAATAGATTCATACAATGAAAAGACAAAAACTACCGATATTTCAAATCTAAAAACAAACTGGAATTAACTACCATAAAATAAGCTAATTGAATTCTTTGAGAATTAAAGACGATCATGACAAGATTGGAATCTTGGCTTTAAAGTTAATGGAAAATATCGAGTGCGTTTCGGCCTTATTACACTTCTTCAGCAACAAAAGTCATAATCAGCGACGAATCAATATATATTGAAACAGATAGATCTTAGTAACACTGATTATGAAAATCAACAGAACGACGGAGAGAGAAATATTTTACTGAAGCATTCTTCGTACTAAGTACAAACACGATAGAGTATCCTATATGTAATATTGTCAAAGGAGAAATGAGATTATCTATGTGATTAGGAAACAAAATCTCCCTGTGATGATACTTCAGTTCTCTCTACAAGACCTATAGAAGAAGCAAGAGAGATAAGTCCTGTCATGTTCGAGCTTGTTAAACCGGTGTAATGTTTGGCTCGGTCACTTCTCTTTCATGAATCAGCTGACTGCTTGCCATTTAAAATATTTTTGAAAGGAAGGAAAGGCTGAAAAAAGGCAGAGAGAGAGAGAGAGAGAGAGAGAGAGAGCGTATTATGGGATATATGGTGATTGAGTGATGAAGGAGATTATATATATAGAGGGGGAGAAGGCAGGCAAAAGTACACAATAGAGACTATTTGGGAAGGAGACTGAGAGATAAATACATACAAAAGAAACTGTAGGATATTAAAAAATATATTAATAAACACGTGGGAGTGTGTTTGTGCGTATTTAGATAGGTATGTTTCTTTATTAGCCACACAGGGCTGCACACAGACAGGACAAGATAGATAGATAGACAGACAGATAGATAGATAGATACATAGACAGATAAATAGATAGACACACAGAGAGATAGATAGACAGACAGATACACACATACATAGATAGACAGATAGAAATTGCGAGGTAGAGCAGGATTAAGAGAGAAAAAACAATATAAAAACAAGCATAAATAGTGAAATGAAAGACAAATAGGGTATAGCTGAAGGTAAGAGTAAAGGAACGATAAACAGGGATCAGCAGAATGCGGGAGAAAAGGTTAGAAAGCACAGGTAGGAAGGGAATCTATAAAGATTGAAGGAGATATGGGGAGAAAAGGTTTGAATCGTAGCAGAAGGTATTAGCGTGTGTGTGTGTGTGTGTGTGTGTGTGTGTGAAAAATATATAACAAATACGAAAGGTAAAGAACGTGAGTGACAAAAGAAACAAGAACGAGAAGGAAAAAACGTAAGTGGATGAGTGAGAATTATATGGGGAGATGGATGAGTAAAATAAATAAGGTTCGTTTGAAAGTAATACAGTGTAAGGAGAGGTAGGTGTAACCAGATAAAGCAACTTTTAAGAAAGCGCAAATATTGGCAGTAAAAAAGAGAGCGAGATAGAGAAGGTGAGATGTTAGAAAGGAATAAGAAATGATGGAGAAGTAAAAGAGATCTTAGTAAGACAGGTGTTGGACAAAAGGTCATTGCTCGTGCCCCTTCTTCTAGGCTCAACAAGTTAAAAGAGTGAGGAAGAATAAACGAAATTCGAAAAAATGCTACGATAAAAAAAAAAAATGAGGAACGGCATCATTAGGTGGATTTTTTCGACAAGAACCATGTGCTTGACGTAAGATTGTGGTAAAATGTAAAGGTAATCAACTGTTGAGTTCTTTCTCGATTTTCACTACGGCTGCCCGAACACTAAGAATATAAAATAGTGGAAAGCGTCTTGTCCAAAACTCTTACAGTTCTGTCAAGCCATTATCCGGTACCGTTACTTTATTTTATTAATCTTGGTGGGATTTAAACTCAGAAAGTAAAAAGCAGAAATAACTACCGCAAGGCATTTTTGTCCCATGTTCTAATCCTACAATCCATTTTCTGACTTGAATAAAATAAGCGTGTTAAGAAAAATAGGGGTCAGAGAGAGAAAGGGAAATGGGAAACGTGATATGAAAGGGATGGAAAACTTGAAATGACGTGATAATGAATGAGTGAAAAAAGAAAGGAAAAAAGGTATTAAATGTTTATGGTGAGAGAGAAAGAGGGGAGGATGGGAGAAAGACAGCGTGGGATGATGTGTGGGGGGAGGTGAGAGAAGAAAGAGAAAGAGAATATCAAAATAAAAGAGAAAGAGGGAAGGAGTGTGTGTATGAAATTTGTTTCTACAGTGTTGAAAGAGAAAAATGAGAGAAGGAATGAGGGAAAAAGACTGCTGACATTGACAGTGAGCCACTACTACACCTTTCAGAATATTGTAATAATAATAACAACAGTAATACACTCACGTATTCCTTCCATCTCTCTCTCTCTCTCACCCGTCCAGTCATCCTTTCTCTCTCATTCAATCACTATTTCTCCTTCTCTCTATTCTATTTCTCTCACATTGTTCTCGCTCTCTCTCTCCTCTTTCTTTTCCACTATCGCTCATTTCAAACATCGCTGTATTATCGCCAACAACAAACCATTATTATCAGTTATACTGATAAACTTGTGATTATTAATTCCCATGTAACTGCCTAAACAAACCCTCATTTTCCCTTCTTTCGTGACATACAAGGTGTATATATTTATATATATACACACACAAATACATTTATATATGTATATACCTATTTATACATCATCACTTATCCATGTGCATTCGTTAAAAGGGTGCCTCGGGCCACCCTTTTAACTGAGTTCGTAAGCTCATTCAAATGACAAAGCGCTTCGTTCGAAAGGATTTATTTAAGCAGGCATATTTAAAAACCAATCTGGGAAGCCGGAAAGCTGGAAACCCCTCAGTTTAAGGTGTGTTTCCTTATCTTCGACCACAGCGATTTGTTATGGAAAATAGGTAAGCTTATAAATCTATATTTATATATGCCTATATATATATATATTTTCACTTATCTTCCGTCTCTTCCCTATATTTATATGCTATGCTGTTTGACTTCTGACCCCCGACTTTCAGTGTTATTTTCTTTTTAGTTTAATACCAATTGTGACATTATTATTGTTATTTTCATTCTTAA
Organism: Octopus sinensis; assembly: GCF_006345805.1. Classification (NCBI taxonomy): domain Eukaryota; kingdom Metazoa; phylum Mollusca; class Cephalopoda; order Octopoda; family Octopodidae; genus Octopus; species Octopus sinensis. The sequence goes on from NC_043013.1 coordinate 23,342,432, forward strand.
AGCAATTAAAATTTATCAATTTTTATTTGGTCAGTGCTTCTTGTATATAAAGTAATTGTCTCGTTGTTTTAATCAACCAAATCCTGTTCAACTCGTTACCTTCAACAACATACTTCTTAAATCTTTCATCTGTTATTGTCATCAAATCCCTCTCTAGAGTCTTTCATTCTTGTGCTTTTCTTAAAAACAGAACCTAGTCATCGACTCCACCCCCTTCCTGGATAAGAAAACCTCATCATTACCAGCGAATCTCATCTTCACTCCTTTTAAAATAATCTGAGACGGCATGTGTCATTGATTTGCGCCGTTTGAAGTCTTCGGGGGAAGAAAAAAAATTAACATCGCTAAACCCAATTCCCACACCCTGAAAATTTCAGGTTTTATACCTTCATAGAAAATCATGGGCTGTAATTTATTTTTTATCATCGATTTAAATGCGATTCGGTTTGCGCGCGCGTATATATATATATATATATATATATATATATAAAGACATGACTGCAAATGTGTATATATATATATGGGAGTGTTTAACCCGTATGTGTTTTTGTATATATTTACATTATTAGATTAACAAATTTGAGGGCATTCTTTCGATATAGATATTCGAAAGAATGCCAATGTGAGTCAATATACACACCAAACCTCGTCCGGCTTTTCGTTAAATTAGATTTATTTCCTTTCGATATCATTTCACCTGAATCGGTTTATCTAATTTTCCAACCTACCAAAACTCAGATATTTATCTGTTTATATTAAACTGGTCAGCTGTGTCTATTTTTATTTTCCCCAAAATGCTGAGCTGTTTGTGTTTTTTATTTTCCTCTTTCCATAGTTTGTATGTAGTTCGAGAATGTCATGAACGTCCCGTCGTCTCCATTTCTTCTTTATAATAATAATAATAATAATAATAAACCTGAAACATCATGCTGATCGAATTTCAGGGTTTTTTTGTGTGTGGTGAGAACCGTGGGACAAATGATAAGCTCTCACACAGTCGGTCGGTCTGCTAGAAGTAGCTGTCAAATCATTCTCAAATTACACTATACTAATTTAAAATATAAGGGAAAAAACACACTGTACAGTGTAGTCCTATCTGCATAAACAAACAGAATGGTAAAGATATGAACACCTTTGACCGATTGTCCTAGGGCTAAACAACAACCCTTAGGGCTGTTTCGATTTTAGATCGAAATCAGTTCTCTTGTTTTGAATCGCTGTTGCAGGTCGGCAACGATAAAAATTTCCATTTGCTTTCCGATTAAAATATAGAATATTTTGTTTTGTGGTGTAAAGGCAATAAATAAAACAAATAATCTCATGTGTGTATGCACCACAGAGGTTAATTCCCGGTCAACCGAGACCATGACGCACTTTACAATTTCGTCATCAATTTCTCTTCACATGGCGATATTTTCTTTGAGAAAAGTGTGAATGTTACAACATCTCATTGCATACACACTGTAAATCTGAACATTTCTGTTAGATGGATGAGAAATAAAAACCACCGGACAAAATAATTTATTATGTATTTCATTCCTGCCGTGTCTATTTTTCCTTCAGGTTCGATGAAATAAACACCAGTAATATATTGATTAAAATTAGTATCGTATCTAATAAAATAAATACATAAGCCACGTCAAATCATGCATTTGGCGTGAACGTCCCAAAAGTTCACGCTTTTGTCAGACGATGTTTGTTTATCCTTTATTTATCTATTTATTTACCTGTGTTTTCGGCGAATGGGTTTTACAATCTGGTTTCAATTCCGCGCTGGAAATAGTTTAACAAATGACGTAGTTACCCGCGGAAAGAGACGGACGGTCACTACCCAACCGCCTACAATCTCTCATTTACAAATTTCAGGTTTAAAAGCCTTTTGTAAGGAATTCATTATTTGTTTGTGAATTTTCCTTTTAAGAGATATAGGTCAGTTTTCTATTTATGTAGAAGCAACTTGCTCGGCAACCAGCTCGTGGAGGAATATCGACGGAGTCGTTCAACTTGTTCAGTGTCTACCAACAACTATCACACCATCTTACACTTTTAGAAAAGCCCCCACCCCGCGAACAGGTTTTTGGACACCACGCCTCATTTAAAACTATATAAACAAACATTGCTTGTACCAACACTTGTGCATGAACGATACCAAACACTAGATGTCTCAATAGATATACATGTCCAATGTGCTAGATTTATAGGTTTCCGCTCCCAAGCAGTTGACCAAGCTTCTTATGTGCCAAAAGTGTGCTGAAACAAAGATGTAAGTTACTCAACAACCCACAGGTGTGAGAGGAATCGCCGATATTGTTAAGAACATAACAGGCGCGAAACCAATGGTAACTTTCCGACCGGCCATAACCAACGACAACATTATATATACGTATTTTCTTCTAATTGTTTCAGTAATTTTGACTGCGACCATGCTGGAGCACTGCCGTTAGTCGAACAAATCGACCCGAGAACTTATTCTTTGTAAGCCTAGTACTTATTCGAGCGGACTCTTTTGCTGAACCGCTAAGTTACGGTGACGTAAACACACCAACATCAAGCGATGGTGGAGGCACAAACATATATATATGATGGGCTTCTTTCAGTTTCCTTCTACCAAATCCACTCACAAGGCTTTGGTCGGTCCGAGGCTATAGTTGAAGCCACTTGCCCAAGGTGCCATGCTGTGGGACCGAACCTGGAACCATGTGGTTGGGAAGTAAACTTCTTACCACACAGCCACGCCTGCGCATATATATATATATATATATATATATATATATATATTCTTTTACTCGTTTCAGTCCTTTGACTGCAGCCATGCTGGAGCACTGCCTTACAGAGTTTTTTTAGTTGAAGAAATCGACCCCAAGACTTGTTCTTTGTAAACCTAGTACTTATTCTATCGGTCTCTTTTGACGAACCGCTAAGTAACAGGGATGTAAACACTCCAACATCGGTTGTCAAGCATGGTGGAGGACAAACATACAAACACACACACACATACGTATATGACAGGCTTCTTTCAGTTTCCATCTACCAAATCCACTCACAAAGCTTTGGATGGCCTGAGGCTATAGTAGAAACCACTTGCCCAAGGTGCCACACAGTGGCACTGAACCCGGAACCATGTGGATGGGTAGCAAGTTTCTTGCCATACTCTCACACACACATACACATATATATATATAAACAGTTGTTGAGTAACTCTTACAACTTTCAGCATTTGCAGTGTATTGGAAGCCTGGCCAACTTGTTTGGGAGTGAAAACGTGCGAATCCAGTTACATTGGACATGTCCTTTGAGTGATCCACTGTTTGGTTTTGGTCATAGATAAGTGCATGTGTTTGATTTTGTTTTCATGGATTTGTTATAGTTGGACTCGAATAATAAGTTAGCCAGCAGAGTTCACAACTGAAGTTAGGGCTATTACACTCTAGTTACACTGTTAATAGCAAAGAAGGCATGACCATTATGATATCTCATTCTCCATCCGGTTCTCATTATTAGTATTAATTTTTTTTGTCTGCCTACAAGGGTGTAGCTGTGTAGACGGTCAGTACTAGAAAGGCTAGCAGACAATCTGCATTATAGATGCGTCCATGGTCAAAATAGGTCTCAACTACTGGGGTGACTAAGCTTAAAGTAGGCTCTGTAAGAATGGTTCAGTTCACTTCTGTAAGCCAGCAGTAACCTTTTTTAAGTTGACAAATGTTTTGCCGAGTCCAAGTTCCTGGATCTCACTCTCTTGTGATGGTTTGCTATAAGGCTATGAGATTAATTTGGCAGCAATATATAGGATCACAAAGCTTACTCCTTCTAGATTCGAACCAAAAATAGAGTAATACCTACAATTGTCATGCTAAAGTGTTGGATTATTTGATCTCATAGACTCCAGCCATAAGTAGAGTCAAGGCGGCGAGCTAGCAGAAACGTTAGCACGCCGGGCGAAATGCTTTGTGGTATTTCGTCCGCTGCTACGTTCTGAGTTCAAATTCCGCCGAGGTCGACTTTGCCTTTCATCCTTTCAGGGTCGATTAAATAAGTACCAGTTATGCACTGGGGTCGATATAATCGACTTAATCCGTTTGTCCTTGTTTGTCCTTTCTGTGTTTAGCCCCTTGTGGGTTGTAAAGAAATAGGTATTTCGTCTGTCTTTACGTTCTGAGTTCAAATTCTGCCGAGGTTAACTTCATCTTTCATCCTTTCGGGGTTGATAAATTAAGTACCAGTTATGCACTGAGATCGATGTAATCGACTGGCTCCCTCCCCCAAAATTTCGGGCCTTGTGCCTAGAGTAGAAAGCATAAGTAGAGTCATCTTATGAATATTATTTTTATCCCTGCTCCAGGCAAAACAATGCACCAGGATCCTTTCTATACAATAATGTAGTCCTAGATACGCTGTCTGAAGAAAAGATGAGATTGTCACAACTGAAATACCTTTGATTAGAGTTAATCTGGGACTAAAACAACTCTAGCCATTGTGTTATCACTGAGGAAGGGATATCACTCTGCTCACCCTAGTCTGTCTGGCTGACAAATGCCAGCTTTCACTTCTACTCCACCAAAATCAAAACCAATAGAAAACATGTTTCCCTTGGAAAAAAAAAATTCTTGTAGTGAACTGTAGATTAATCCATTGAAATTTTCTTTGACTACTAAATATCTGGGAAGGTTATTCTTCACAGTTACAGTTCATTGAACAAAAATTAGCCACAAAAACATTAAGATAACACAGTTATTTCCATCCACCAGCTTAGAAGGGCCTAAATGACATATTTACATTGCCTATCCTGTTTAGACTGACTAATAGACATTTATTTTCTAGTAATACGAACCCAACTCAAGTATTTATTAATCCATACGAAGCACTCATAGCTAGAGGCTTAAAGTAAAAGGAGAGATTCATTGCAGTTTCACTTGTAATCTCAATTCCTTCTTGAAACCATTTCACTTCACTTATACTGCTAATAGCCTTGTAAGGAATCTACCTAAATATTTCCCAAATTAGGTAGAACCATTAGCACAAGGGGCGAGATGCTCTGCCGCCTTTTTGTTCTGATTTTGAATTCTGCCAAGGTCAACTTTCTCTTTCATCCTTTTTGGGGTCAATAGAGTAAGTACCACCAGTTGAGTATTGGGGTTCATATAATCAATGTACCCTCTCCCTTGAAATTGCTGGCCTTGTGCTGAAACTCGAAACTAATATTTCCCTAATTAATCCTCCTTTAAAGGACCAGGCTTTGAGTCTGTGCCTAGTTCTAGAAAACATTTAAGAACCCCCCAGTCAGACCCTCTCAAATGTAATGGCTTTTATATTCTGCTTAGAAAGATAAATTCTGTTTTTATCCAACAAAGATAAGGGGAATACAGTGGTAATTAAACAACAATTCTCCTAGAATCTGGGTCAATTGAATCCAAAAATCCAGTCTTCAGTGACACAAGTCTCACAATTCTCTCCAATATTCAAAGAACTCTGACATTTTCAGTTGCTTCCTAATGAATGAATTCCAATTAAAATAAATTACTACTCATTTCTTCCTGGTTTTACTGTTATTGCACGAATATATTTGAAGTGTTTTACTCTCTTCTTTTTAATTAATTTTCCTTCGTAGATTAGAACTGACACTCATACCTTTGCCTAATTCCCTTTCTCTTCTTGTAGTCGCAAATGCTTTATTTCTAGTTTGTTATCTCTGCTGCAGCCAGGTTTCTCTGTTTATGTAGTTTGGCAAGTGAAATATTGGAACCAAACGCCGCTGTCTTGTTTCATCACAGCAGCACCTTTAGAGATGTTATCATCTGAAAACTATGGCATATTCACCTATTCCTCACTACTCTACTTAACAATTCTACCACCACCAACACCTCCAACTCCACCACCAACACCTCCACCATCACCACCACCTCCACCACCAACACCACCTCCACCACCACCTCCAACACCAACACCACCACCACCATTACCTCCACCACCACCACCAGTAACATTTTGTACAACTCTTACCTCCTCTCTGTCTATTTCTCTCCATACCTTCGCTTCTCCCTATTTTTCTTTAACTTTTGTTTATCCCTTCCTTCGATGCTGTTTACTAGTTCATCATCATCATTTTACGCACAGCAGGGTCTCCCAAGCCTTTTCTTTTTTATGCCACCATTCTGACATAAAGATGTTTTAATATTGGGAATTCAACCAGAATTAGACTAAAGAACAGACACGTCCAGACGAAAAAGTAACAAATAACCAAATACGTCAGCTTCCTAAATATTAATTTATTTTTCTTTCTGTTAATTAGAAATAACGAGGCTGTAGATTAGGTTGCTCATCTAATCAAGTGTGTATACATTGCTTCACTGATATAGTTTCCATTGCCCATGGTTTCTGTTTAGCCCCGAGACGTGATTGAGCAGACTTATGTTGAAGCTTCATTCTTCTGACAGTCTCTTTAGGACCCGTGTTGTTATTCATTGTGTTCTTTTTGTGAGGAGGAGAAGCAGTGGTCCTGACCCCTTCCAGGACCTCCAAGACTGGTGAGAGGGAAGGAGGAAAGTATCCTTAAACTGGAAAGAGAATCCTTACAACAGAGTGGATTCCACTAGAGGCACCCAGGGGGCCATTTCAGGGATGGATTAAGTCTTGCACCCAAGTAGGTGAACATGTTTAGATTTGAACTCAGAATACCAAAACCCCAGATTATCATCATCATCATTTAAGATCCCTTTCTTCATGCTTGTATGGGTTAGGCAGTATGATATGAACAGATAAGCCAGAAGGTTGTGCTGCCAAATTCTAATGTCCATTTTGGCATGGATGCACTTCCTAATGCCATCCACTTCACAGAGTTTACTGAGTGTGTTTTACATGGCGCCAGCACTGGTGAGGTTACCAAGTACCCACAAGACAAGACTTCCAAACTGAGTAGCGGGAGGCTAATAATAATGACAGGGTCTGGCGTTCTTATGGCACTGCCAACTCATCATTCCATGATTGTTTTTTTTTATTGACACCGTAAAGATGAAAGGCCAAGTTGACCTCTGTGAACTTTGAACTCAGAGTGCAGACACAGAATACTGTGAGTCCTTCCATCTGATGCACTTGGCAACTTTGTGAGTTTTCTGCCTAAAGATGGTTAGATGTGATTTAGCAGAGAATTCAGTAACGGATGCAGGGGTGTTGCCCTAGTTGTTTGGGCAACACCTTTTCTAGGCAAGTCGACACCAAAAAAATCAGGACCAAGGCTTTTTGGGCAACAGTCAAGGAAAAGGGAGTCAGCTCTTTCTAGAATAGGTGTTGCATGGACCTACTAGGTGTCCGTTTGTTATGAATTGCAATTTCCACTTTATATAGTATGTTTTCCAAAACTTTTGGGCAACACCCCAAAAAAATCCTGGATTCCCTCCAGCAATTGGCTGCTGTTTCTTGAAAATTAATCTATTATTTCTTATAAATGTTTATAATGTTATAGACTACTTCTTATTTGCTGTGGAAGTCATCAATCCTCTTGGTTTGAGGATTTAAGGCATAAAGAATGTATTATAAGATGATCTGATTAATAATTTTTAGAGGTGAGTGTTTAAATCCAGTTTTGGAAAGTAGACGAGAGGTATAAAGATACTGAGCTATCACAGTGGGTTTCCCCAGACTGAGTTATGTAGAGTGAAGGAACTTGTTTAATGATTGAGAAACATCCACAAGGATTTTGATCTTTCTGTTCAGTGCTTGACTAATAAGTGTGTGTGTGTATGTATAGACATACATACAAACATACATGTGAGTGGATTTGATAGACAGAAACTGAAAGAAGCCCGTTGCATGTAGGTATTTGTGTGTGTCTTTGTGTTTGTTTTCGTCTACCATCACCACTACATGACAATTGGTGTTGGTTTGTTTACAGCCTATAACTTAGTTGTTCAGCATAAAAGACTGATAAAGTGTCAGGCTTTTAAAAATACATGTATCGAGGGTGATTTATTTGGCTGAATCCTTTCAAGGTGGTGCCCCAGCATGGCCACAGTTCAATGACTGAAAAAAAGTACAAGATAAAAGATATAAGTGCATTTACACACACACACACACACACACATTCATATCAGGATGCTTAAGAATGAAAAGACACATCACTCCATTGCTATTCCAAATTCCTTGATTAATGGTAAGATATTTGGGTTCCTGACAGACACAGAATCCATATATTTTCCCACTTCAAATGTCATTGGTTGGGTGTAGCAGCTGAGATTGCTGTGGTAATTAGGTGTTACTAACAGGACTACATGCCATCTGGAGTTGATTGGGATTTTTAACTCTTTCAATTCCAGTCTTTCTGAAGCAAATTTCAGTTCAAAATTTTGGACAGAAATCTTATGATTACATGAAAGATGTTCGATTTGAACAGGTAAACATTGTCTTTTATAAAGTTGGAAGTTATTTCATTAAACTATTCATAATTCTGGATTATTTTGAAAACCAAAACACAAAGGTAAAATGCTATCTTGTTAGAAATATGGTCACAAAAGTGTTAAGAGAGGTTTGTTCTCATGTTTTCACTTCGACACCATCTATTGTCTTTTATTGAGCATTCCAAGAGTCTGCATGAATAGTTGTATAACTTGGTTAGGTAGAGAATCCTTGCCCTATAGTAGTCTATAGTAATTTAGTACCATATTGCCTCAACTAGTGATGATTCAGCAGTTACTGTATAAGTGCTGGCAGTGGTATTCTTATTGTCACCTTCAACAGTGTGTTTGTGTATGTATATGTGTTTGTGTATGTATGTGTGTGTGTGTGCATGCATGTATGTATATATATATGATTAATAATATCAGGGTAATAAAGATTTTAGAAATGTTTACTACCAGTGACCTAGTGTATAGAAAAATTAGTCAATAGACTATATATTATTCATGTAAATACAGTGTACATTTAAACACATAAGAGGTATCCGTTATAGGATTCCTTGCACGCCAGAAGGAACAGCTAAACTCCAAACCACTATTAGGGAAAAAAACTCAAAGGGAATGAAAAATAAAAACATTCACCATCTATCTCCTGGACCATGGTTTCTGACTTTTTTCTGGAAAAATTTTCCAGAAAAAAAGTATCAATAATTAATAATATCAGGGTAATAAAGATTTTAGAAATTTTTACTATGATTGATAATTTTTTTCTGGAAAATTGTTCGAAGAAATGTCGGTATTTTTTTGATGCTGACAAAAAACTGTGCTTACGCAGTGGGCTTGAAAAACTATAATGTATAAGCAAGAGGCACATGCTGGATTTGCCTCGTACTTCTATGTTTAATCTAGGTGTACCTGTTGATGAAGACTTCGTCTAGTAAATTATTTTATTTGCTAAAAAAAGTCTGAAACCATGGTCTAGGAGATAGATGGTAAATGTTTTTATTTTTCATTCCCTTCAAGTTTTTATCCCTAATAGCGGTTTGGACTTTAGCTGTTCCTTCTAGCGTGTAAGAAACCCTATGACGGATACCTCTTATGTGTTTAAATGTACACTGTATTTATATATATAGACACTCACACATATACACATCTATATAGCCTCACACACATACTTTACACACCTTCACACACATATACACACTCCATATGCACACACACACTCATACAAATATACAAAATGCATATCACTCCACACAATGCATGCACTAGGTTACTTATGCACATATAAACACATGCTTCCATAGACACACACAGGCCCACATAATTTTAAGCTCATCCACACATACTCGCTTGTCCCCACTCACACATACACACTCACACATACCAATCTCGCATACATACATGCACTTACGTACCCTAGTTCAGCCAGGTCACCGTTATTATCTATCTCCCTTTCGCTCAGCCTCCTTCTTCCTGTCATTTCATCATGTTGAACAAATATTTCCTACACATTTTTTTTCTCTCTCCATTTTTGCTTCTCAATCCTTTTTTGTCAAAGAGCATAGGCTCGAAATGTCAAAGACCTTTCCATTCTTCCCAAGTGTCAAACTAATACACCTGCTTGTTGTTCCTTCACCTGTCTGTGTCTTTTGTTTTTTGTAAATTTGAATTATATATATATATGTGTGTGTAAGGTTTATTAGAGGCATTATAAAGGCTTCTTTGTCACATTTGTTGAGATTAGTGTGGATTAATGGTAAGCATCTGCTCCAATCTGCTTTCAAAGCAATTTAGGGGGGTTTCTTTTGTCTTCACACTATTGTCTGAAGTTGGCTGTGATTATGTCATTGCTCAGCTTCTATTATGTCATTAATCTCAAAATTATACGAATACGGCCTTTGGCTATTTCACTAACCAGACAATTTATGATTAAACCAACCTTAGTGGTTTTTCTATCAATCCTGAAGCACCGAAAGACAAAAGTTTATTCTGCTGAGGGTTTTCAATCAGCTGAGTGCAGCACCAGACTTGGAGTATTATAAAGCATTTCTTCTGCTTTCCTGCTATACAGTTTGTGTGTGTGTGTGAATATTTTAACACATACACACTCTCTACTTTTACACGAAGCTTATACACACATATGTACACATACATAGTTGCGTAGTTGGGATTTAGTTTTCTATTATGGAAAGGCCAATGTGTCATCACCATCATCATCATCATTTAATGTTCCTTTTTTCTATGCTGGCATGGGTTGGACAGTTTGACAATCTCCAATGGGTCTAAGGACTGTATTCTGCTCCAGTGCCTGCTTTGGTATGGTTTCCACAGCTGGATGTCCTTCCTGATGCCAATCTCTTCACGCATGTACTGGGTGCTTTCTTCATAGCACCTGCACTATTGAGGTTGCCATGCTTTCAGGACTACAAACCATAGGGGTGGTAGAAGTGGTGGTGGGGGTCAGCTTCATGCTCGGGGAGAAGGGACTAAACTATTAAAGAAGGCAGAAGCGGTCATGAAATGATCTTGTGGAAGATGTGCATGGCTACACAGATTTAGCAGGAGAGGATGAGACAGAGAACAGGGAAATGGTCATTAGGAGCTACAAAGAGATAATGGTGATGAGGTGCCCAGGTGACCCCACAGGACACAAGGTGAATAGAAGGGGGTGAGCGTGTGGGTGGTTTGAATTCTTCAGACCAGAATTTTAGGCTAAATTTTAAGGTTGAATATTACATAGATCCTACTTTTAAGGTGCGGGAATTCACAGCACCAGCCTTCAGTACTGCATAAATAGGAAAACCCTAAATGAGCTTTTACATGAAAAAGGAAAACCATTTCATGTTGATTTGTTATTTGTGAAAAACTCAGGTTGATTTCTTTATTAAATACAAAGAAATTTTCAGACTTTTTAGTCCTCCAAAAAGAGGCTTTTACATGTGATTAATTTTTACTTGGAGCAAAGATTGTTTGCCAACATAACATGGCAGTCCTGGTTTAGGACGAATGTTGCTGTAATTTGGATTGGTCAGAGAAGGAAGGAGAATCATTTTCAGGTCTTAAGATTTATGCAAGAAGAGCGTATGACTCCAAGGTTATCCTCTAACTCGGTGCTTCTCAACCCTTTTTTCACCCATGGGCCCCTTTGATTCCTTTTATACTTTACTGGACCCTCAAAGCCATTCAATGTGTAAGAAATCCCTTTATACTTTTAGAATTGAATATTGCAAGCAATTGTATTTATAAATTAGTTTAAATGTTTTGTGTATTCTACAAGAATAACCAGTTTGCTTTACATAATTTTTAACAAAAAAATCTTATATGCCCCTTCCCAAGAGTCATGAGGACCCTGGTTGAGAATCCCTACTTTAACTGGAGATCCATTCTGAATACTCAGTTAAAGGCTCCCAAGGACCAAATTGTGATGTCAAACTAGAGAAAGGACCAAACTTTGGACTGAAAGGATCAGTCCCAGGTTCGGCTCTTTTGGATGTGAGCTTTTTTTATTTTATTGTTGCTACTATAAGTGGAAGAGCAGCATCCATGATCTTTTCAGGGCCTCCATGACTGATAGAAGAAAAGAAGAAAGATACCCTCATGTGGTGCTGTTAGAACCTGTAGATAGGTTAACTCTATTACTGAAAATAGTATATTTACATTTGAGTTCAAATCAAACCACAACAAGTACCTGGTACCTTCAGTTAACCCAGTTTGCTTCAACGACATTCTCTTCCTACCTAGAAATGCACTGATGCATATTAAAATAGTAGTAGTAGTTGTAGTAGTAGTAGTAGTGGTTATGTTTTATTACATTGTAAAAGGGGAATGTGGTTGCTTGATCATCTCTTTGGATATAGAACAGTGATAAACAAAGTACATAGATTTTTTTTCTTCTTCTTATGTACAAAGCACTGAGAATGGTTTTAGTAAGTAAAAGTGGTGTGTTTTGATGCCTCCTGAGTAAAAATTAGTTTATACAAAGCAGGTGTTTGAAGTTTGAAATAATTCGATACTATAAGATACTGTTTGTGGAATCTGACACCCCAGCAACCATGTGTGTGTGTGTGTGTTTGAATGTGTGTGTGTGTTTGAATGTGTGTGTGTGTATGTGTTTGAATGTGTGTGTTTGAATGTGTGTGTTTGAATGTGTGTGTGTGTATGTGTTTGAATGTGTGTGTTTGAATGTGTGTGTGTTTGTGTGTAACATGAACCTTCCAAAGCTGAGTCAGCCAAACTGAACAACAGAGCATTAACATCTGTCCTAGTAAAGGCACAAGATACTGGTGTTGTTGTTGTTTTTACAAGAAGTAAAGCAAAGACAATCCTATCGTGTATAGGACCGGGGGATCAATAGATGTGTAAGTTAAGGATTAGAGGCTGATCAAAATGATAGTGTTAAATTTATTGATTTTCTTAGCGTATTTATATCTTTACCAATGCTACCGTCACCGCTATCACTATTGTTACCAATGTTAGCACTCAACAAAGAAACTTCCATGCAGTCATTTGACCTGCTGGAAATAGATGCCAAAATTTTCTCACTTTGCATCCTACAATCTCCCAACCCATGCTAGCATGGAAAACGGATGTTAAACGGTGATGATGATGAGTCATTTGTTGTTTTGTTTTCAAAAGACATCTTGGTAGACACAGGGGTGGCTGTGTGGTAAGCCTGGAAGAGATGCAAGCCCACACATACTAAATCTGATGAAGAGGGCAAGTGCAGAAGTTTGCCCCGTTTTCAGTGAGAAACTCACAAGTGGGGAGAGCTTGGTTACAGGGTGTATTGTCGTTGTGAAGAATCCAGTTCTTCATGCCCCACTGATCCGGTTGCTTCCACTGAATGTCCTCCCTCAACATTTCAAAACCTTGCAGTAGAACCCTCAGTTGATGGTCTGGCCCTAAGGGACAAATTCATGATGTGCAATACCACATTTCCAGGGCTGATGCCTGTGACAGGTCTTCCAGATTGCTCATCATCTTCCAGAGATGTTCTTCCAGTTTTGAAGCACCCATGCCACTTGGAACGTTGCATACGACCCATTGCCTCATCACCATAAGCTCAATGTCTCTGTGGCAGACGACTTCCCAAGTTTAACGCAAAATTTCACGCTGGCTCTTTGTTCCTGACCGTAACAAAATCATAGACTACAGCAGACATACGTGATCACAAAAGCCCAAATTTCATGAAGTAAACACAGTGATGTCACTCAGCACACTTCCTCCTTTTTGGCTGCTATTTCTAAACTTCGGTGTGTGGTGAAGCAAATCTTTGCTGAACCCTTTTTATTAGTATATATATATATATATACACACGTCTGTATGAGTTAGAGGTTAAACAACCATCTAAGGCAGTGCTTTTCAAACTTTTTGCTGGAGCGGAACCTCAAGGAAACATTCCACTGGCTCGAGGATCCCCTGTGCAATAATTTAATAGTCTTATGCACACATATCTGCACAGGAGACTTAAAAATTACTGCCGATTTTAGCAGTTTTGTAACTTCTTGCGGAACCCTTGCACTGTACTGGCGGAACCCTGGTTGAAAACCACTGATCTAAGGGATAATAAATATCCAATATACTACTGGATGTATACCTATGATTGTAATTAATAAATAAATCCACTTGATGTTTGCAGGCTGATGTTTGTTAATTAATTATCTTCTCCATTTTCTTCTCTGCTTTATATATATATATATATATATATATATAGTGTGTGTGTCTTTGTGACTGTGTTTGCCCCTGCCACCACCACCACCATCACTTGACAACTGGTTTTGGTGTGTTAAAGTAATGGGGTTGGTTCATTTGACTAAGAATTCTTCAGAGTGGTGCCCCAGCATGGCCGCAGTCTAATATGAGTCAAACAGGTAAAAGATAGAGACAGAAGGTAACCCCAGATATCAGAGTACTCCTATTAAATGACTCCTATTAGAGCAGCAAAGGCAACTGAATGAAAAAAAAAAAGAAAAAAAATGGAACAATTTTTCTTGCCATGGACGTCTATTTTCACGGTTGAGATGATCTTTCTCAAAAATTTAGGAGACAGAACATATGGTTTCTAAGAGCAAATTTTGATGGATATTTGCTTGCCACCTTAAACAAATCACGTGACTATGTAGAAGCTCTCTCATTGGCCTGTTTCAATGTTGATATATCTGTCTTTAGTTGTGGCAGCTGCCTTAATATTTTTGTTGGAAAGATTTTGTGTGGCAAATCAAAAATCTGCTCCACTTTCCCAGAAACGCTTCCACCGACATTGCTAGAAATTCTCTTGCTAAAAGCCTGAATATCTCTGTCCTGTTTTCTCTGTGTTGGTTTTGTTATTGTGCAGCCCTGATTCAACATATTTACCACAAAATGTCCACAGCTGTGACCATCCTCTCATATTACATATCTAGGTTTACATTGTCTTATGTGCCTTCCCTTTTTTTAAGGCAGTAAGGTGTGATTTGAGAGAGATTTGACTGTTACTTCTAGCAAGGTGAGTCATCATGCAGTGGTTTCTCTGTTGGCTTAGTTCCATGTGTAGTTGTGCATGAGAGAGAGAGAGAGAGAGAGAGCAGCAACTTAGTGGATAAAAGTATTGGACTTCTGGTTGTTGTGGTTTCATTGTTTCTTGCCAAAACTCTTTATTCGCCATTACCTCAATTAATTTACTTGTCAAGGAGAGGAAGGAGAGGAAATGGGTATTAGATTACGGGCTGGATGGTGGCAGCAGTGGTGGTGGTGGTGGTGGTGGCGGTTGCTCTATCTAACAGCTATTTCACATTAAGCTCCTAATGTATAGGGCATCCCACACCAAATGGATGCATTCCTTGGCCACTAGGGATGAAAACCTTACATTCATATATTGATTTGTATGAGTGACTAGATGACTCTGTGTGTGTGTGTGTGTGTGTGTGTGTGTACATTTATTATTGCAGTATATGTCATCCATGTGTTTCATATCATAAATTAGTGTAAAATCTCATCTACATATCTTGTAGAGGCAACTGTATTCTTGTGTGTGTCTGTGTTCTGTTTCACGTCCATCTCTTCCTTGATAATGTAGATTGGATGGTTTTTGCTTTAACACTGAACGCTTGTTCTATTGTTAAGCATTAGTTACTGTCAGGAACAGTTTTTTTGCTCTACCATAATCTGTGAAAGTGTACAACACAGTGGCTGTATCTTAATTTCGCAGTCAGAGTGAGATAAGTAACGAGGGATCAGTTTTCTTGCTCAACCCTTCTACAATAGGGTGATGTCCTTAGCATGGCAAGTGTTTTGATCTGCTGAAACTAAAGTGATTACGGCATGGAAGACACAAGTCAACCCTTCATATAAACTCAAAGACCATCAATTTCACTGAAATATTTAGTTGTAATATTTGGTGTCAGAATTTTCATTACTCAGAACTGCGACCTGCTCACTTTCTGCTATAAATGATGTTTAAAAGAAGCATGGATAATCCCCGTCTCCACTCTTCTCCATCCATCTCCTTTCATCTCATCATCTCCATTGTGTTTGTGGCAATCAGACTCACCTGCCCAACACGGAACACTTTTTCCAGACCTTCTTCCCTAGATGGACGGGGTATCTCTCTCTCTCTCTCTCTCTCTCTCTGGAATTCTCTCTCCCATCTCTGCATTTCCAGCAAACATTGACCTACAAATGCTCAAACCAAACACCAACCACATCTGCTTAATCTCTCCTAATCACGCCAGGATTAACTTGCATGAAAAAAAAAAAAAAAAATTAAAGCATTAATGTCTCTCTATTTTATCTTTTACTTGTTCCAGTCATTAGACTGTGGCCATACTGGGGCACTGCTTTGAAGAATTTTTAGTTGAATGAATCAAACTCAGGACTTTTTTTATAAGCCTGGGAGGCTCTACCCGAGTAAAGTCAGATTCAAATGGGTTCAGAGATTTAAAAAGATGGTCGAGAACCACTGATGTTAAGGCTACAGCTTTACATCCGTATTTTACTGGCAACTCATATAATACTATTCAATTAATCTGACTGGCTTCCGTGCCAGTGGTACATAAAAATGCCGGTAGCATGTGAAAAGGCATTCGAGCGAGGTCGTTGCCAGTGCCGTTGGACTGGCTCTTGTGCAGGTGGCACGTACAAAACACCATTCAAGCGTGGTCGTTGCCAGTACCGCCTGACTGGCCCTCGTGCTGGTGGTATGTAAAAGCACCCAATACAGTCTCGGAGTGGTTGGCGTTAGGAAGGGCATCCAGCTGTAGAAACTCTGACAGATCAGATTGGAGTCTGGTTCGCCAGTCCTCAGTTAAATCGTCCAACCCATGCCAGCATGGAAAGCAGACATTAAACAATGATGATGATGATGATGATGAATGGCAGCTGTGTGGTTTGAACTTGTGATGTTTGCTGTCTGTCAGTGCCTCCTTGTTTCTGATTAGTAATATTTAGCAAATCGTTATTAAATAGTAATCACCAGAGAACAGTCTGTTATTAATCAGGCATAATTAATTAAGGGTTGATTGAATGGTTTATTTAGGGTTAGTATTTGACACGTTGACATCAGGGCACAAAGGGAGAACAAATTTCCAAACAATGAAACCTTATTAAATCTTCCTCCTCCTCCTTCTCTCCTCTTTCTCCCATTATCCTCCTCCTCTTGCACCTCCTCCTCCTCCTCATCAACAGCAGCAACAGCTGGCCAAAATGCTTGGTGACATTTCTTCCAGTTTTACAGTCTGAGTTCAAATGTTGCCAAAGTTGACTTTGCCTTTCGTCCTTTTGGGGGTTAATAAAATAAGTACCAGTTGTGTACTGGGGGTCAGTGTAATTGGCTTCCTCCCCTGCTTCAAATTATTGGCTTTGCGTCAAAGATTAGAAAGAATTATTGTCATTATTGTTGTTGGTATTAATAATCCTTTTGTTGTTGCCATAAGGGGACTGAAAGAGGGGACAGATCATAAAAAGTATAGGGGTTTTCATAGAAAATGTATGAAGTGGCAATAAGACTTGTAATAAAGTTCCAAGTGAGGATTTCCATCAAGGACCACTCACAGAACTCTACAAAGACAAGAGAAACAGAAGATATGAATAAAATTATCAAAAATTTCTTTTGACTAAGCTAGTATGATCCGCTGGATGTGTAATGCACACACGACAGAGCGTAAGCACCCTGAGAGAACTGTTGGACATAAGAAGCATCAGATGTGGTGTGCAAGAGAAACGACTGCACTGGTATGGTCGTGTGCTGTGTACGGATGAGGAGAGCTGTGTGAAGAAGTGTCATTCCCTAACAGTTGAAGGAACCTGTGGAAGAGGAAGACCCAGGAAGACCTGGGACGAGGTGGTGAAGCATGACCTTCAAACATTGGGCCTCACAGAGGCAATGATGAAAGACCAAGACCTCTGGAGATATGCTGTGATTGAGAAGACCTAGCAAGGAAAGTGAGGTCACAGCCATAGCCTATACCAGTGACACATAGCCAGCCCATTTAAAAAGCACCCTTGAATTGTTGGGTGACATGCCATGCTTGAGGAGGCCTATTGAGTCAAGTAAATCAAAATGAAAATCAAATGGAAATTGTAGTTGTGGCCGATACCTGTGCTGGTGACAAGCAATAAGCACCATTCATGTGTGGGTTGCTGCCAGAGTCGTCTGGTTGGCTCCCCGTACTGGTGGCACATAAAAAGCATCATCGGAACATGCTCAATGCCAGCTCCCCCCCCGCCTTGACTGGCTCCTGTGCTGGTGGCACCATCCAAACATGGCCAATGCAGTGCCGCCTGACTAGCTCCCGTGCTGGTGGCATGTAAAAAGCACCCACTACACTTGGAGTGGTTGGCATTTGGAAGGGCATCCAGCTGTAGAAACCTTGCCAGATCAGATTGGAGCCTAGTGCGGCCTCCTGGCTTGCCAGTCCCCAGTCGAACTGTCCAACCCATGCCAGCATGGAAAACGGACGTTAAATGATGATGATGATGATGACTAAATGCAAGGTCAGCTTTTGTTATGGATGTGTACTGCTAATTGAGTTAGCTATGTCTATTACTGGCACCTAATTGACTTTGTCCATTACTGGTGTTTTAATATATCAACTGTGGACGATTGTGGTAGGATGAGATGATGTATAGAAATGTTGTCTTCTTGGTTGCTATTAACATCAAGGTCGGCCATGGAACAAACAGACCTAGCATTTAGGACAAATAAGGGTTTGTTTAAAGGACAATTTGCCTGCTGTTTTTGTAAGTACAAGTAGCTTGTGTGAAACCTTCTTCAACATCTTGTTATATATATAAGATGTCAGTTCTTTCCTCCCCAAGCACCGTGTCTGGCACGGAGAACAATAAAGCCTTGTTTAAAAAGAAGTTTATTTGGCTGATGGTATATTAAGCAAGTTGATTTGACATGCAAAGAAGTTCTTTCATTGACTCTTAGTACAGCATAGGATGAGTTTGGCTGCTGCAAATCTGTTTACCTTTCTTAATATATCAAATGCATTTGTGAACTCCAACTTTCTCTGTAGACAGATGTCTGAAGTTAAGAGATAATACCAAAATAATTCCAAAGTTTCAGATAATAAGCAAGAACAATATCCTTGAAACAAAACATAAAGACTGAAATGTAAAGTAATTATTAAGTAACCCTACATTTTGCTTGACACCAAATGAAAGCTGAACTGAATACAGCTTCCCTACAAATGTTTTGTATATTTGACTCAACACTTAATTCTACAAACATCAGATTACACAGCTATCAGGACTTGGTATTAACCCATTAACTCCCACTGTCCTATAAACAGGACACTAAATGAGAACATTAAACAAGCTATAATCACATTGTCTCAGTGTCCTATTCATAGGACACCAAGTATTTCCATTTCTACTTGAAGTAAAGGAGTTTTAATAATTATTTTTTTCCTTTTAACCTATTTTCAATCATTTGTAAAAATTTAAAAGTAATATTCAGAAATTTAAGTACTCTGGGACTTAATGGGTTAAGTCACTGAGATGATTGGTGACTTGTCCATTATAGTAGGACGGTTCGTCTCACATCCTCTTCATATCATAAAACCTAAGCACCAGACCATAAATGATATTTTTTTTCACACTTAATGGCTTCGTTAATTGAAGAAGGGCAGTCCCTATGGTCATTTTGCGGCTGTCTGAGACTGATGGGAAGAAGGTGAGGAAATCAACTCCAGACTGAACTTTGTGGTTTTGGAAACCTTTTTGCATTTTTCATTATCGATATAGTTTTTATGAGACTTGAAATTGTAATGGTTCACTTGTTGGTCTAGCAGTCTTGTTCGTGGTGGTGAGACCCATGTCATCTCTGATTAGCTGACCTCTGGTCAGCCAAGGTATTCCAACCATGACTATGCCATCGTTTCTTGTTAGATATATCTAGGGCATTGTCCAGAAATCTGGCATCTGGTGATTAATTATAGCAGGTCAAGCAACCATGTACAGTCTTGTCTCTATTGGTGCATCAAGTTTTTAACCAAAAACGACCAAACTTGTTTATATGAATGAAATAGACATTATTACTATTTATAGATATTATCATTCGGTTTGTGTCTTGTTTCATTTTTTTTTAAATCTCCATTATGTGGTGGGTGGGGTGTGGGGTTTCTTTTTGATAATTTGCATATGAATTATTTGAAACAAGTAGTTTTGGTTGTTATTGTTGCTTTACAATTGGATGCTTCTAAAAACACTAAATCACTCAACCCCGAAGTAAGAGAAATTTCTATTTTTTTTCACTAGATTTACTGAAGCAAATGGAAAGCTATATAATATTTGCTTGAGTTAATTAAAAAAAAGGAAATAATAATCTTTTTTTCTTTATTTCTAACTTTGAAAGGAACAAAGTAATATGAATGAAACTGTTTGGAAATGATTCTAAAGAGATTGGTTCTCATTTTATTGCACCGTTTATAGGTCAGCTGTTTTCTAGAACAGAGTCGAATGGAGAGGAATATTCTGAGGAGCATGTGGAGAGTAGATAGAAATATGCCAGCTTAGTAATGAATAGGATTTCTTGGTGTATTTGAAGCATTTAAAAATAAAAAGGGAAATAAAATGTTGTTAAGAGAAATCACCCAAGATACATTAAAATGAAAGTAATTTCAGAGTCCATACTTTTGGAGGGGGACTTTAATTATTTAAGCCTTTAGAATTTAAACTGGTCATATCCGGCCAAAATATTCTTTTTGTTTTATGTTCAAAGTGGTCAGATCTGGACCCTCACACCTACCCCGGAATGTCATTCTAAAAATAAACAATCGCATCTCTCACTGTGAATGCAGAAATATGCAATGGGAAAACAAAAAAAAAAAACACGAAAAGAAAACATGGAAAATGGATGTTAAATGATGAAGATGATGATGGTGATGAGTATCTTGTATGACATTCTACAGTTTGTGTCACCAACTGAATCAGCAATCAGATAAGCGTAAATGCTACTCCAACTGCTCTCAGCACCTTTGCTTGCTTTTGGTGTCACCATCGATGTCTGTGTTGCTACTGCTGAAGCTGATGTCAATGTTAGCATCATCATCGTCATTTTATGTCTGCTTTTCATGCTGGTAGGGGTTAGGTGAGTTGATACCCGTCTAGCTCAGTTCTTATTCAGTGGAAAAACCATGTCTTGCAAGTACATTTCAGTTTTGTACACCTGGATGTCTTTTCTAATACATTAACCACTTCCCAGAGGGCACTGGGTGCATTTCATTGTGACACCAGCACTAATGAGGTCAGCATTTGTTCTGCGAGTTTGAAGTGTTTCCATTACTCTCTGGTGTCTCTGTTCGGTTAAGAAATTGCTATTGAGAGAGTGAATAGCAGACAGAGTGATGAAAGGCAGAAGATGAATGAGGACAGGTGGGTGAGAGGCAGAGAGAGAGAGAGAGAGAGAGAGAGAGAGAGAGAGAGAGAATACTGAGAGAAAGTGATGAATGTTATTAATGATGAGTGGGCTGGGGAGAGGGAGGGATGACTGGCAGCTTACAGAGGATGATGGCAGAGTGTATTGAGTGGAAATAGAGCTTTTACAATCATTTCTATAGACATTGGTACCGTGATGGGTGAAAGAGATAGGGTGATAAAGATGTTGGTTAGGCTCAGTGCCATCACTTGTTAGATGGATGGCATGGCACAATCAAGAGGGGAGAATGAATACCAGAGAGTTGAGAGGATTGGATAGGTCCAATGACATTCCTTATTAAACAGGCAGACTGATACAGTGGATAGAAGAGGGAGAGAGGGATAAAGGGATGAGGGAATATCAAAAAGTGGGGACAAATAGCAGACCTAAACTTATCAGGGATCATATTGGGTAAAAGACCCAAAAGTTAATTTATTATAACTCCATCACAACCACCAGTAGATATATATAATACCCACCCACCCACGTATTACTATGTTAAACAATGTGTCATTACCTTAGACTCTGAATTGCATTAAATATTGTGGAATAAAGACAAAATAATTCTTGCTTTTCACTTTACAGTAAGGAGTGTGGGCAGATGACAATTAGTATGGCTGTAAAATTCTTTCGTTATTGAATAATTCTAATTTGTTGATTATGTTAAATTATTTGCATTTGCTGGTTGTGATCATTTTTAGAGACATTTTCTTCTGTAGGTGCTGGTGCCACATAAAAGGCACCCATTTTAGTGCTATGTAAAAAGCACCCATGCTGGTGCCACTTAGAAAGCACCTGTGCTGGTGCCATGTAAAATGCATTGGAGCTGGTACCACTCATAAAGTACACTATACACTCTGTAAAATGGTTGGCATTAGGAAGGGCATCCAGCTGTAGAAATCCTGCCAAAACAGACAATTGGAGTCTAGGCAGCTCTCCAACTGACCAGCTCCTCCCATCAAATTGTCCAATCCATGCCAGCATGGAAAGCAGAAGTTAAATGATAATATAATATGGACATTGAATGTTAGAAATTTTCTCATCTATCTTGCCAAGAATATTAAAATAGGACTAAAAATGGGAAAACCAACTCTTGAAGAAGAATAACTTTAGTCATATGAAGGTATAAAAATAATTAAAATATTTCAAATTACATGATTCAGCAAGAAAAAAAGGAGGTTTTGTAGCTGCAGTAGTGAAAGAGATTAAAAAGAGAAAGCAAAAACAAACTGTTTTGTTCTTTTGTTTCCCATGTTTGGTATTTCCTTTTGTATCTAACAGAAGTTTGTAAGAACTAGCTCCTGAGATTTAAGCCCTTGAAAGCCATGTCATGATAATGGCTGCAGTCCAATGAGTGAAACAAGCAAACATGTTATCTGTTGTTTTGCAATTGGTTTGTTGGTGATGGCTGTAGCCTACATGTTACATGTTATCTTGTTAAGTAGTTTTAGGTTTGCAGAAGTGTTGTGGTTAGTCAGTTATCAACCATGGAGCAGTAAATATATCAGTCAGTGCAGATAAGCATCGAGTCATTGTGACATGTTTTGTCTTGTTTTCTTTGGCTTTTACCATCTCTCTCCAAAATCATACCCTACCATCTCAAAAATAAGGATATATTGGATAATGTAGCCCTAAAAATCTCATTAACCATAATTTGGTCATGGTTAATCTTTAATCATAAGTCTGCTTGACCAAGATTAACCTTGAATCATACAAGAACAACAACAGCCTAACTGGAATTATTTCAGAGAACTCAATTAGTTGTAATATTGGCATTTCAGTTTAGAATTCCATTTCATTTTGAATTCTTTTTTTTTTTACAACCATTTAATTCCTCACCAATATGGTTATAATCTTTAATTTTATTGTTTAATGTAATCCTTTGTGTATCCTCTTCAGAGGAACGGTTACAGCTTCCGTTTTATTAATGAAGCTGAACCCGCAAAAGAGCTTCTGCTTTGTCATGTAGCAGCTAAATCTTTCCTCAAACTTAAAACCAATATTTGACATCAGGAAGGGGATTCCAATGCATGCCAGCAGGGAAAAAGTGGACATAAAAATGAAAACCAATGCCAGGTGGTACTGGCCTAAAACATTTATTCTGTCCAGCGATCTCTTGTCACAATTCTATTGACCAACTACTGGAGCCACAGAAACCAACTCAATAGGAGACAAGAAACCCATTTAAGGCAGTGACAGTTTGTATTGTGTCGCTGATGTTGTGTTCAATGCACACTGTAGATTAGTTCACTGTTGAAGGTGGCAGGAGCACTGTAGACTTGCCAAGTGGTTTGTTTACTGGTATTGCTGTGTTTGACTCCTTTCATGATCTTCGTTTGTGATATAAGATGAACACATTAACCTGGTGACTGAGGCCATCAGGTAAATGTCCTTTAACTTTTGTTAGTTAAAGCTGGTGCAGATACTGTACTCTGGTGTTGAAATATTTCTGCGTTCATATATACTCATACACAAACCAGTGTGTCACCAGTGTGTAAAGGAAATTACACTGTGTTCCAAAAATTTTAAAGACATTTATTAGAAAAAAAGAAGAGCCTTGCTTGAAGCATCGGAATTTATTTTGACTTGTCTTATTTATATGTTTGGTTAATAAGATAATGGTGACAATGGACCAAATTTAGTGACATGTTAATTATGTTATGTCTTCAAGATCAAAGATCAAATCAATTTACCAAAGAGGAAAACAACAAAATTATTTCTATACTTTTCAGAAGTTGAGGGAATGACAGATGGTAGAATGGTAAGCGTTAGTGTTTGTCTTTTGTAGTTTACATATAAAGTGGAGAATTCAGTTGGTTCTCATTCTGATGCGATTGAGAGAAAGTCTGGTAGTTTCACACTCACCCCCATTATTACAAATGAAGGGTAACATGGCTGTTGACTTTCTTTAGTGGTTGAGAAAAGTTTGAACATTTTAAATAAAGGGTTGGAAAGCATATTGCCATCCCATTTCTTATTTCCACCTTTCACTTCTCTCCTAAAACCTCTCTCTACCTTTCTTATACTATATTTTTTTTTGTGTCTCTTACTCTTTTACTTGTTTCAGTCATTTGACTGCGGCCATGCTGGAGCACCGCCTTTAGTCGAGCAAATCAACCCCGGGACTTATTCTTTGTAAGCCCAGTACTTATTCTATCGGCCTCTTTTTGCCGAACCGCTAAGTGACGGGGACGTAAACACTCCAGCATCAGTTGTCAAGCAATGCTAGGGGGACAAACACACATGTATATATATACATATATACGACAGGCTTCTTTCAGTTTCCGTCTACCAAATCCACTCACAAGGCATTGGTCAGCCCGGGGCTGTAGCAGAAGACACTTGCCCAAGATGCCACGCAGTGAGACTGAACCCGGAACCATGTGGTTGGTTAGCAAGCTACTTACCACATAGCCACTCCTGCGCCTATTGCATTTTTTCCCCCCTTGTTTTCCCTTCCATCATTTTGGGACTTTTTCTCAATCTCTCTCTCTCTCTCTTCTTGAGTTTTTCCCTTTTCTCTCTCGTCACAATCCTCATTTGTCTCTCTCCCAATTCATTTGTCACTCACTCTCTCTCTCTCTCTCTCACTCATTCGTCACTCTCTATTCAGTCTTATTTATCCTTCTTTCTCTCTCCCCATCACTTATTCCTCTCATGCATTCCCTCTCACTCAATTATTACTCATTTTTTGCTCATCACTTCCTCTCTCTTTTCACTCATTTTTTCTTTCTTTCCACTCGTCTGCCCATCTTTCTCCTTTACATTTGAATCCTCTTTCTTTCTTTCTTTCCTTCCTTCCTTCCTTTCTTTCGACTAATCTGTTCTCCCCCACCCTCCCCACCATATACCTTTCTCCCCACTCACTTATCTTTAACTTGTTCTTCCTCTGATTCTCTGAATTTCTCCATTTGTCACTCTTCTCTTCCCGCTCTCTCATCTTTCACTTGCTTTCTGTCCTTCCTAACTCTCCACTATTTCACTCGCGCTCCTCTCTTCTACCTCTCTCTCTTTCTCTCTGCTGACTATATTATGATTCACACAATTATTGATTGATGGTCTATATATATATATATATATATATATATATGTACACATATGTGTGTATATCCATCCTCCTGTCAGGTGTTATACTGATTCTGCCGTGCAGCATCCTTCTCACCCCCACCGTTTCTACACAACGAAATGACTCAGGCCTTCACTTGCACCATGTGACCCACCGATCTTTTCCCTCGCATCGTTGTTCTAACAGAGAATTAGTTCCCTATAGCAAACTAGGCGGGAACTCCTATTTGAAAGGGACTAAACTCACTGCAACACCGTTGTGTAGTTACATCACTTACCAATTGTATATTTCGTGTTTTGAAAATAAATTAAAAACAATTTTTGCCATTACATATTATTAGTGGGTACTACTTGAGAACAGTGGTCCCGGTGCGCGCACTCGCGTAGTCGCGCATCCGCGCTAGCTAGTCATGACTAGTCGATCCTTACTTTGTGTTTTTGTGTTTTATTTACTTTGCTACGTAATCGTTGTAGGATCGACTAGTCACGACTAGCTAGCGCGGATGCGCGACTGCGCGCACCGGGACCACTGTTCTCAAGTAGTACCAAAACGATTAAGTATTTTTGCCATTCCATATTATTAGTGGAGGTGGTGGATAGCAGAATCGGCAAAGAAGCACTCTAAATGTCTAATGTTCCGACTGTGAATCCTTTCACAGAATCGTCAGATCGATATAATAATACGAGTCATCATCCATGCAGTGGGTTCGATTCGATCGACTTTCCTCCCCACCTAAACTGATTTATGGCCTTTTGTCAACGTCATCGTCGTCGTCATTATTTATTATTAGTTAAATCAATATTTTAATACCGTGCGTGTATCAAATCCTCTTTTCCGTATGCATTTCCACGTTAAGATTTTGAATCGCTTTCTGTTAAATTTTGCAGTCTTCACTCTTTTGTAACTTTCGTTGTTAGTCATAGTCTAGATTTAATATATAACGATGTTTCTTGTTATTAGTGTTTTGTAATAGTAGTAGGAATAGTGGCGATGGTTAATAGCTTAGTTGACAACTATCGAACAACCAACTGTCCCATTTTGGTCAGGCTTTCACATCTCGCTCTCACCGTTCGTCATGATCTCTATTCGAAACAGCTTATTTCTCAATATGCTTCATTCGAAAAGGAAAATCTTCTGTAACCCTTAGAGTTGCCATCACAGACTTTCTCTTCACGTTGTTTCAAAAACGTAGGTGCTGCAGTGTGGTAGACAACTCTTATTAAGCCATATCTGCGATACATGTGGAATCTCTGATTTAGCCATTTTACTTTTACACTTAGTTTCGGTATCTGTGATTTCTCGTTGTACCATAGTGAAAAGTTGTAAGAAAGACGGAATCTGCTTAGTAGACTTATCTGTTGATATAGTGTATCTGTACTAAGTCAACCGAGTGAAGCTAATTTTGCTCTAAGTTAGAAACCCTAAATACAAAGTGTAAATGAAGTGAAATGGCAACTGCAAGAATCGAACGTGCATCGTGGACTTAGCTATGATGTTTGTTCTTCATGTGTTATTGTTGTTTAACCCCAGATTAGTCCTGATTAAGGAAACCTGTCACAAAAAGGCAGACCAGTCACAGTCATTCCCTCGTTTTGTTGGACATTGTCCACTCCCTTTTCAAGATATTAAGGTATAACTTGAAGGATATTTTATTTACTGCTTATAACAGGTGGAGTGACCCTGTAGACACTCATTTTCTTTTTCAGTCGACCTAGCTGGTACCCACTTTAAACATACTCTTGTTAAAACTGTATGCCAAACACTAACCTTTTTCAAGACCCTTCTCCCCACAAATACTTAACCTTTGATCAGTTACTGACCCTCAGACCCCAAATGGTGTCCTGCTACCACAACTGGGATGTTGTTGTTGCCGAACACCAACAACATTGATTGCATACAAAAGACAAAACGAGGTCATCAGATTGATTGATAGTGACTCACCTACACAGCACTGACCCAGAAATCTCCTGTTTTGGCCTCATTTATCCTTAATACAATGACCCTGCTCTTCTGAACGAGCTATTTACGTACCACACTCACCCATTCCCCTAACCACTGTTCTGTCTTTTGTCAACCATGTAAGCCTCATCACTAATTAATTTGTTCAACTATTCCTACCCAGCTTATTGATGTTCAAGCTGAGCATCAAGGATAGTGACCTTACCACTCTTAGGATAAGCCTGCAAAAACCATGAACATTACCTTTCCTTTGACTAAATCACAAAAAAAAAAATGTCTTTCTTAGGTAAAAAAAGTTACCTTTGATATAGGACTTTGTTAAATAAAGAAAGATGTACATGTTTCTTGCACTATTCTCACTTATGGTCATGAATGATGGTCATGAATGATGGTCATGAATGATGGTCATGAATGATGAGTGATGACTGAAAGAGTACAATTGTGAATAAAAGCAGCCAAAATGAAGTTCTTGTGAAGAATCTGTGGGGTAATGTTACATGGCAACATAGCTTGGTGATTAAGGAGTCTCTTCAGATCAAGTTGGTAGTTTTCTGCGTTGAGAGGTCTCGGCTCTGATACTATGGATATGTGATTCGAATGTAGCCGGAAAGAATTGCAACATGGATTCTTCAAGCTGAACCAATTGACAGAAGACCTCGAAGTGGACCATTGACATGATGGTTGGATAACGTCAACTGTCTCACTTGGTCACCCTTGGGAATCCAGATGGAAAGTCTATTGATGGTTCCTTCTGATGGGACCCTATGGAAGAGGGGCCTGAGGACTTTGACTCCACAACCCTCCCAAGAATGGTGAGCAGGGAAGATGGATGGATACATGTTTGGTTACCTACTCCAGTTGATTGAAGACTGATTTCCGAAGTAGGTGCTCAGTTTCAAAGTGCATGGCTCCACTCCAAGTGTTTTCAACAATGTCTAAAACAATGTTGTGTAATTAGAATCAAGTTTGGTCTGAACTGGTGCCAGACTAACAGAAGAGAATGAGGATACATGTGTTTCTTTTAATTTGATCTCAGTGCCATTCAGTCTATGTGCATAAAAGGAACGACAGAGTGAAAGCTACAGTAGTAGTACTAGTAGTAGTAGTGTCTCGTCTACCAATCCAGAAATTGAATTATTCCAGCTGAAACTGTTTAATTGCATTTGGTCCTCAGTTTACTCATAGGAAGAATGAAAACCAGCGGCTCTCAACTACAGAACCCAAAGCCTCATGCAGCCCTCAGGCACCTTTCTGTGACCCTTGACAGTCTCCCTCTAATAATATAATGAATTTTTCTTTAATTGGCATGTGTTTAATTTTTTTGGTGCAACCCCCTAAAAAATTGAGGTTTTGGATCTGGCCTAGATATTAAAAAGACTGAGAACCATCTGATATAAGTTAATGATAAGACTTTCTCACTTATGGACGGAAGGTTTGTCTCTTTACAATCCTCCATCTTACCACAACTGACATATTTTACTCATAATCTGTATGGAAAATATGTGACGAGTCTTTTCTGTGGAAAGTTACTCATTAAAGTTGCATGCTCTGTCTTATGTCCTACCTACTTGTCAGGTGAGTTTGTGGCTGTTGGTGAGAGTTATCTGTTAAACACTGGAATATCTGTTAAACACTGGAATATCAGCCGGAGGTGGGGGATTAATCTCACTTCTGCTCAACACTAGAAGCATTATGTAAGCACTGGCCACGTGCATTTCTGCATTGATTAGAGAGTTAAGAAGATAACCCAGACATGTTGTCTTAAAGGATAGTGAAGAGGTGATGTTGTTGTTTAGCCTCAGGCCAAGCCTAATCCAAGACATTCTAACCAGAAAACATCTTTTCAGATATATTTTAGAAGATTTTGCTGCTATTTCTAGTAGGTAGGGTAACCATTGAGGCTTTCTGATGGGCTTGAGCAAAGGACAGTTGGTGTTTAAGGTAGGGAGGTTTTAGAATAAAATGTCATCATTATTTTATCTATGCCAAAGACTGATTCTTTTGATTTTCTCATAATTTTGGAATATAAATACATATTCTATGCACTACGAATCGTAATTTCACAATTATCATAGGTTACAGTATGATTACTGAAGGCTACACCTTTCACTGATATATGAAGGAGTACCCCCCGCCAAACCAAAATTTTGCCATATTATCTTATTCATTTAGTTTTACATGTTTACACTTTTATCACCTCCAAAGTATTCTCCATTTGAAGCAATGCATCGATCCAGAACTCTTGCAAAGTGATGCCTTTTAACACCAAGTTCATCAATAGTTCAGTGACGGTCCTCTAAGATCAGTTCATGGATTTTCATGGATGTTTCCATTCATTCAGGAGGTCAGTGGCAGTCCGGAACAAGGCTGGTCTTCAAGAGACAAGTGACCATTCTTAAAGCATGGAAACCACTTGTAAGCTTGTGTTTTGCTTATAGCAGCATCCTTGTAAGCTGCTTGAAGCATAAGAACTGTTTTCACTACTATTTTCCCTAGCAGAAAACAGAATTTCATGGAAGCACGCTGTTCCTTTGTTTCAGCCATCACAAAAATTGACAAACAGAGAAGCACTACAAAACAAAGAGGTACAACATGGCAGTATGACTTCAGCTGATGCTGTTGGTTGGGAGACTGATGCCTGAGGATTGCATCAAGTAGCTTCTAACAGTAGAAGCCTGAACTACAATGGCTTTGTCCCACAGAGAATGTTTCCGGTTCCTTTTGGGTACCCCCTCATACACATACATTCCCTACCTCTAATCATCTGTCACACTGTTTACACTCAGTGCACTTCCAAATACACCTTTGTACCTGGACCTCACATTTCTTTCTTTCTCTTACCTTCCAGGTGAGCAAGCCATGGATTCACCTCTTCGGCTCCTCTCCCTCTATTATAGTTTCTTAGTCTTCTATTCAGGTGAGAGGCCTTACCTTGTGGGAACTTGGTGACCTCACCAGTGCTGGTGCCATGTAAAAAGCATCCAGTATACCTTAAGTGGTTGGCGTTAGGAAAGGCATCCAGCTGTAGAAACCATGTCAGAGCAGACACTGGGCCCTTTGGCTTGTCTGTTTTTGTTAAACTGTCTAACCCAAGCCAGCATGGAAAAATGGACTTTAAATGATGATGATGATGGGCTTCTGTCCCTGATTTCACTCAGAGGGAATTGGTCTACTTAAGGTAATGATAGAAGACATTTGACCAAAGTGTCATAAGGTGGGATTGAACCTAAAACTACATGGTTGTGAAGTGAACTTGTTACCCACTCAGCTTACATTCACTGGCTGTGATTTTGTGATTACATTTCTCAAACAGGGACTGAAAATCCATTACTGAGCTTGAAGAGTCATTTTGCCCTAGAGCTTGGCCATGTTCCTGGAATGTCACCCAATTCCTGTCATTGCTTATTCAACAAGAGTTTCATTCCACAGGTAAAACAAACCGCCAAAACAGTGGCTTCAGTTTTTTGGTGACTGAAAGGTTTCAACAGTCACAGCCAAACTTGCTAAAAATTTCCCCAGCTTGTTGTTCACCTTTCGTCCATCTAAGAGTTTATGACAATAGTTTTCAGCCTTTTTGATATCCAGGCCACACCCAAAACTTATATTTAGTGTGGGGGTGCATCAAAAAAACTAAAACGCAAATCACTTAAAGAAAAATTTATTAGAAATATGGAGGGAAGAGCATTTCAGAGCCACTAGGAGGATGCTTAAGGGCCACAGGTGAGAACTGCTGGTTTATGATAAATGTATTGGTAGAATCAGTTTTTGCAATAAAAGTAGCTGGAGATGATAACTGTGGAAAATAATATTTGATAGAAAATTACTATTTGTAAATCTCACAATGAGAGATATTTAGCAACAGTACTTTGGAGTAAAGATTATTTGCCAACATAACATGGCAGTCCTGGTTTAGGATGAATGTTGCTGTAATTTAGCCCTAGGAGACATCGTCTCCAGCTGGCTATACAACACGATCTGTGTCCTTGTTTGAAAATATAAGGACACAGATCGTGTTGTATAGCCAGCTGGAGACGATGTCTCCTGGGGCTAAATTACAGCAATGTTTGTCTTAAACCCGGACTGCCATGTTTTGTTGGCCAAAGATCTTTACTCCATAACATCTAACGTATCATTTCTTTTACTTAAGGTGTAGTGATTAGGAACAATTTGTCTGCTATTTCTAGATGGCCAAATGGCTACTTTACTATTCTATTAGCAAATTTCAGTCTGAGTTTGTGGCCATGCTAGGGCACCAAATATTCCCTTGGTGACGGCAGTAGCTGTGAAAAGGAATTAAGCAAAGTGATGAATATAGCATTAAGGACTGATTGAAAACAAGCAAATTTCTGATTGATTCATTTCCCACCCACCACAATATATTAAAGGGACACAATACTCAGGGGACAGAGGGGACTATTCTTTTTCTTTTTTTTCTTTTTGCACATCTTGAATAGTGTTGGCTTAGTGTTATTTATGGCTGCATGTAGGTGTCAGCAGGATGTTTCTGAATTCATTTGCTGCAAACTAATGCAAACACTGTTTTACTTACCACATGCACAACAAACTACACAGGCACAGAGTATTTAAAGCACAGGTAAGCCACCCTCACCACCCCGAAGTAGATGCATGTAAATACATGTGTGTGTGTGTGTGTGTGTGGGGGGGGGGGAGACAGACATATTTGAGAATATGTGTGAATGTGTGTGTGTGTGCTTCTGACTGGGCTTGAATGTGTGTGAATGTAATAGTTTGTTGGTACTGTGTATCTGTTCTTTATACACACACACACACATATGTGCTTGAATATAAGTATGTATGCATGTGTGTGTACACACACACACATACATAAGAAGAAATGTAATTCACTTGCAGATAGCATCACGCCTCCTCCTCCTCCTCTTCCTCTCCCACTTTTGTCACAAAAGTAAGAAACTGAACAGATGACTTGTGTGTTCTAAGCTTGAGTTGTTGTTATTATTGTTGTTGTTGCTAATTGTGGTAGTGGTGGTGGTGGTGGTGGTGGTTGGTTAGCTTGCATACTGGTTAGATGGCTGGCTGGCTGGCTGGTCGGTCGGTTTGTTGGTTTAGGATAATGAATTCACTGAAGAAGAAAAAATAAAAAACATTCTTAGTCACATTCAAAACTGGTACCATTGCAAAGCTACGAAAATAAGTTTCACACATTATCTCTCTCTCTCTCTGTTATTTGTTGTTGTCTATTTTTGGTGGGGATGGTGATGGTGGTGGACACGATCCCTCTCCTCCTTTGATTTGATCCTCCTCTCAAGCTGCCTTTTTTTCTCCCCACCCCATCCCACCCCCACTTTCCTCCCTCTCACTCCTACTCTCTACTCCTCTTTTTTCCTCCTTCTGTCTCCCCTCCCTCTCACTGCATGTTTTCTTTTCTCTTCTCCTCCCCTCACTTTATAATTCCCCACCATCACCACCCAACCGCTCTCTCTCTCTCCTCGTTACACCACTTTACTCCTTCCCTTTCTGCCACTCACCTCTGTCCACTGTACAAAGGAATGTCGTTTTAGACCAACAAAAACAGTTGCTGCCAGTTAAAAACTCTCTCTCTTCTCCTTCGTTCTCTGTTCAGAGACAGCTGACTTTGCCAGTCAAGAGGAGGACCACAGCTAGAAATAGTTTCACTAAAGTTTTTTTCGCTACCTCTCCGTCCTCTCTCTCTGTACTAATGCTATTTCATTGGAGATTGTTATTACCAGACATGAAGAATGATTGGGAAAATTTTACCAAGAAGGTCAGAATGCATTATTATTATTGTTATCATTTTCAGATGGCTTCGTTCTTATTGCCGTTTTTTTTTTACCGTACGGCTAAGAAGAGCAGCTCTGAGTGTGATTATTATTCTTATTATCTCTAAGTATTCCTCGATTGAAAAGTAGCGCCAGGAATTCCTTTTATTCAAAAGCAATTGGGTCTGTGTTGAAAGAAAAACAAACTTTTATAAACTTGTTCAAAGTTAACATGTTGTCCAAGGATGCCCTCACGGTATTTAGTGATCCTATTATTATTATTATTATTATTATTATTATTATTATAGTGGTGGTTTTAGAATTATTGGTGCATCATGTGAAATGCTTAGCACCAATTTTTTTTGCCCCCAGCTCTTTGTGTTTAAAACCTGGTTGAGCACTTCACTTACCTTTCCCCTAAAATTACTGAAAATTCGGTAACATTTGAATATTATTATGAAGGTAAGCGAGTTTGCAGAACCGTTAGCACACTGGGTGAAATGCTCAGCTGTATTTTGTCTGCTGGACTTTGCCTTTCATCCTTTTGGGGGTTGATAAATTAAGTACCAGTCAAAAACTGGGGTCAATGTAATTGACTAGTTCAACTCCCCCAAAATTTCATGCCCTGTGCCTTTAGTAGAAAGGATTATCATCATTATTATTATTATAGTGGCGAACAGGCTGAATCGTTAGTATGCTTTGTGATATTCCTTTCGTCTTCACGCTTCTAGTGCAGATTCCACCAAGGTTGACTTTGTTTTTCATTCTCTCAGGGTTCATGAAACAAGTACCAGTTGTGCACTAGGGTTGATGTAATCGACAAACCCGTTCCCGCAAATTTCAGTTTTGTACCTATAGTAAAAAGGGTTAATATTATTGTCCTTTGTAATGTGTTGAATACTTTTCTATAATGTATTTGTCTCACGTGTGATGCAGTACATCTAAAAGTTACAAATATTTAAAGTTAACATTTTGAATTGAATTCACTTCTCTTCCACTTAATTCTTCAACAAGTTTGTGGCCATGTGCCAATGGGAGAAATGAACATTATTTACATAAATTACGTATATTTTTCTTTAGAATTTCTACAACACTCCTTGTACAGATGTGTGTGTGTGTGCGTGCGTGCGTGGTTTTGTCCAAGTAGCATTTCCTACTAGAAATGAAAGTATATCAAATTATGTCTTACAGTCATCATTTATATTCATTTCTAGGTTATATCAAATCTCTGCAGAATCAATAAAATACATACCAGTAATATTCAGGAGTGTGTGCACATGTGAGTGTGCATGTGTGTGTGTGTGTGTATGTGTGCGTGTATATATACAGAAGACATACTGAAGCATGGAGAATTATTCCATCTTCAAAACTTGTTTATTTCAATGTTATTCTCATTAAGTTCCAATCTGACACACGTGCTTTTGCTGGATAAGTGTCCTAATGTCCTTTGAGGTCCTTAATAAGGTACCTACCCAAATCTCAAATCCCTTTTCCTTTACATTATATCATCATATATATAAGAGTAATAAAGCATTTCAATAGAACATCTTTACGCCCGGGAATTACCAGGTACACCAGCTAGTGTATATATATATATATATATATATATATATATGCATAGACATGCATGCACACATTTTGGTGATAGTTTCTATACTGTAAACATTGGCCTCGTTCCAAAAATTGTAAAAAGTACCCAATTAAATACTTTCTGACTCTGTGAGTCGGTTGCCTTTCATCCATCTGGAATCGATAACTAACGGTAATACACTACAATCTAGGTGCGTTGAGTGGCAGACTTACGGTATTCAGTTTCATCTCTTTACGCTGTCAACTCAAACCTTACTGTGTATAACCTTCCCTGTCTCCCTTCCAGGGTCAATGTAATAAGTACCTGTCATACACTGGGGTTGATTTCTTTGACTTCATTTTTTTCCGCTCTAAAATGTGTGATCTTTTATGCTACTTAGCATTTCGGTTACCAATGTTCTGCAGCTTCTTCACTGTCTACAGAAATTACTTATGTTTTTAATTAGATGAGTTAATTATTGTTTTGTAAAGCTTGTTTTGTTTATTTACGTTTATTTGTTTGGCAGAAGTGGTTCAGTGCTGGACCAAATACCTTTTAGTATTTAGTTTTGTCTCTCTAGACCAGTGCTTTTCAAACTTTTTGCTGAAGCGGAACCCCAAGGAAACATTCCACTGGCTCGGGGAACCCCTGTGCAATAATTTAATAGTCTTATGCACACATATCTGCACATGAGAATTAAAAATTACTGCCGATTTTAGCAGTTTTGTAACTTCTTGCGGAACCCCTGGATTGTACTGGCGGAACCCTAAGGTTCTGCGGAACCCTGGTTGAAAACCACTGCTCTAGACTTTTGTTCTTTGTTCAAATTGCATTGATGTCTGTTTTTCTTTGCTTATTGTTGCTTTTTATTCTTCTAGGATTGATAAAATAGAGAATATCTAGGTTAGATTAAATCTGCTATAATCCTTCTCTTCGGGTCTTGTAAGAAATCTTTATTATTCATAAGTTTCCACCATCATTGGTGTTAAGTATATTCGTAACTATTGACAATGAAATGGAATATATTTATTATAATATCCGATTCAAAGATATCCATAATTCTAAGAAGTGGAAATTCTGCTCTCTATTGATATTTCTTTTACTTCTGATAGTTTCTTTTTTCTTTTTCTTTATTTTTTTTGAAAGAATAAAAGCAGAGTATTGAACCGATTCAACAGACATTGGTGTTGCAATGTTGTTTTTTTCTTTACTTTTGCCTCATGCTCCTGAGTTTTAAGCTCAGTGCAGCAGTATTAACCAAATTTCTAAATATTCTTATTGTTGTCTGGCAGAGACAATAGGGCACCAAACACAATCCTTTGCATTCTGAGTTTAATTCCCATTGGGGGTTAATATTGCTTTCCAACTTTTCAATCAAATAAACAAATATGGCAGATTAGTGAGAAAATTATTCCTGTAGCTGTGTTTTCATTTTAGGGAAACGGGGGGGAATGCATGAATGTCAAAACATTTCGCTTTGTTTTTATCATACTTTCAAGCTCCATGCCTCTGTGTGTGTGTGTGTGTGTGTGTGTGTGTGATTTAAACAAAAATAGTTTCAAGACTCAAGAATTCTCCAAAGTTCTTCCTGTCCCTCAATGGTATGTCAAAGTTTGGAGAATTCCTGATTTTTGAGATTATCATCTCTCCTCGTATGGAACTGGTCAGAGAAAACTTTACTAGTAGGTGTTGTTGTGTGGTGAGCAGCTTGCTTCCCAACCACATGGTTCCAGGTTCAGTCCCACTTTGTGGCACCTTGGGCAAGTGTCTTCTACTATTGTTTCTGGCTGACCAAAGCCTTGTGAATGGATTTGGTAGATGGAAACTAAAAGAAGCCCATTGTATCTTCATCATCATTTAAAATCTGACTTCCAGGCTAGCATGGCTGGGACAGTTTCACAAGAGCAAGTCAGGCAGAAGCCTGCGCCATTATTTTTATATGTGTGTGTGTGTTGTGTATGTGTGTATCTCTCTTCGTGTTTGTCTCCCACCACAACTTGGCAACCGGTGTTGGTGTGTTTATGTTCTTGTAACTTAGCAGTTCAGCAAAACAGGGACTGATAGAATAAATACCAGGCTTTAACAAAAAAGTCCTGGGGTCAATTCATTCTACCAAAAATTCTAAGAGGTAGTGCCCCAACATGGCCACAGTCTAATGGCTGCAACAAATAAAAGATGAAAGAAAATTTATAATATATAGTATTTAAAAAAGAAGGAATTTGTTTTTCTTAATCTTTTCCCCCAACTCTTGATCTTAATCTTCCCAGACTCTGACCAGTTTGGTGTTGAGTGAAATATTCTTTGAATTTCCGTTGCAGTATTTTATTGGGCTCAGTAGTCCTGTTAGCATCCATTTCCTTCTCAGGATATGGGCTCTGTTGGCACTCAGAATACTCATCCAACCAAACACCCTTCTCACTGGGTAAGCTCACAAAAGAAGCTCTGTTTAGACTACAACCACAAGTCCATGAGCATGTAGTACTTGATGACATGGTTACCAGCAGCAAGCTTCTGTCAGCCTGTGATGCAGTCAGTCCTGACCTAAAACTTCAACATGTATGTATATATATATATATATATATATATATATATCATCATCGTCATAGTTTAACGTCCGTTTTCCGTGCTAGCATGGGTTGGACGGTTTGACTGGAGTCTGGGAAGCCAGGAGGCTGCACCAGGCTCCAGTCTGATCTGGCAGTATTTCTACAGCTGTATGCCCTTCCTAATGCCAACCACTCTGTGAGTGTAGTGGGTGATTTTTATGTGCCACCGGCATGGGTGCCTGGGGAGGCTGGCATCGGCTACGTTCGGATGGTGCTTTTTATGTGCCACCAGCACAGGTATCACAACTACAATTTCCATTTGATATTTATTTTGTTGTTGATGTACTTGACTCAATAGGTCTCCCCATATCATCATCATCATCATATATATATATACACACACACACATCATTGTTTTAATGTCTATTTTTCTAACCTTGCATGGGTCACCCAAAATTCAATGAGGCAAAATTTCTCTGATGAGATGCCAACCATTATTGCCTGCTTCCAAGCAAAGTAATATCTCCCCCTAGTTCTATTAGCATGAACAACACAATAGCCAGACATGCTTTCATGGAAGATTGCAAATGAAGGACACTACTGTATAACAGTGCCATTTGTGAGTCTGTGATATGAAGAGGAGGAGGCATGGATACACACATATATTTATGGCATGGTTTCTTTCATGTCAAATTCAGCAAGGCCACAAGACTTTGGTTGACCTGCAGCCTTTGTGGAAAACACTTGCTCATGGGGCTGCACAGTGAGACTGAACTGAAGACCATAGGCTTGCAAAGTCACTGCACACTCATAGAAGCACTTCAAACACACATACATGCACACGAGTGGATGCATGTGCACACACACACAGCTTTCAGGCAATTCTGCTGTCCTCTGCTGATAAGTGATCTAATCAATAATGAGAGTAGCTGTAGCAGTATCTTGGGAGCCAAAGTGAGGACGGGGCGGGAGAAATTGAGGGATCTGTTTGTTGGTATCAAGAGGTTTCTCTGTCTCTGTCTCTCTTAGTAAAAAGTAAATTATTGTATGACACGTGTGTTGCAAAGTGCAAATGTGGGCACTGAATGTGGATGAAATGCAAAAGCTGGAAAGAAATGAGAGGATTATGTTCTGCAGAGTGTGTAATGTTAGCATGTCTGAAGAGTAGAGGACAGTTAAACTGAGAAAATGGTCATTAGAGGAATTGGTCATCGCATGCAAAAGAGATAAGACTACAGTGTAGGAACGGATATGTGTTGTGTATGAAGGTTGAGAGTT
Source organism: Octopus sinensis (assembly GCF_006345805.1). NCBI lineage: Eukaryota > Metazoa > Mollusca > Cephalopoda > Octopoda > Octopodidae > Octopus > Octopus sinensis. The sequence goes on from NC_043013.1 coordinate 23,380,898, forward strand.
GGATGAAGACAGCTGAAGTGGTACAAGTGGAAGGAGTCTGCAGAAGTGGGAGGCTGAAAATATGTTGAAAGTCGATCTTATGAGGCTGAAACTGACAAAGGGGTGGACAAAGGACTTCCATAAGGGACGAGATGCTGTGATGAAGCAGACCTCACCTCAACCCACTATGGTAAAATTGGGCATAAGCTAATGATGGTGATGATGAAGATATGTGCATCTGGTGGGCTTCAACATAGTTTCTGTTTACCAAATATTACTCAAAAAGCTTCGGTTAATCTGTCAACAGAAAAATTTTGCCCCAGTTGTTGTCCTGTGAGATTGAACTCAGAACCACATGGTTGTGAAATGATCATGTTTATCACATAACCTTATAAGCTGATTAATTTTGGTGGTTGTTAACTTGGGATGCAATTGTTCTTGAAAGAGAAAGGAATACCTGCTTAGAATTTCATGAAATAAATGGGGTTTTTTTTATGTACAGTTAAAAAGAAAATTATTGAAATTTTTTTCCCTTTCGCCCTCGTGTTTGTGTAAGGAGTATAATTATCTCTGTGTGTTACTTAGACTGGCTTTTATGTCTTACAGTTTGGAGAATGGTGCATTGTGGGAAATTATCTCTGCAACCATTTGATTTATGAATTACACACATAGAGACACTGTTACATGTGTTTCTGTGTTATATTATTAGATTTTTGAGAATCTGACTGGAATGAACAAGGTGGGAAGGTTCTTGTTTGTATTGTTGGTGTTCAGAGGAATTTCATTGTTCACTCACTGTAGAGACTCTTGGAATATATTCAGACCAGACATGAAGTATTGTCTGGATGCAAAAGGTAAAAAGCAATTGTGTGTGTGTGTGTGCACACGCATTCATTCACACACACACACACACACACACACTAGATATTGGGGTATATTTAGAGAGAGAGAGAGAGAGAGAGAGAGACATACACAGCAGTTGCACTCAACTGCCCTCTTTTGTTGGTTGGACTACAACTATTTACATTCTTTTGTATCTCTTTGTGTGAACTCTCCTTCTCTCTGACTGTCTGTATTGTATGTATATGTATATATATGTGTCTCTCTCTCTCTCTCTCTTGTATGTCTCTTCTATGTTCCTCTCTCTACATTTTAGTTTCTCTTTTCCTCTCCTCCTTCTCCTTTTAGTATCTCTTGTACTTCTCTACATCTCTCCACCTTCTCCCATAGTTCTCTCAGAAGAACCAACACAACACTAATCAATTATATTCTTCTCTTGCTTACATAAGATAAACTATTATTTCCTGTTTTACCAATTTACAACTGAGCCAGGATAATTTTACTGCTTTTTTCACTGAGATACTATGCAACACCAGTTATACAATACAAACACTTGTTTCGACCAGTTATTATATATATATATATATATATATGTATAGTGGCTGTGTGGTAAGTAGCTTTCTTACCAATCACATGGTTCCAGGTTCAGTCCAACTGCATCGCACCATGGGCAAGTCTTCTACTATAGCCTCGGGCCGACCAAAGCCTAGTGAATGGATTTGGTAGACAGAAACTGAAAGAAGCCCATCATATGTATATATGTGTGTGTGTATATATATATATATATATATATATATATGTGTGTGTGTGTCTGTGTTTGTCCCCTCAACATCGCTTGACAACCGATGCTGGTGTGTTTATGTCCCTGTAACTTAGCGGTTCAGCAAAAGAGACTGATAGAATAAGTACTAGGTTTACAAAGAATACATCCTGGGGTCGATTTGCTTGACTAAATACAGTGCTCCATCATGACCACAGTCAAATGACTGAAACAAGTAATAGATATATATACATAGTGTAAAAGTGGGTAAAGACCCCTTTGAGCATGAATGACCATGGGATTGCACCTAGAATGTACCCTTGTGAGGCACAAGTCCAGGCAAGGTTGTTTATGGAAGACTGGCAGTCGCCCGTGTCTTCCCTCTCCACGCCACTGATGTTGTCCAAGGAAAAGGCAAAGGGGCTGATACAGCTTGGGACCAGTGATGTTGCAACTCATTTCTGCAGCTGAGTAAACTGGAGCAATGTGAAATAAAGTCTGTTGCTCAAGAACATAACACACAGCCCGGTCTGGGAATCAAACTCACTACCTCATGATTGAAAAACCTGGTGCTCTAACCACTAAGCCATGGGCATTCCCTGTATAATATGCACTTTTCATTGAAATCACAATTAAGATTTAGGTTATTATATAATACAAGGCATTTCAGTGCAAAGTTTTTTTATTTTTTTAAAAATCCATAAAAATGTGAAAAAAGCTTTCATTTTTTTTATTTTTTAGTTTATTTTTTATTGAATATAGGCGCAGGAGTGGCTGTGTGGTAAGTAGCTTGCTAACCAACCACATAGTTCCGGGTTCAGTCCCACTGCGTGGCATCTTGGGCAAGTGTCTTCTGCTATAGCCCCGGGCCGACCAATGCCTTGTGAGTGGATTTGGTAGACGGAAACTGAAAGAAGCCCGTCGTATATATGTATATATATATATATGTGTGTGTGGGGGGGGTTGTGTGTCTCTGTTTGTCCCCCTAGCATTGCTTGACAACCGATGCTGGTGTGTTTACGTCCCCGTCATTTGGCGGTTCGGCAAAAGAGGCCGATAGAATAAGTACTGGGCTTACAAAGAATAAGTCCCGGGGTCGATTTGATCGACTAAAGGCGGTGCTCCAGCATGGCCGCAGTCAAATGGCTGAAACAAGTAAAAGAGTAAAAGAGTAAATATCAAAATATTCTACATAAAAGAATGACAAAAACTAATCCACTGGATTATAATAGATGATGTACACAGGTACCACTATGCAACAGTTTGTTATACATGGTGTCGTGTGTGTTTTTAAGACAATTTAGACTTCAGAATCACAGCGTGTGTTTTAGTTCCTTCCCCAGTTTGACTTTTTTTTTCCCACATAAATAGTATTTATTGTTAGAATTTTAATATCTCAGTTTCTTATTTCTGTACTGTAAATATATCAAGTTTCAATCATGATGATTGTCATTTACAGTCCTCTTTCCTTGCTGGCATGGGTTGGAAGGCTTGACAAGAGCTGACAAGTCAGAAGCCTGCACCAAGTTCTGTTCTCTGTGGTTTGGTTTGGTTTCTACGGGTGGATTCCCATCCTAGTGCCAACCACTTAATAGAGTGTACTGGGTGGCTTTTTTATCTGGCACCAGCAGTGGTGGGGCCCACTGGAAGACGAGGCCCTTGAAGTAAGCATAGAGCAGTATCGAGGGTGGGGTTGCTTTTGTGCCAGGTGATGAGAGGTTAGGGTATGAAGAGAGGGACAGAAATGAGTTGCAGTGAGAGGAGAAACACGAAGTAGGGGAAAGAGGAGGGGGAGATGGTGAGGTTGTGACATGAGGAGCATTCAAGTTTGAGGGAAGAGGAACCAAGGATTGGGTTGGATGAGTGGTTGGATAAATCCATGAGGGGGAGAAAAATCAGTGCCAGAAATGATTGAGTACCAAACTAAATAATGTACAAAGTTTGTATATTTGGTTCTTAATATTCTCATTTCAGACATTGTACCAAAGTACCGTTTAGTACTTTTAGTCCTCCTTTTTCTCTTCCTTTCAGATTTGTTGCTTTATCCCAGTGTGAGCAATCATCATCATTGTCATCATCATTTTTAACATTTTTTTTTTTTCAAGCTGGTATGGGTTGGTTGAGCCTTCCTGACATAATATTCTCTGGCTAAGTAACCTTCCTGATGCCAAACTTTATTTTTTCCTATTTTTTAAAGCGCCCCTGTGAAGTGGTTGGCATTTGGAGAGGCATCCAGCTTAAAAACCTTGCAAAAAACTGACCTCACCTCTGCTCGTGCCATGTAAAAAGCACTCAGTCCACTCTGCATGGTGGTTGGTGTTAGGAAGGGCATTCAGCTGTAAAAACTGTGCCAAAACAAGACACAGAACTCTAGTACAGGCTCCTGCCTGGCCAGCTCCTGTCAAACCATCCAGCCCATGCCAGCATGGAAGGTGGACATCAGACAGTGATGATGATGATGATGATATTTTGCTCCATGTTGTTGCATATTGAACATGAAGCTGATGCAGACTTTGCTAATGATGTTAATCTGGGATATTAATATCATCATTATTTCTTAAATGGTGTCAACGTAAAGACACCAAGAAACACGCACAACAGGCTTCTGTACAGTTTCCAGTAAGCAAATGTCACTCACAAAGCATTGGCCAACGCAGTGCTTCAGGAGAAGATATATAGTGAACTTGAAACGATGTGGTTGTGAACTCCTTAACCATGTAGCCATGTCTGCAACCATAGTTTGTGATATTATCTGGGTTTTAAACCACTTTTTAAAAGGGAGAATCTGTGTTGTTTAGTTGTAAGTTATCCTTTAACAAACGGACCTCTGAACAAAGACATTCCATCCTTAACCATCCCATCTATCTTGTATATGTACAACTATATTGTGTCCTTCTAGTTTTAAGAGGGTAGAGGATGATTTGAGGACATTTAACTGTTATTTCTTGCAAGTTGAGCAGCCACTGGAGTGGAGACTCTCTCATTGATTCAGGGCTATAATCTCTTGAATTAACTGTACATCTTCTTAATCTTTTAGGAATTCAAGTGTGATAAAACTAAAAATGAGAACCACAGGTGGTTTGATCCCAGAACAGTGAAATTAGCAAACTGATTTGTATATCTTTAAAATGTAGATGAAATTTTTCTGAATATTAAGGCTGTATCTCCCAATAAGTAAAGCATGGTCATATCTGGAAACCCTAGTTTTAAACTCAACATTTTTTTCTGCTCACCGAATTTCTTGTGTTTGTATATTCGAACTACCCAAGTGCAGAGCTGACTGGTCGCTCAATAATTAACTGCAAACAGAATGGTTGATATTGTGCAGATGAAAGACAAACTCATATTGTTCAGTCAGTAGAGATGTCAGCCAGAGAACTTTTATCTTATTTGGGGATGGAAAAAAATATGAATGACGCTAAGCAGTGAGATGTATCAGTCATGAGTCCAAACTGTTTGCAAAGATAACCGTCCACCTATAAAAATAATAACCCTAATAATACACAAATATCTAAATTTATACTTTTTGAACCACCCACCACAACTTCCAGCATAGAAAACTAGATGTAAAGCAGGTAAAAAAAACTGAACAAAAAGATGCCAAATTCCTCCAGCTTCACTTTGTTTTTTATTCCTCCATGCTGATAAAAATAAATTCCATTAAATTTGGTAGGCCAAAGTCAATTGACTTTATCTCTTTCCTTACAAACTACTTTTATGCTTTTTCATCTGGATTGCCATTTTGTTTCCTTTTTTTTAAATTTTTGGGTAACATAATATTCCCGGAAATGTTTTCTCTCTCTCTCTCTCTCTCTCTCTCTCTTTGTAATTACATCAATTGAAGTCCCTGTTTATGTAAAGGAGGGAAAGATGATGAATTGTGGGAAAGATTAATGTCAGTTTTCCCCCCGTTCTTCTGTTTGGATTCTTATTTTCACAAATAAATGTATTTGTCGATAAATATTTTATGCCTTGTAGAAACTTCAGAGGTGAAAAATGGTTGTGTATGTGTGTGTAGAATTGTATCTTTGTTTTACAATTTGTTTGTGAGCTCTCCTACAAATTATGAATGATCATGGTCTTTGGTTGTAATGATGATTATTTCTAACTTTGGCATAAAGCCATAAATTATGGTGGAGAGGTTTCCATCCTTTTCTCCAGAGGAAGAAATGCAAAGTTGACTCTGGCAAAATTTGAACTCTGCACGTAAAGAATTGGAAGAAATGCCACTAAGCATTTTGTCCAATGCATTAACAATTCTGTCAGCTCACTTTAACCCTTTTGTTACTGTATTTATTTTGAGATGCTCTGTATTTCTTTCAATTACTTTAAATATAACAAAGAATTTAGTAAAGTAACTTATTTATCATTCAGCTAGTGTTAGGAACATAAATTGTGACTAAAGTTTGGTGGAAGGTTTTAATTCAAAACTTATGAAAACAAGACATTTGTACTCAGAGCCAGAGCCGGTTTCAGCCAAGGTTTATGATAATAATAATAATAATTGTTTAAAATTTTAGCACAAGACTAACAATTCGGTGGGTGAGATAAGTTGATTACTTTCACCCCAGTGTTCAACTTGTTTTATTGACCCCGAAAGGATGTTTAGTTAAGTTAATTTTTTTGCTCAAAAAGCAAAAAGCAAGGCCACGTAGGGGGACATGGAGTTATGTACAGGGAGGGTGTTCATGCAAAGAGTTCAGGCCATTTCTGGTCAAGAGAGACTTTGAACCGAGCGGTCGTCGGCATCTTCACTATCTCGTCCGGCAGCTTAGTCCACGGATCCGCAACCCGGACGGAGAAAGCCCCTCTCCTTTGATTGAGATGAAATCGTCGCAGATAGAGCTTTTCGGAGTGACCCCGCAGCCGACGCTCTGGAGCAGGAGTGAAGAACAGTTCTTTCGAGAGGTTAGAGGCAAAGTCGACCTTGGCAGAAATTGAACTCAGATGAAATGCTGCTAAGCATTTTGCTTGGTATTCTAATGATTCTGCCAGCACAATGCCTCAATAATAATAATAATAATAATAATCATAATAATAATAATAATAATCATAATAATAATAATAATAATAATAATCATAATTTTGTTCTATATTTAAGAGATGAGGAATTATGTACATTATTTACATTTGATGGATATTTGTCCTCATCTTATTAGTTGGGTTCTCATTCCTAAGGTATTTTTTGATATTCCAGGCAGTGACCTGAATAATAATAACAATAATAATAATAATGATAATAATAATAATATTGAAAAATACATTAGGAATGAGAACCCAGGTTCGAAATTTCCCCAAGACTCCTGATGAAGGCTGGAGAATATATCAGCCGAAATGTATTAACAAGAAACAAGATGAGGGCAAATTTCTGTCAAATGTAAATAATGTAAATAATAATAATTTTGTTTATTGGTTACAAGGCCCCAAGACTCTGAGGACAATATAAGGATGAAATGTAAACCTGCAACACAACAGTGGAGTTTATATCAAATAATAAAAAAAAAAAAGTGGGGCAGCAAAAATAAAGAATATATGAACTCAATTCCTGCAATAAGTGGAGAGTCAGAAAACATAGGGTGACTTGAGGGAAAACCCTACAGAAAAAGGTCCAGATTACCCAAAGCATCCAAAGTGCCCTCTCCTGTTTTCTTTCCTTCTTTGAAAAGCATGTTTGTGGTAGAAGCATCCTCATTCATCTTTTGTTTAGCACACCAGAGGGCAGCACCTTCTCTGCTCTCAACTTTCTCTTCTCGTAATATTTATTTGGAAAAGTTGTTGAAAGCTTGGCTAGAGAGGAAGATGCTTCTAATAATAATTGGTTCACATTTTGGCACCTGGCCAGCAATTTCAGGGAATTGAGTAAGTTGATTACATTGATTGCAGGACTTGACTGTCCCTAGAGGGATGAGAGACAAACTTAAGTTATCCTTGGCAGAATTTGAACTCAAGATGTAAGGCGTTAAAAGAAATGCTGCGAAGCATTTTGTCCCCAAAACACCAACGATTCTGCTAGCTTGCTGCCTTAATGATACTGCTGCTGCTGCTACTACTACTACTACTAATAATAATAATAATAACGATAATAATAATTTTTAATAAGGGTGTTTGACTAATAATTGTAGGAGAGCAAGGTGTAGTAGAATGAACGATTGAATCTACCCCAGTGTATTACAGGTATCTGTTATGGAAAAATGAAAAGGCCAGTCAAACCTAGCAATGTTTGAAATAATGAAATATTAGCATTCAGTTTGGCATTTGGCCATTTCTGCCAATGCAATTACTCAAGCAATCATAAAAATAATAATAATAATAATTTTCTTTGACTAGGCACAAGGCCAACTTCCATAGAGGAAGTGGCAGTTGATTGCATCGACAATCACAACAACAATAATAATAATAATGATAATAATAATATTGGTGATGATTCTTTTATTAACACAAAACATCAAACACAGAGAATTATTATATTTGTTGCCCTTGTGGCAAATAAAGAAAACGATAGAAAGTCTAATGAAATTTCAGTCTTTCCGGGGTCGATTTTATCTTTTTCCTCTCTGGGGCTTAATTAAAAAAAAATACCAAGGTGTGTCTACTGAGGTTGAAGCTAATCCACTACCCTTGTCCAACTGTCCCCTCAGAACTTGTGCACCTGTGCCAGTATAAGAGAATAGGATAGAATTGGTAAAGTCAAATGCTTGATGTTTAGTTACATTCCTTTACATTTTAAGTTCAAATCCTGTCGGGTTATCTTATCTTTACCTTCCATCTTTTCAGAGTTGATAAAATAAAAAAAATCAGTTGAACACTGGAGGCATTAGAATCATTTCACCTGCTCTCCTCCCAACTTCAGGCTTTCTTCCAAGATTAGAAAATCATTATTACCATTCTGCATGCACTCACATAATGTCCAAGTACTGCTGACTTGTGGGGTTATGTCGATGTTGAACAGCTGTCATCGCATATCAGATGAATTTGACCATTGGCCAAATCCATTGTGAGGATTGCCCCACCACCCACCTTTAACAATGCAGAGTAGGTGATGTTTGTGTGATGAGTGGGTATGGCAAAAGAGGGTGTGTGGTGGATGAGGCTGAAAGGATTAAGGTAAGACACCTGTCTCTGTGGTCAAGCCCTCATCAACTTTTAAAGTTCCACCTAGAAAAGAAGTTCAGGTGAAGAGGGAAGTGCTATTTGCCAGTGAATTTGTGATAAAATGGGTGACTTTGGTTCGGGTGAATGGCCTTACTCTAAGCCTGCACCTGTAGATTGGCCAGCAGGAGGTGGTCAGGGGAATGCTGGATCAGCAGGGTTTCTTGAGTGGCCCTGGCTGGAGCTTCTCCTGTATCAGGAAGTCAGCATCATTCATGTTATCACATACTTTGCATACTATTCTTTTGTTTCAGTCATTTTGACTGTGGCCATGCTAGAGCACCACCTTTAGTTGAACAAATCGACCCCAGGACTTATTCTTTGTAAGCCTAGTACTTATTTTATCGGTCTCTTTTGCCGAACCACTAAGTTATGGGGACATAAGCACACCAGCATCGGTTGTCAAGTGATGGTGGGGTGGACAAACACAGACACACAAACATATACACACACACTTATATACATATATATATATATATATATATATATAATATATATATATATATATATATATATATATATATAGTAAAAGACACTCGCCCAAGGTGCCATGCAGTGGGACTGAACCCGCAACCATGTGGTTGGTAAGCTACTTACCACACAGCCACTTCTGCACCTGTTATATGTATAGCTTTATTGCATTTAACTGATTTTGTTTTTCCATTTCTTTCTCCAAATCTCTTATGTAGATTCTTATCCTTGTGATGTCTCCTTCATCTATGCCCCTGTGGCTAATAAAAGAAATTATTGATATTGCATATAAATGGAGTGTGATTCTAATGATTTCTTCTTAGGCCTGGCACAGGAAGAGTTTAAGGAATATGGCAAAGGGTGTTGTGATGTTCATGCAGATCTCACAGAAATTAAATGAGACGTGTTTAGGTGAGATATGAAAAAAACAAACAAACAAAAAAAAGCAAAAAAAAATTTATGCCTCAGGCTGTAATTGCTGAGAATGTAGTTACCGTTTAGATAATTCCAGCTAATAGTGTTTTGACTCACCATTATCTAACGAGATTTTGTGATGTTAATGCTTTTCTCAAAACTATCAATGCGGTTAAGTGATGTGAAATAGCTTCAGAATCCAAAACTAGGTTGCAGACTCTGTTCACAAGATCTTCTCTCTTGATTCTGAATGCTTGCCAATAATAATCATAATAATAATAATAAATTCTGATATTATTATCATCATCAATTACTCTTTTGATTGAACAGCTTCATATAAATACTGTGTTTTTCATAAACAACATTCAGACTCTCTCTCTCTCTCTCTCTTCTTTCTCTCTCTCTCTCTCTCTTCTTCTCTCTCTCTCTCTCTCTGACTCATTGCTTCTCCATATCTTTCTCAGTGTTTGTTGCTCTTCTTCTTCTCTCTCTCCTTCTCCCTTGTTTTGATGCTCTTCCATTTTTAAGATTGCTCAAGAAGAATCCAAGTGGCAGGCAGGGGGCAAATAGTGGTGTGTGTGTTAGTAGACTAGGGACTGCAGTCAGTGTTGGTGGGGTCAGAATGGGGTTGGTTTGGAGGTGAACCGTTTCCTTCCTATTGCATTTCAATTCTCTACCACATACAGATGAAGTGCTGATGCATTAATCAATAAAGCTCTGTTCAGAAGTTAAACCCCTTAAATCCTTCCATACAAACTATTTTTTTTTCCCCTTCTTTGTTGCAGTTTTATTTTTCTTGTTTTTACTGTTGCATTCTTTTCTCTCCCCCTCCTCCTCCTCCCCCATTATGATCTGCCTTAAGAAATTAAAGCTTTAAAGGAGTTCTGTTGGTGTAACAGTTTCTGCCAACCATTTGAGATTCTTGTTTATAGGAACACCAAAAAAAGAAGAAAAAAAATCTTTACTAAAAACAGTGAAACTCCCCCTTTCCCTCTCCCCATCTCATTAAAAAAGAATCTTTTTTTTTCCTTTTCCAATTTGATATTTAAAAAAAAACAAACTTGTTTATCAATTTTGTTTAATTCAATTTCATCTTTTATTTATATTCAGTATTATGGAAAAGATTTTCCTTCTGCCATTAATAATTTCAATAAAAACTTGAGAATATTCAAGTGTGTGTGTGTGTGTGTGAGAGAGAGAATGTGTCAGAAGATGGTGGTAACTGTGAAGAATGGAGCCTGATTTTGAACATTGATCTTGTAACGGATTCGTGTCGTTTATTCTATATATAAAACCTGTCATCAGCTGAGCTAATCTTGTTTACAGTTCACAGCTTTTGAGAGTTCTGTGTAATGATTGTCTTCATATGATCATTCTAATTCTCTGGGTTGTCAGTCACTCTGTGATTTTTGGCAGGACTTATGAATAATGGCTACTGCTTACTTTATGTAACTATCCTGATTTTATAAACACTTATTTTGATGAATTGACTTTTTGCAAGTTTACATCTGTAATGATTTCTGTAGTTAAAACATTTTGTGAATCCTGTCCAAAGACATTGATGCCAACAATTATTGGAAAGGTTGCTTCTGAAAGACATAGCTCTGGGTTGGGTCTCACTGTGTGGCCCCTTGGCCAAATGGCTTCCACTACAACCTCACTTTGCTCAGTACTATGTAAGTGGAATTTGGGATAAGGAAGCAGTGCAGAAGTCTTCTCAGTGTGTGTGTGTGTGTGTGTACATGTGTGTTGTGACCCTCTATCTCTTGTAACTTAGCAGTTTGTTATTGATTGATTTCTATAGAGATTGTTAAAATAAGCACCTGATTAATGAAATAAATACTAGGGTTGATATGATTAAAACCCATTGAGACTGGTGCTCCAGTATGGCTGCAGTCCAATAACTGAAACCAGAAAATGAATAAAAGAAAAAAAAAACAGGGGTTGGTGTGGAGGCAAAGCATAAAATACATAAAATAAGATTTGGGAACTGATGGTTACATGTAGGTTGACTTAAGCTCAGCTGATATATGTGGCACATCTGTTGTTCCATATTTTAGAATAGTCAGAGATAGAATTCTATGCACCCTTGACGCTTTTTCTTTTTTGTTTCAATGAAGAGAAAAAGCTTTGGCACCTGTAAGCCTTTTCAGATTAGTGAGATTAGGGTTCGGGTACCGGTTCAGTTTGGACATCTTGCTTGAAGGGAAAATCTGAACTGAAATGTTCTGAGATGGAAAGATTGCGGCAGAATTGGGGGTGGAATGGTTTAGTAGAAAGTTTTTATGGTATGAGAGGATGTAGGGATGATGAGAGAAGAAGAGGCGGGTGTAATTAGGTTGGAAATAGTCTGTTAGTCAGAGAGTCTGGAATTGTTGTATTAGTAATAAAAGAAATAGGGGAGAGAGAATTTTGAGTTGTGGGTGGGGGTGCGATTGTGGGGAAAAGCTATGCTGTATCAGATATGGGAGTGAGATTTTAAGATGTGGTGCAGTTATGTTTTCTGAAGATGGCTAACATTGAGCATATTATTCTGAAGAACAAGCCTAGATTTTGAGATGTTTTTTTTTGTTGTTTTATAGTGATTGAGAAGGGAAAGGGTTCTGTTTCAATGACCCCATGATAGACATATTGATACACTACCCCCACTAATTTGCTCTACATCCAATCAATAGATCTTTTCCTTCTATCCCCAAAATGATGAGAGATAGTTATGCTTGGTGCTCTCTGATTGAGTTGATGTATGACCAAATGCGTTCCATCCATGACCATCTTATCTCTTTGTATATCTACAACTACATTGTCCTCATCCTTTCTTTTTGGAGATGTTAAGGTATGATTAGAGAGAATTTGGCTGCTATTTCTAGTATGGGAAATTGATTATGAAGCAGTTTCGTTGTTGGCTCGTCATAAAGTTGATTAGTTTTGCTTCTCATTTTTTTATTCCTGCTGATCCTTTAACCCTTTAGCATTTAAACCGGGCATATATGGCCAAAAGTATTCTGCCAGTTTTATGTTCAAACAGGCCAGATCTGGTCTCTCACACCAACCCTACAATATCGTTTTAAAAATTAGCAGCTACCTCATCAAAATCTCATAGCTACAAGATAATGCATGATTAGTTCAAAACAATGTGGATTAACCCTTTAGTGTTCAGATTATTCTTTCAAACATAATGCCTATTGATTCACATTGATTTGAATTAATCATGCATTATCTCATATCTTCAAGATCTTGATGGTGTAATTACTTAATGTAGAATAACATTGTAGGGTAGGTGTGAGGGCCTGGATCTGGTCAGTTTGAACAAAAACAGATTAAATTTTTTGGCCGAATATGGCCAGTTTAAATACTAAAGGGTCAAAAAAGCATTAATTTTGGCAGAATAATGCAAACACTAAACGGTTAAACTCTCACTAATGTCGCCTCACTAGTTGTTATATAATTTTGGCTCCTTATTTCTTTTTCCACTGGTCATTTTATTTTTATTACAAAGTTTCTTGGTCTAAAATTTAGGGACTTACAAATATGAGATTCCTGTTTCTAAAGACAGTAGTAGAGATTGTTTGAAGAATTCCTTGGCTTTTGCTATTGAATTTCTCAGTCTCTGTTTAGAAAATCTCACAGGAATACATCATGTTTCATGGTTGAATGAGTTGGTTTTTGTTTGGAAGGAAAATATATCTAAGCCAATAATTACTATGCAGATAAACTATAATTTGAGGAAACTAGTGTGTGTGGCCTGTTCGATGTATGCTGCAATGCTTGAGAGAAGAAATATTTACCTAATGTTTGGGGTGGAGAACTTCATCACAGATTTAATCAATTTTCCAAATCTTCAATATTTTCTCCTCTTACGGAATTGCAATAAACATAAATTTTAGCTTTTCACAAATACAACTGCTTTCGTTTGTTTGGGAACATGAAAGAATTGCTCTCTCCTCTCTCACACACGAACGCACATACATGCGCTCACACACACACACAGATATGCACACACAACCATATTTGTGGATGAGAGAGAGAGAGGGAGGGAGAGATGTTGAGACTTGTAGCTGTGGTTCTACCAGCAGCTCTCTTTCGGCTGGTTGGCTCAGTGAGTTGCCACTGATTGTGGTCGGCCTCTGCTCGCTTAACACTTCCACTTTGAAGTACTTCACAAGCCAGTCAAATGGCCCATGTGACACTGCTGATAAGTAATGGTGGTTCTAGTAAGATGGGGAGGGGACAGCCGCAGTGGTTTTTGCTGGGATAGAAGGGGAAAGAAGCTGGTAAGTATGGAAAAGCTACCAATAGCAACAATGGTGGTGGTAATATTATATTTGATTGGCATTAGCACTGAGGCAGCTACATACACACAAACACACGTTATACACCATTTATGCAGAAAATCAATCATAGACATCGTATGTCCACCCAGACACACTGGCACTGTATAGATATATATTCACAAAATCACATAATGTATAGCTAAACATAGGCGCAGGAGTGGCTGTGTGGTAAGTAGCTTGCTAACCAACCACATGGTTCTGGGTTCAGTCCTACTGCGTGGCATCTTGGGCAAGTGTCTTCTGCTTTAGCCGTGGGCCGACCAATGCTTTGTGAGTGGATTTGGTAGACGGAAACTGAAAGAAGCCTGTTGTATATATGTGTATATATATATATGTGTGTATGTATGTGTGTGTCTGTGTTTGTCCCCCTAGCATTGCTTGACAACCGATGCTGGTGTGTTTATGTCCCCGTCACTTAGCGGTTCGGCAAAAGAGACCGATAGAATAATTACTGGGCTTACAAAAGAATGTCCCGGGGTCGAGTTGCTCGATTAAAGGCGGTGCTCCAGCATGGCCGCTGTCAAATGACTGAAACAAGTAAAAGAGTAAAGTGTATACACTTTCATATACCCAGCTTATGCCCAGTCTGGATATTTCTAAATGGAAAGAAACTTCCCTAGAAGAGAAGGTTTGTGAAGTTGAGGGAAAGAGCATCCGTTATCTTGAGAGTTCTTGTTTAGCCCCAGGCCAACCTTGATTAAGTAAGTTTATAATTCAATGCATTCAAGTTATCTTCTTGTTTTATTTCTCTTTCTGTTTCCCTCATGGTATAATTTGAGGGAGGTTTGGCTGCTATTTGTAGAGAGGTTTCTTGTTGTGGCAGCAAATAAGTGTAAAGTAATTGACAGGTGTAAGGTATCAATTTGGTCGAAGGAATTAGGTTGTATGACTTGGTGTGGTATTTATAGCATTTCAAAGAAGAAAGAAAAACAAACGGCTTTTATGTTCTTCAACAAATGCAGAAAGGAATAATTGCTTCAGCAGACCTGCTTCTTTCTTATCTCACCTCCCATCACTCCCTCCTCTGCTCAAAACATTCAACCACCACCGCCACCATTCTCTTCATTTCATTGCTTTACTTTGCTCACTTCCTGCTGAGAAAGATGGACAGTGCTTGCCTCTCAGACAGGTAAAGATGTGGTAAAATTCAGAATCTAATCTGAAAGTCTGTCTCCACAAAAATTAGTTCCTAACTTTTTTACTGTAAACTCCCCAAAAGTTGATGGGGTTGGAGGTGACATAGCAGGGGGGAATTCCACCATCGGTCACAAGTGTGTGTGTGTGTGTGTGTCTGTATGTGTGTGTGTGTGTGTGTGGTTGTTATTTAGTCTGAAGCCCCAAAGCAGCAAACTGACATTGTTGTTAGAATGTAGAAGAGAAAAGCTTTGCAGTATTCTGGTTGTGAGTTCAAATCCTGCTGAAGTCTTTGTCTTTCATCTTTGCATGGTTGCTAAAATAAGTGATGAAGCATTGACACAATGTACCTAGGACTACATTTCAGCAAATGTACATTAGTGATTGTTCTGTGTTACTTAACAAAGGCAGGCAGTTGTATTTGTGAAAAAACTAAAATTGGTATTGAAGGTTTTGAGAATTGATTAAATCTCTGATGAAGGCCTCCACTTCTCATATTTCTTCTAACAGTTCTTTAACACAAACCATTGTTACTTCTTCCCATTCATTCATTCAGATCAGGAATTAGTTTCTTTTGAATATAATTTCATCTTTGTATTTTTGACCTCTCCATCCCTCTCCTGTTGTCACATTGAATAAATTTTCTTTTGCTTCTGGTGTGGTGGTCAGCTACAACACAATGTCAGTGACAGTGTGAACTTGTGACCCTTGTAGCAGTAACCTAGCAACTTAACTCTTGTATTGCAACGCATTTAGGCAATTGTTGAGTCTGATGCTTAAAATAACAATGGATTTTGGACTGTTACGTGTTTTTTTTCCTTGCTTTTGTTTTGTGCATTTCATATTCTTGATAGTTTCTACATCATCTTCCTCATCAAATCATTCTATTCCACTCACTACCAGCATCTCACCCACCTCCTCCTCCTCCTAATCATCAGCTTCCATTTTATGATGAATGAGGCCTGTTCTCTACTTCAGTTTTATCCACCAGTCTCCAGGTTCACCATTGCTTTGTTGTTCCCCACTTCTTCATTCATTTTCACAGCTGCCCTTACCCCTCTCCCCTCCCCCATCCCTTACAAAAAGAGGAGGTCAATTATGGCATCTGTTTGCTGGCAATTGTGTATGTAGGTGTCTTTGCATGTATGTGTGTATATCTATGTGTAGGTGTCTGTGTATGCATGTGCCTGATTATCAATGTGCATGGGTGCCTGTGTGTGGGTGCCTTTCTGTATGTGTGTGTGTGTTATGTGAGCATCTGTGCGTGTGTGTATTAGTTTATGGATAACTGTTTCTTTTGCCCACGTCTTCCTTCAAACGAGTTTTCTCTTGCAACAACGGTTGTGCCTGTGTTTTTGTGTATTGCAGTGTTTGTGTTGTTTGTGTTTGTTATAATCATGCATGGAGGACGTTTCGTGCAGCTATGATGCTTTAAATTTACAAGGAGGATCATATTATCAACCATGATGTTCATGATTTTCCAATTATTTCTAACCAGGAAGCTGAAGTACTTATAACTTTGCAGCTGAGTTACCAAGTCAACCAATGTTAAGAACTTACAGCTGTACAGCATCATCATCATCATCTGTCCCTTTCCTATCATCACTTTTTTTAATGTCTGATATTTTTCATGCTGGTATGGATTGGATATATATATATATATATATATATATATATATATGCATACATACATACATAATTGTTAAAGACAAGCATTAAGGCAAGACAAACATCTCAAGTCATATCTGTCGTTACTATTGAAAAAATTCAAAGTCTTACAGCTGTTTATGGGATATTCCAGAGTATGGATATTCCGTTATTGGAGACAAATAAGTAAAATGAGGAAGATATAGATTTGTATGTGGGGGTTATTCGTGGTGGTGGTGGGGGTGAATTTATTTACATTTGGATTTAGGGAAGAATTTGAAAGTGTGGAAGAATTTGTGTTTACATGTTGTGAGGGCTTCGTTGTGTTTGTTAAGCAATTGTGGTGAGTTATGAGTTAAAATTTTGAGGCCACAAATGGAGTGCTGGCCCTGATATGGGATACCAGAATCTATTATAGTCCAGGAAATCTACAATGGCTCCATAACTACCGTCTCGGCTATAACCTTGGAGCCCTGGTAATACATTACAGCACTTACTTAGTGTACTTAGTCGTTTAGATCACCTGTGAACTAAACCCCTATATTTTGTATATATATATCATCATCGTTTAACATCCGCTTTCCATGCTAGCATGGGTTGGACGATTTGACTGAGGTCTGGCGAACCAGATGGCTGCACCAGACTCCAATCTGATCTGGCAGAGTTTCTACAGCTAGATACCCTTCCTAACACCAACCACTCCGAGAGTGTAGTGGGTGCTTTTACGTGCCACTGGCAATGAAGGCCAGTCAGGCAGTACTGGTAGACACACACTCATATATAGTCATTATCATTTAACATCCGTCTTTCCATGCTGACACATGATTTATTTATAGCAAGTAAAATAGCACCACTTCATATCCAGAAAAAATATTTCAGATAATTCTGTGCGTTTATTAATGTTTATATAATAAACATAAAACGATCATATATATCCCTCCCCCTCTTACACAATACTCTGTATTAACTGAATTTGTTCTATTCCAGTTTACTATTTTACTGGATGAGCAAAATCTTTTGCATCTATTTATTGCATTCCTGAATTGATCATCTCATCTACGCCCATTTGCGATATGGCCTGGAGAACTGCCTGAAGCAGAAACAACTTGGGTGGATTTGGGGGGAAAGATTCTTTGTTGCCTGGAATGGTAAAACAATGACACCATTGAGCTTTGTTCCATTTATTTACTGCTATCTTCTCTGCTCCTCTAAACCTTGACCTCCTGTATACCTTCCTCAATCATTCTGTTTTCTGAGAAACAATCGAGACAATTACAAGAAGCCAGTTAGATCGTATTTGTAACCAGCATGAAGAAAACTAAAATGGTTTCATGATTAATGGCCGTGCATGTCCCACTAAAGTTTCAAACTTATCTGTTTATCTTTAACATTATTACTATGAATACACCAGTTAATATAAATCCACACTAAATTATCAAATAAACATGTTTATATTTGTATCTGTATCTGCATCTGTGTGTGTGTGTGTGTGTGTATGTGTACATATACACACACATACACAGTAAGTAAGAGAAAGCAAGATAAGCTCAGTGTAGAAAACAGGTAGTAGTGCTTGAATGACTTCAAACTTAAACCCTGACCTCTTGATCTTGGGAAAGGCCCACAGCGTCAACAGTGGCTATAAGAGAAATTCAATATGCAGGTATTAATTTTGACTGACACAGTTAGACTTGATACGTATGCATGCGTGTGTGTGTGTGTGTGTGTGTGTATGTATGTATACACACACACACACACACACACACACACACACACACACACACACACATACATAAAGAAATTATGTAATGTCTTAAACTCAACAGCTGTTTCAGGAAGCCAAGTGTTACATAATCATGATTTGCTGGTGTTATATGCAAAAGTCATGGTTATGTAACTGGTGACTGATCACATAAAGATATTACAGTAAGTCCAACTCCCCTTTTCAAGAGAAGACTGGTAAAAGCAGAGTGTTTATTTTCTTGTGGTTTCAATTGTAGGGCTGTGGACTGAGCACTAGCAATTGTGCCCCTAATGTAGATACCAGCCTGGTGGGAATGAGGAGGAGTCACGACCTGACATTTATATGCCATTTTGTAGCATAAACAAAATCCATACAACAGGCATAGTTACATATATATCAAGCTTGACTATGTTTATCTACATTGCTGCCTCTCTCCCCCTCTCTCTCTATATGTTTGTTTGTAGTGTGTGCACACACATGCATATGTATGTATGCATGTATGAATGATGGCTCTTCCACTCCAGCTAAGCATATGACAGCTGCACCAGCAGCTGACTGGTCTTCATTTCTTGCTGGGACATGAAGTGACATTCCTTGCCCAAGGGCACTGTGTGTTGCTTGTTCCAGGAGTCTCTATAGACACACAGACCCCCCCCCCCGCAACGTGGATTTGTATGTATTTTTATATCTCTGTCTCCCTCTCACTCCGTTTCTCTAGGTTCTTGGGTGTGGATTTATACTAACTTGTGTCTATGAGTAAACAAATGCATGTAGCCTATCACATTTTCTCTTCATATTAAATTTGTTTACATATCACTTCAACTAAATGAGTAAATAAACTCTGCTTATTCCTCATTTGTATATCCACATTAGTCATATATATATATATATATATATATATATATATATGTGTATATATATATATGTATGTATATGTGTATATATATGTATGTATATGTGTATATATCTATGTATATATATATCTATGTATATATATATATATATATATACACACACACACACATACATACATACATCATACATACACATACAGATGCACGTGTTTTATGTGTGTTTTACGTAATTTTCATCTGGTTTTATTCTATTAATCTAATTTATAGATTTTCTCTTATTTTTGCTGTTTTTTTTCTTTTTTTTTTTCTCTTAACTTTTTCTATTCCAAACAGAGTGAATTACGAATATCTTCTTGGGTAGGTTGTCTTTTATTCCAGATAATTCTCTTATTCAACATGTGTGTTTGCACGTCACTAAAAAAGCAAATTAATAAAAAAAAAAAGGGGCATTTTCTTCACGGTTATTTATTTATCTACACAAAAAGGAAAATCTTATTCACATTGTTATTATTATTTTTCCTTAAAATTCTTTTTAGCTTCTGCTTAAAGTTTTGCAAAATAATTTCTGGGCTTCCCTAATTACTACCACTGATGTTCTTGTTATTTTTATTTGTCTGGTGAAGATAGCAGAATGGTAGAGTGCCAAATTAAACATTTTGCAATGTTTGGGTTTGCCTCTAAATATTCTGTGTTTAGTTTTTGTAGCATTAACTTTTTTTTTTTCATCTCTCTGCACAGGAGAGTGGGGCTCAATAAAGAAATATACATTCAATATACATAGGTTGATTGCAATTCCTTATACCTGTTTTTCTTTAAAAATCGGTCTAATCAACTGAAATCATCATTATTATTAGCTTGAGTGGATGGGCCTACATTGAGTGTCTGTAGGTCAGGAAATACAGCTGGCAAAGTGCACTTACAGCTCAGTTAAAGTAATGCTGGGTAAATGGAGATCCTTGACTGGTCCTGGATGGTGATCTCCCTCTTGGAATTTTCTCATCATCATTGCTTAACGTCTGTTTTCCATGCTGGCATGGGTTGGACGGTTTGATTGAGGACTGGCAAGCCAGTAGACTGCCCCTAGCTTCAATCTGATCTGGCAAGGTTTCTACAGCTGGATGCCCTTCCTAACTTCAGCCACTCCGAGAGTGTAGTGGGTGCTTTTTATGTGGCACGGGAGCCCGCCAGGTGGTATCGGCATTGACCACATTCTGATGGTGCTTTTTATGTTCCACTGGCACAGGAGCCAGTCAGGTGGCACTGGCATCAGCCATGACTCCGATTTCACTTGACTCAACAGGTCTTCTCAAGCACAGCATATCGTCTGATGATTCAAGAGAACTTTTAAAGGGGCTGATTATGTGACACTGGCATTGGCCACGGCTGTGATCTCACCTTACTTATTGGGACTTTGATGATATTTGAACTTGGAACCCTAAGAACCAGAAGAAATACTGCAAGATATTTTGTCCTCTGCTCTAACAATTTTGCCAAGTGTTAATAATAATAATAATAATAATAATAATAATTGTCTCAAGGTGGTGAGCTGGCAGAAACGTTAGAACACTGGGCAAAATGCTTAGCAGTATTTCGTCTGCTGCTATGTTCTGAGTTCAAATTCTGCTGAGTTCGACTTTGCCTTTCATCCTTTTGGGGGTCAATAAATTAAGTACCAGTTGTGTACTGGGGTCAATCTAATCAACTGGCCCCCTCCCCCAAAATTTCGGGCCTTGTGCCTAGAGTAGAAAAGAATAATAATTGTCTCTAAGTTAGGCTAGCAGGTTTGAGTGATGTGGTTAGTGGATACCATTGACCACAGTACTTGACCGGTATTTCATCTCTGGAGGAATACAAATGAAAGTTCTCTTCATTGGTACCTGAACTCTGAATGTAAAGAAACAGAGAAAATCCTGAAATTCTGGTGCTCTATCAATTGTGTGCCAATTGTTCATAATATTAATAATTATGATTTCAAATTTTGGCACAAGGCCACATTTTTGGGTAGTGGGTAAGGCGATTACATTGACACCAGTATTCAACTGGTATTTATTTTATCAACCCTGAAAGGATGAAATGCAAAGTTGATCTTGATGGAATTTGAACTCAGAATGCTAAGCTTGCCACCTTAAAGAATGATAATAATGGTAGAAATTTTCAAAAAGACAAAGCACCAGAAATTTGGGGAGAGAGTCTCATTGGGTTGAGTAACCCCAATCCTTGATTGCATTGACCTCAGATGGAGTAACGAGCTGAGTCAATACTAGCACTAATTGAACCTGGAATCTAAAGGGAGATAACTTAATACAAGGCATTCTCTACCAGTTTTGCTCTTCACCATTCCAATAATAACAACAACAACAACAACAGCAGCAATCACTCCCACCATGCAAGTCCAGGTGATGGGATCTTATCTTTCTGCATAACACTCTTTGATAGAGATTTTTAATCAGGAACTGCAATCTGCTGCTTCATCTTCTCTCCGTACCTTTCAGAATCTACCATCCTTCTTACACTTACCACTGCCAATTATTACCATGCCGAACCAAACGAATTCTGCTTTGTCTTTCCTGTTTAATTGTTGTTGGTGCAAAGTCACTGACACATCTCTCAAAATGCCAAGCATTTCCTTTTTATATTTCGCTTCCTATTCTCCACTCACAAAATGTCAGATGGTATTTTTTTCTTTTTATCTTTGTTTCTTTTTTCAATATTTATTTTGTGGTGCAAAGACTGGTAATGGTGTGGTGCTACAATACAAATTGTTGATTTTAGCCAAAATGAGTCTCTCTGCCTTTTAAAGGCAAGGGGGGAAAAAAAATTGAAAAGAAATTGTATAAACAATAACATTGTTTGAATTAAGGTTAGTATTTCTTTTAGACCAAGTGTTGTGATGCTGCTGCTACTACTACTACTGCTGGTGGTGGTTATAATAAACCATCTCTTTTGTTTTGAAAGAGAAGAAATGAACTTTGGACAAAGTATATCCCCACCAGCCTACACATCTCTTGCTTTTCAAAGATATTTTCTGGATGTTGATTATTGTTGTCAATGTTTAAAATAAATATTTTGAAATTTGTGTCTCAAAAATCTTTAGGCTTTCTGTGTCAAGCTTTGCTTCTTTTTGGTATTTCCCCTAAATTGTGTGTGTGTGTGTGGTGTGTGTGTGTGTGTGTGTGTGTGTAATTTATGCCAGCATGAACAGAGGGTGGGGGTAAGGAGATGCAGAGAGCTGCACTAAGAATGCTTGTTATCTCCTGAGGCACACACTGCTGCTGCGGCGTCTTATGAGTAATTTCCCTGAACAGACATTCTGCGCACCAACCAGATGGCATGGCCCCTCTTCTATTAAAGGCAATTCTCTAAACTATTTTCGAGGTTGTCTACCATGATAAGGGTGCTCTGTTTATATTCTGTGCAAATATGTTTTGTTTGTGTATGTATGTATGTGTGTGGGTGGATGGGTGCATAGTCTTAAAACACGAAATCATATTTCACAATTAAATTTTTTTTAATGTTCATAAGTTGAGATGTTGTCTCTTTTATGTAACCCCTTAAGTACCTCACAGATTGTGTGTGTGTTTGTGTGTTGTTCAAATTTATAGAAAAACAAAGACAGGTGTATTAACAAGCATGTGTATTAGTTTGACACTCAGGAAAAATAGAAAGGTCTTTTATGTTTCAAGCCTATGCTCTTCGACAGAAAGGAATAA
>NC_043013.1:23408930-23508930 GCF_006345805.1 Octopus sinensis
GTGGGATCACAGCGTGACTAACAGATTGACATATGCAATAGATTCACAGGAGTAGCTTGTAGTAAGGACACCTATGGAAGGAATTCCATTAAATGCTTGATGGGTTTCTTAGATGTAGTTGATCGCTTGCCTTATTTAGGTAGT
Organism: Octopus sinensis; assembly: GCF_006345805.1. Lineage (NCBI taxonomy): Eukaryota > Metazoa > Mollusca > Cephalopoda > Octopoda > Octopodidae > Octopus > Octopus sinensis. The sequence continues at coordinate 23,409,075 of NC_043013.1, forward strand.
TTAATTTGGACATTCTGAAGGCAGTTGAAGAATAGGGTAGGAAAAAAAATTCGGCTTAGTGAATGGCAGATTGTATGATGCTTGTGTACAAAGTGTGATATAATGCATAATAGCAAGGCATGGACCTCCTGAAGGCAGAGGCTGTGTGATGAAAGGTGGAAAGAAATAGGCTAACACAGTCCACTGGATGGTATGTAAGGTTTATGAGGGAATGATTGGATGTAAGCAGAATCAGATGTTGGTGTGCAAGAGAGGAGACTGCTCTGGTGTGGACATGTGTTGGTGTATGAAGGATGACACTTGATAAATGCAAATGGAAGGAATCTGTTGTAGAGAGAGAGAGAGAGAGAGACAAGAAGTGGTGAAAGCTGATCTGTAAGGGGATCAGCTTGAAGAAAGGAGACAACAAAAGACCACGACAGGCGTTGAAGAACCATCTAGCCCACCTGAGAAAGAAAAATTGATGCCTTCCAAAATGTTAGGATTGAGAGGATGCAGAAATAGAAGCGATCTTGCATCAGTATCATTGGTTAATAGAACTACCTGTTGATTGTGTTGCTGAGTCACACTCCACTGACTGAATCACTCACTGGTGACATTGTGTATGTGTATGCCAAGGATGGGGCTTTTAATTACTGGTATAATCTATCTGGGTTTCTGTGTACCTAATTTCAGCCACAAAACTTAGATTGAATTGACGGTAAAGAATACATTTGCCAAAGGTACCAGTTATTGGGATTGAATCCACAAATTTGTGATTGATAAGTTTTCTTACCAACCCAACTACGTGCACACGCGCGCACACACACACGCACGCACACACACACACACACACACACACACACACACATATCTATATATAGGTTTGTGTTAGTTTTGTCAACATATAATCTGTTTACATGTCTATTTTGTTTAAATTCCTGCCTTATCTCTCTCTGCACATGTGTGTGTGTGTGTGTGTGTACACATACATATCTTGAGGTATGTGTTTCTTTATCTCATCTATCTAAAGTAGCAATTAACAAGACTCATTAATGATGTACTATTCTAGTACTGGTGGCTGTCCCACTGCTGCTGACCACTGTAACAGCTGTGCTAGTGTAATGAAGGCCAACAGTATAAACAATACAGAGTTGTTTAGCCTTGGAAGCAACCAAGTGTCAGTTTTCAAATCTATCACTGGTCATTTATCTTGTTATCCTGATCTAGTCTACCACCAAGCTCTTATTTTCTTAAACGAAATGAGGCCCAATGCTTGTGACTGCAATCATCACTAGGTTAATAGTTGTTAGTAGAATATCTAGTGTGTACTTTGAACTTTAAACTGGTTGTTAACCTTTTCATTACTGTATTTATTTTGAGATGCTTTGTGTTTCTTTCATTTACTTTAAATATAATACAGAATTTAGTAAAATAACTTAGTTATCATTCAGTTAGTGCTAGGAACATAAATTGTGACTAAGGTTTGGTGGAAGGTTTTAATTCAAAACTTATGAAAACAAGACATTTGTACTCAGAGCCAGAGCCGGTTTCAGCCGGGTTTTAAACACCTCATTCCTTCAGCCATTTCACATTTCTGTACTTTGGTCAATTTACATTGACTCTGGTTTATTATTGTTGTTGTTGTATTGAGTCTAATTTCCGGACTTTGGAGTATCCTAGATTGGAACTGAAGCCTGGTTGTTATAATCTTGGTTTTTCTAAGGAGTGAGTGTTATCCATTACCTCACTTCTAAAAATAATGACATTATATTCATTCTTTCTTTTATTCTTTGAATGGTTTCAGTCATAAGACTGCGGCCATGCTGGAGCACCACCTTTATTTTCTTTCAGTTTTGTTGTTGCTTTATGGCTGGGAGTTGGTCTCTGATTGCGCTTGTAGCAACTGATCTTAAATGGTTGGCTGGTCCAGTATCCTTGTTAGGAGTTTATCCAATGTTCTTTTTCTAATGTTTCCGTAGAGTTCTCTTTTATATTTCTGATTTCTTTAGGTAGGCATTTGGAGGAAGTATTTGTGAATATTTTTCATTGCTAAAAGAAAATCCTTTTATATGAAAAGTGGATGAATTAAAAAGGAAATGAAACCAAGAAATGAATAAACCCAATTACTTTCTAAAATGGTTTAAAAACATTGTTTCTTTTCAATCTTTTTTTCTCTTTAAACACTTTTTCCTCAATTATCTTCCTTTTCTTGTGAATTGGTAAAAATAGCAAAACAAAATACAGTCTCTGAGTATGTTTTCCTTATTGAGATAAGCAATGTCTTCAAGAATATCTTCTTCACATCATTACACATATCCGATTTGTTAAAGATTTTGCTTTATTTATCTTCTGATGTCTGTGTTTTTGTTGTTGTTGCTGTTGTTTTAGTCCTTATTAAGAAGTCGTTGAGCTGATAGCATCAGCAGAACATGGAATTAAAATAAGCATTTAATTTCATATTCCTACATTCTGAGTTGATATTTTTTTCTGACCCCCTGGAAACTAAAATATAATTATCCTTAAGTAACTGGAGTCATTACAATTGAATATGGCATTAAAATTTAGGCTTGAGATTAGTCAAAAGAAAATCATTACAATGGGAAAAATTGTGATGGAGGATGTGAGAGGTGGGTCATCATATATGCTGCTTAGTTTCAATTCCTGTTGTCTGTATGATTCAGTCTTCAAACCCTGTTCTGGTTAGTAAATATATTGTGAGGAAAGAATAATTGTAGTCAATGACTAATATTATTTTAATTATTCCAGCTCTTCCAACCTTATTAGATCTCTTCAGTGAAGCATAGCTTTCTGTGTGCTCACTGAATTTGTTGAGTGTATTTGTTAAGGATGAGAGAATGAATTACTCAAGTTGCTATGCACATGAAAAACAATAAATTGTTAATTAGAGATAATTACATGCTAAGAGAAAGACACTATTAATTGATGACTTCCACTGATGTCTTTATAAAAGAACTTGAATGTCACAAGTCACTTTCATCCTAAAAACCTGAGATCTTATGAGTGTGTGGCAGAGATGGTACAGCATGGGACCAAATGCTTTATAATATTGAATGTTGTTCTTACATTCTCTAGGTTCAAATCCCAAAGAGGTTACTTCAACTCTTCATTTCTTCAGGGTCGATAGAATAAGTCCTGAACAATTGTAGATCTATTTGACTTGAAATTCTTTGTGAATCTGTGGTATTGTAATCTGTGCAAGAAGTAATTATTTTAGCAGGTGTTGAGGACAGTCATTAACGAATCAGACTCTGATGCTCTACTATATTTGAATTGGAACTTTTTTACCATTCTAAATTTTATAAAAATCTACCATTTTATTCTTTGTAAACTTGTGATTTATTTCTGCTTGGAAATAATTACCTTGTAATTGGAAGTGTTTCCTAGGAAATGCTGCCATTAGCTCTCATGTTTAGTTAAATGTAAGGTTTCAAATAAATACAAAAACCGATTTGAAAATATTGTAATATAAAACGGAAAAACAAAAAAAAGAAATTTGCTAACTAAATAGCAGTAATTATCTTAGTTTTTCTCCAAAGCTTCTAAATCTTTTAGTATTAAAAGATAAAATAAGCTATCTTTAAAATGTCAAAATGTTTAATAACTTCCTGTTGAAAAATGAAATTGTGTGTGTGTGCGTGGGTGAGAGAGAGAGAGAGAGAGAGAGAATGAGTGTGTGGTGTTTTTGATATGGTTTTATGGCTGGTTGTTCCTGCTATCACCAGACTGGGTTCCTTTTATTATGCCATCAGCACATGTTCTTTTCTGTGGAACAACCAAAGAACCCGCTTTATTTTGTATCAGTACATTTATTCAGAGTTGCTGTCCTTTCAGATGGGTCATCTGCACAGGCTTGCAGAATGCACATCCCCTTTGCGTGTTCCTTCCTTCTTTTAGACATGGTTTTTACAGCTGGATACCATTTGTATTTAGAACCATTTAACTGCATGGATTTGGTGCAATTTATGGTGTCAATGGCCCCCATGAGGTTGCTGTAAAATGTCCTCTACCTCATTTGCTTTTGTTTCTTACATTTTCTGACAGAGGGCAATGATTCTATAAAGGGATTCTGTTTCTATAACCGACCACTTTTCTGCAAGAACTGGGTGTATTTTATCATGCCATCTGCATTAGAAAAGAGGAACTTTTCACTTCTTTAGTTGTATTCTTCTGTTGTGTCAAATTTTTATTCAGAGTTTCTTCTATCCTAGCCATGTCTCTTTGTTAAATATGGAGATGGTTTTGCTCAGAATAGAATCATTGTGGCAGCGTAGTCAGAGTAAATAATAGTTGTCTTTGTGACAAAGGAATGAGGATTATAGATACGGCCAGGATTCACTGTACAAGCTGCACTTTTTTGTTAAAAAGTTAAACATTAAACAGAGAAATGAATTCCTGACCAGCAAGTAAGAGTACAAAGTAGATGTTGTGAAAGATTATAAATAATGAGATTATTTCATTTGTTAAATGAAAATGGGAATGATAAAGAAAATCCAAATGATTGGCATACATACATGCATGCATACACACATGTATGGATTTTATGATTAGACATGCCATCAACCATGCTTTTACATGGAGCAGATTCATGCTAGAACGGAAAATATGTGTAAAACAACCATAATAATAATAATAATAATACACACACACATATATGTATGTCCAGAGTTAACGTTGGTAGTTATACCAGTAATATAACGAATATTTTTATCCCTTAGCTGGTTATTCCAACCTCTAACTCTACTAACCTTATATATATATATATATATATACACATAGTTCGATCAATTAGTATCCGAACTGTTGCCATAGTAACGAAACTGAAGTACAGAGTAAAGCCGCTTGGCACAGATTGACCCCGAACTCTGCTGTGCATATGCACTAAGTTTTAACATTTTTAGCTCACCTCCACTGTTTACAGCAGTGATTGGAAGGAAGGTGTGTAGCATGTGATCGTTGCATTGACCATGACAGAGAAAGTTGAGCAGAGAATTTGCATCAAATTTTGCCATAAGCTTGGCGATACCTGTTCAGAGGCCTACGCAAAGTTTTCAAAAAGTTTTCGTTGTTCTCGACACAATCAAGGAGATCTTGTGCAACTGAAACCCGAGTGTCTTTTTGGTCAGCTGAAAGCAGTTTTGGCACAAACTTGGCAGACATGCATCTCATACCCAAATCTTTAGTGATAATGGACTGAACTGAACCATAACTAACCTAATATCCTGTGATAACTCATGGATGGTGATTCAATGATTTCCTCTCACATCTGCAATGTTTTTCTCAGTTCTGCTGGCTGCAGGTCTCCCAGAATGTTCATCAATATCGGCATTTTTTCGGCCATCTTGGAAACATCTGAACCATTCGTACACTCGTATGTGGATCATACACTCCTCTTCATACACTTTCTGCAACTTTGCGTTGGCCTCTGAGCAGGTGTTGCCATGACAACTTTCTCTGTCTTGATCAATGCGATGATCACACACTACACAACTTCCTCCCAAGCACAGCAGAGGATGCCTGTCAGTTTCTTTTGCTCTTTCTGAGAAAATCCTGGCATTTATCTTGCTCAAACTCCATTCCTATGTCTCTTGAGAATGTTATGACCAATTTTAATTGCCTCTCAATGTTGCTCATGTCACCAGAACATAACATTGGGTCATCAACTAAAAATGTGTGTTTGTTTTATTCTTTTCTGCATATTCCAATCTGTAACCCTGGGAATTCTTTGACAAGACCGACAAGGGGTCCACTGCCAGGGCAAACAACAAAATGGATCAACTAACACCTTGGAATATTCCTCTTGATCACCCAATTCTGTTTGTAACAACAGGTGTTGCTCTAGTAGTTGTTGGTGGTAACTGTGAAGACCATGTTGTGGTCAGTCTTTCAAGGACATTAACTGTAGCAGTTGGTCCATTGGCGAGGTGTAGGGATTCTGGTATCATCCATAAATCAGTGAGAGAGGGAGAGAAAGGAATAGATCATGATTGAGATGTATCCGGGGTGGGGGAGGTTATAAGTTATACAGAGGGGGTAAGGAGGGATGCTTCATAAGAATATGAGGGGAAATTTTAGTAATAGTAAGGAGGTAACTGTAGCAAATGATGGAGAGAAAGGGGGTGTTGGGAAGATGGGTTGTGGTTGGGGTATTGACAGGTGTTAGTCAGTTGGTCTGGTTATAAAGGACGTGCCAGTATATAGGGTCATGATTTTTACTTAGCTTGACATGTCTCCACCAGATGCCTCAGTCACTTGTCTCCTCTTCTGTGAGGCTCTGAAGATCGTTTCTCAACTCTTCATCCCACATCTTCTTGGCTCTAACTCTTCTACAGGTTCCCTCCATAACTGTGTGTGTGTGTGTGTGTGTGTGAGAGAGAGAGAGTTAGTTTGGTGGTACAAACAGAATGGTAGGACCCCAGTACCTGAATGAGAGTGAGTGGCTATATGAGCTGGCAGAAACGTTAGCACGCCGGGCGAAATGCGTAGCCATATTTCGTCTGCTGTTACGTTCTGAGTTCAAATTCCGTCGAGGTCGACTTTGCCTTTCATCCTTTCGGGGTCGATAAATTAAGTACCAGTTACGCACTGGGGTCGATGTAATCGTCTTAATCCGTTTGTCTGTCTTTGTTTGTCCCCTCTGTGTTTAGCCTCTTGTGGGTAGTAAAGAAATATATATATAAAAATATATATATATGAAGAATGTGTTTACTATATGTTGTTGTACACCTTTTACACTAGTTTTTAATTTATTTTTTTTTGGCTTGGGTCAAACACTAGAGTTTAAAGGTTATGGTCTGATGATGTGCATTTTCCGAGTCCCCCCTTCCCCCGTTCACGAGCACGCATTTTTTCATATTTGTTTACAGCAAGTTGTTTTACACCTATTACACTATATTTTTTTCTTTTTGCTTGGGTCAAACCCTTTAGTTTGACCGTTTGCTTTGCAACCATAAAATTCTGGCATCAATTTGGCTGTGGAGCACTTTGAATAGATATCGTTGCCTTGGACTGTCCAATACTGTAGGGGGGAGAAAAATATGGAAGACAGAAACTTTGCAGACACTCGTCTTTGTGAGTGTGAGAGAGAGAGAGTAAGGGAATGGCCAATAAATCAGTACATCAAACAAAAATATGATATTTAATCGAAATCATGTCTACCATCAGGATTTAATCATTTGAGAAGTAGACTAATAAAATAAATATCGGTTAAAGCAGAGAGGTTGATGAAATTGACGAAAACAGTTTAAAGCACTGACCAAGCTCGGACCTAGTCCAAGGATTGAAACCAATAAACGAAAGAAAATTCATATATCCCCCCCCCACACACACACACACGCTCCCTTTCAGTAAAAGTATGAACATTGAAACCTCATTTCTTTCAATAACATTAAACACATTGGATACCAGTTAGAAATGAGAAGATACAGTCATTGTTGTGAGTTGGAAGGGTCATTATGCCAGTAATAACACATGCACTGGTTCAATATCACTTCTTTATTGTTAGTCTGCCCAGTCTAACAACTTATTTGACTTGATTGAGAAATAATTGGCTATATAAGAGTAACTGAAAGTCCTGCTTTAATTCTTTGCTAAGTTAAGATGCTGTTAAAGACTTGTCTTCACTTGAGAGTCAAAGATATGTGGGACTGAGAGTTTGTCTCCCAAACTGTTGTTTGGTTCATCTTTATTTGTGAATCAAAATAGGTTTGCTAATTCAGTTTTCCATGATTCTCTCTGCTCTTCTTTGCATAATACTCGCATGCATTTCATTCCTATTTCAAAACACACACACACACACACCACACACACACACACCACACACATGTTGATGTGTGCAGATGTGTAAACTGCTAGGACATTAAATCCATACCTATTCATCAAACCATGATATGGTTATATATACATACCTTGCATGAACACATATTCTGCATGAATCCATTATATGAATATACAAATTTTTTGCATGAAACTATAGAATGTAAATCCATGTTAACTCAACACCAAGTTGCCATTTAACTCTCCAAAAGCTCAACTTCAACAATTTGATGGTAACTCAATCCAAAGGCAACTAATTTAACGTTTACACACATCAAATTTCCCAAATAAAATTACATGCAATATTTACTTTGAAATATCATTTAAACTAAATATATATATATATATATATATATATATATATATTATATATATATATATGGGCAACCGGATCGAACCATCTCAAGTGTAACTGCCCGAAATGGTCGTGACTTCTGGTACTTGACTGAGAAAAGGAAGTCACAAATGACCCATCTTTTTTGCCTGTCCTTCTAATTGTTGTTGTCTGCCTTTGTATTGTCTATCTGTCTGAACATTTTAATGCCCTCTATTGTGTTTTTGTTCCATTTATATATATATATATATATATATATATATATATATAGTGGTGGGAAGAAACTCAGGGAGAGCGTAACAGCAGGTGATTCTCAGAGGAGCAACCCCCTTTAGGCAAGTGTTTCGGCCTTTAGCTCCTGACATTCTTAGGGGGTCAGGCCACATCCGAGTCATGACTCCCGGATGTCCACCTGCTGTCCATTTTAGTACGCCTTGGGTGGGATTGGTTTCTCTGGTTTCTAGCACTGCTGTGATGTGTGCTGCGACCCTGAGAAGGGGCAAGTACTCATTTTCAGCAGGGTACGCTGGCGAGCACTCAGACAACCCATGTGTGAGGGTTCTTTTGTTCTCATGGTCCCAGCGGGATTCAAACCCAGATCGCCAGCTCCAGAGGTGCAGGCCTATATTTATATATATATATATAGAGAGAGAGAGAGATTACAAAAGGGATAAATTACCCTGGCAGATACAAACTGTTATTGATGCCGCCTATCCCACCACAATCCAATGACATAGTATTTAAGCTTAACCCATTAAGTCCCAGAGTACTTAAATTTCTGAATATTTAAAATTTTTACAAATGATTGAAAATTAGGTTAAAAGGAAAAAAATAATTATTAAAACTCCTTTACTTCAAGTAGAAATGGAAATACTTGGTGTCTTATAAATAGGACACTGAGACAATGTGATATAGCTTGTTTAATGTTCTCATTTAGTGTCCTGTTTATAAGACAGTGGGACTAAATGGGTTAAAAGAGATATTGACACTGGTCAGCTTCACTTGTATGTAGGTCAGTGTTATATATGCTGTAGAAAACATTTCTAATAAAAAAAGTTTGGGATATGAATAAATCTCCACTCTCCTCTTTGTTATCAATTATGCACACACACACACACACACATATAAATATTATTCATTGAAGTTTAGAAATGTACACAGATCTCTGTGTGCCGTTTGTCCTCCCCTTAAATGTGTTCATCTGGACGGGGCAAACAAAACAACGAACCAACTTTTTTCAGCTTCCAATCCAAAATTGGCATCACGTTAAAATGTTTTCCATATTTTTTCTTTGTAAGATTAGAAATGCTCATTAAATTGTCCAACTTCATCACAATTGTCTCAAGATATGTTGAGTAAATACTCAAGGAAGAAATTTATTCTGCATATAAGAACACATTCAGTGTTCTTTTGAAAAGTGGTCTGAGTGAGACAACCTGCCTTATGTACATGTGTGAGTGTGTGTGTACTGAAAGAAGCTCATTTTGTGTGTGTGTGTGTGTGTATATATATATATATATATATATATATATATATATATATATATATATATAATTTCATCATCTTTGTCGTTTAATGTCCACTTTCCATGCTGGCATGGGTTGGATGGTTTGACTAAGGATTGGTGAGCCAGAAGGCTGCACCAAACTCTAATCTGAACTGACAAAATTTCTATAGCTGGAAGTCCTTCCTAACGCCAACCACTCTGAGAGTGTAGTGGGTCGTTTTATGTGTCACTGGCACGAAGGCCAGTCAGATGCTACCGCCAACGACCACATTCAAAAGGTGTTTTTTATGTGCCACCAGCATGGGAGCCAGTCTGGCAGCACTGGTAACAACCATGCTTGAATATTGGTTTTCACATGCCAGTAAAGTGACGCTGGCAATGACCACGCTCGAATGGTGCTTTTTACGTGCCACCAGCACGGGAGCCACATATATGTATGTGTGTGTGTCTTTCTCCCACCACCACCACTTGATAATAACTGGTGCTGGTTTGTTTGTGCTCTCGTAACTTAGTGTTTTGCCAAAAGAGACTGATGGAGTAACAGGTCCCTCAGTGTGACATCTTGGCTGGTGCCTCAGTGTGACGTCTTGGATGGTGCCTCAGTGTGACGTCTTGGCTGGTGCCTCGGTGTGACGTCTTGGCTGGTGCCTCGGTGTGACGTCTTGGCTGGTGCTTCGGTGTGACGTCTTGGCTGGTGCCTCGGTGTGACGTCTTGGCTGGTGCCTCAGTGTGACATCTTGACTGTTTCATTTAACAACTGAAACAGGTAAGACATAAAAGAAGAAATCATATACAAATAGAATTTTAGGCGTAGGAGTGGCTGTGTGGTAAGTAGCTTGTTTACCAACCACATGGTTCCGGGTTCAGTCCCACTGCGTGGCACCTTGGGCAAGTGTCTTCTACTATAGCCTCGGGCTGACTAAGGCCTTGTGAGTGGATTTGGTAGACGGAAACTGAAAGAAGCCCGTCGTATATATGTATATGTATATATATGTGTGTCTGTGTTTGTCCCCCCAACATCACTTGACAACTGATGCTGGTGTGTCTACATCCCCATAACATAGCGGTTCGGCAAAAGAGACCGCTAGAATAAGTACTAGGCTTACAAAGAATAAGTCCTGGGGTCAATTTGCTCGACTAAAGGCGGTGCTCCAGCATGACCGCAGTCAAATGACTGAAACAAGTAAAAGGGTATATAATTTTGGTAATAAGTTTGTAATGTGCTTTGCAAGGATCCTCTCTGGCAATCAGAGGATAGGACTTCTGTTACTGGATGTGCAAGTGGACATCTACACATATGTGTAGAGTATAAACAAAGAAATTTCAACACGAGCGGATGGATTGAACAGGCTTTATTACATTTCACTACAATTGTTTCATCAGTTGCATCGTTATCAGCTGCTAATTGCCGAATGTTACATGTCTGCAATATTGTGCTAATATGATTCAATTACTGTAGACATGCAGCAAACACTGCATACATGTAATATGCAGATTTATGAAACTGTGCATATTATGTGTGTTTGTATATATGCATATATATATATAACTACATATATATATATGTATATATATATATATGTATGTATGTGTTTATATATTATCAATGCATGTATGAACACATGTGAATACATGTATTTACACATGTGGTATATATTTCTCTATATCTTGTTTAATTTTTTTCTTGTATTTTAATGACTCCCTGATTATTTTTCTAGGCAATACAGTACAAAATTTGACACTGAAATCTGGCATGGCCGTACACACACTGAGGTTCCTTTGGTGCGACTGGCTGAGTTTTCCGAGGAATTATTTGCAAGTTATTCTGGACCCGACTTAGGACTAGCATGTGAGGAAGTTAAAAGTAAGTCATCTTGTTTCATTGATGTTTCCTTTGAAAGGGTCACGGAGGTCATGATGGCCTGTGAAAGAAATTACACTTTATTTGCTTGTATATGTCTGTGAGCAATGAAAAATGATTTGCTTTCAACTTGGGAATTGCTTCTCTTATTTCACTGGTGCTAATTTATGTGGTAGGTATTTTATCTTGAGATTTGGTCACAAGTCTCCTCATATCTCAAGAATTTTTCTTAGGATTCTTGCAGAATATAGGATGGTACTTTTCTGCAGCTTGACTATATGACTTTCAATTCCCATCTCTTCCAGGCAGCATTTTGGTTGATGCGCCAAGTGAACCAATTACCAAAGGAATAATTGTCTTAATCTTCCACAGAGTCTTCAGTTCTGTGGCTAGATCCTGATATTTCTCAATTTTTTTTTCAATTTCTTTGTTATCGACTCTCCTATTATAGCGAACTGCAAAACCTACAATCTTACGCTGTTTATTTGTCTTCTAGAATCACATCTGGTCTTCTTGCTTTGATAGTATGGTCAGTCTTTATAGTGAAGCCCCACAAGATCCTGTACTTCTCATTTTCTATCACAGCCTCTCGTGTGTGTTCATTCCACTTTTCTGTTGTTTTGAAGCCACACTCTTGGCTAACATTCCAATGTGCTCTTTTGCCTTTATTATCATCATTTTTTTTTCTTTCAATTTTGTTTCCATTTCTTGCCAAGTGTCTTCCCGACTTCTAGGGCAAAGAATCTCACTGCATACATTGATAGGCCTTTAAACTAAACACACCAGATTGTTCATTTTCAAAATAAAAGTTATGTAAGAAAAAATTACATTGGTGGTAATCATTCTCACATCAACAATGCTCTTCTCAATACATGTGACATACCAGTTATTATAATTCACATCATCATCATCATCATTATAGATGTTGCACTGTATACACTATTGTAAGGTTGTTGATTGAAGACACTGTGTCTGCCAGGGGTTCATACTGTTTGTCAAGTCACAACAAGAACCTCAGACAGACAATACTTTATGCAATATGCGTGTAATTCCAAGTAATGCCGACTTTTGCAATACACCTAGATTGTAGGGTATTTCTAACGTTTCCAGATGTTTTTTTCAGACTGGGTGGTATTGAACCCACTGCTCTGATGACAATAGGGATAACCCTTAAGTTTGGCTCTTGTAGCTGCCACATCTTAGTGATCTCAGTTCTCAGGTCTCTATCAACCTTTTCTCTTTCTTTCATGATGATATGTTGATCTCCTGGCATTGCCACATTGATTATTAGGCACCCTTGTTTGTCCTTCCTAAAGGTTACTATATCCTATGTCTATATTATTATTATATTACTGTGAAGCTGGTAAGCTAGCAGAATGGTTAGCTCACTGGACCAAATGCTTAGTGGCATTTTCCTGGCTTTCTTTTCTGAATTCAAATGCTGTCAGGACTAGCTTTGTTATTTTACTTTCCAAGGTCAGCAAAATAAGTACCAGTCATGTACTGGGGTTGATACAATCAGCTTGCCCACCCCCTCTTCGAAATTGCTGGCCTTGTGCCTATAAAAGAAAATATCATCCTCATTGGGTATTGGGAATGTTGTCAGGTGCTCCTTTAATTTTTCTTGGTTGACAATAGAGTCGTTGGAACATCGGTCTTCATATTCTGTTGAAGGTTACAAGAGAGTATGAGCAACAATGGTTTACTATCAGGGTTTATTGACAGTTTCTAAAAATTTCCACTTGGTCCAGCAGCAACACCCCAGTGCTGCTATGTCTGTTTTGGTCAAACTCTACGGGTAGAGGTTTGTAGCAGCTGTCAGCAACCAGACCTGTTCTAGAAGATCTTTCTTGTAAACTAGGTCAGTATGTGTGTGGTTTTATATTCAAGTGATATCAGGTGCAGGTTGGATCAGCCCTCTGCTTTCATTTGGGAATAAAGAACATAGCCTTCGTCCACCTGTGAGTTACGGGGAGGCTGTGTGCTGGGCAAACATGAAACATGTCTTTGTGTATGTGAGTATTTTATGTATTTCACATTTGTACTTCCACAATGTTTTGGGCCATTTGTAGCAATTAAAAGAAGTCCTTGTCGTTAGGGTGTTGTGCCAGAAAATTGGTAGAACTTGGGAGAAAAATGCCTTGTGGTATTTTGTTTCATCCCTTTATGGTCTGAGTTTAAATCTCACTGAGTTCAGTTTTGCCTTTCATCTTTCTCAACTTCATAAAAAGAAAGTACCAGTAATGTACTAGGATCATTATAATTGACTGTACTCCTTTTCCAAACTTCAGGCCTGGTGCCAGAAATCATCATCATCATCATCATCAGTAGTAGTAAGGAGCTGGTAATTTGACACAAAACTGATTTTTGTCTGGGTCTCTTATAATTAATTGAGCCAAATTACAGTATATTAATTGGTATTTCCATTACTCACCCACCCACCCACCCACTTTCCCAAAGCACCATCACCACCATCCCTAACACCTTCATACTGACTATTACATTGAGTGAAACCAAAGTTTACTAATAAACCTATTAAAAGCCTCCCCGCCACCCCTCCCCCTTTTCCATACAAAATGTCACCCTGCTCCCTCTAATGATTATTTCCTGCAATGTTTTCCGTTATTTTCTTTTAAACACCCCACAGTCCATCCCCCTCCACCTGCTTGCCCACCCTCTACCCCCTAATCTGCTAATGTTTTGGGCTTCTCTCCATTTGCATTTCTCTCATCTTTCTAATTATCAAACCCTTTATTATTCGTGTCTGACCTTTTTCATCTGCCCCCATTGCTTCTCTCTCTCTCTATCTTCCTTCCAACCAATGCTTTCTTTATCATGGCCACCACCAACTGATCCATTCCTCCTATGCAGGCATCAGACTCTTTTCCTCTCTTTCTACATTGCTCTCCCTTCTTTTCCTATCACCTACCCCCACCCCTCCACCTATCTTTATATTTTTCTGCCTTCATCCTTTTACCCCAACCTCATGCCTCTTACCAAATTCTCCTCACTGTTTCTAACCCAATGATAAAACCCCCTACGTGGTCAGTTGCCCTGCTAGAAATAACAACCACATTTTTGATAATGTGATCTTGAGCACCTTGCATGTATGTTACAAAAGGATGAGATGGTCATGCCTGGAATGTCTTTGATCATAGGTTTACTCAGTCAGATCCGACCTGGAGCTAAGCAACAACAACTGTTTCTGATGGCCGTTTCTCCCATGCTCTCTCTCTCTCTCTCTCTCTCTCTCCAATGTCTCTTTTTCTTTATACATTTCACATCAATGCTCCTCCCTTTCTCTCAAACCTCTCCTCCTCTTCCTCTGTTTCTTTCCACACACACACACACACACACACACACATTTCCACTCTCTCCTTTCCTCTTGACATTATACAAATGCATCGGCAGATGTCTACGGAGAGAGACGAAATGGTGGAGCTGGGGAAATACAAAAGATTTGTTACATCCATTTGCAGTCACCAGCAGCCTTAGTCCTTTTTCATTTTCCCTTTCCATTTGCAGACTGATTCAAGCTTTCCCTCATTCCCATATCCTCACACACAAAACACCACCACCACCACCCTCTTTCCACCCATCATAAACTCTATACTTTATATTAATGTCAAACAATGTCTTCTCTGGGGTTTTTTTCTTTCCTTTTAATTTTTTTAAATGCTAATGTCGTTTACTCTTTTGTAATTAACTTTCCCTCTCATTCTGCTACAAAAAAAAACTGGATCTCTGTCAAGTTCAATAATGAATGTTCATTTATTCAGCCAATTGAACTTCCTATTCATTCGATTAACATAATGAATGTGAAATTGGCCGAGTATTCCAAGTACATATGTACCTTTTAACATAATCATCATGACCTGACCGAACTTTTGAATTATAAAAAGACACAGTCCATCCAATGAGCTTCTGCTGTTTTTGTTTGCTCCAAGATGGCATACGGTGGGATTGAACTTAGGATCTTCTGAACACAATCACCAAGGGTTCATCTATCAATGGCCCTTCATTATATCTGTAGTATCTTTCTACTTAGACTTGACTAACACACTTACTGGTAACTTTTCTGTATATTAGTGAAGTTAGTGTTAACATTTAGGTAAGAGAATATAAGGAACCTATTGAGAAATAATTATGGGATGAGGAGAAAAAAAATCTCAATATATCTCCATTGATATTATTTTAACCCTTTAGTGTTTGCATTATTCTACCAACATTAATCCTTTTTTATCCACATTGCCTTGAACTAATCAGGCATTATCTTGGTGCTATGAGATTTTGATGAGGTAGCTGTTAATTTTTAAAACAATATTGTAGGGTTGGTGTGAGAGACCAGATCTGGCCAGTCTGAACATAAAACAGGTAGAATACTTTTGGCTGGATATGGCCGGTTTAAATGCTAAAGGGTTAATTAATTTGACAAGTATGGGAGACAACTCTAGAAATGTTTCAGTCCGATTATGATCTTATCAGGAAAACTTAGATTTTGCCAAGGCAGGCAGTGATGAGAAAAGCACCAAGTAAATGTATGTACACAGAAACTAGAATTATAAAAAAAATAATGGCATCTCTGAGTAAGTTAGAATATTAGATGATCACTAGTATGTATTATAGCAACCTCACAAGAATAAGAGACAGTATTGACTTCAGCAGGATCTGAAAATAGAACTAAAGGCGATGACACTTCTCTTGATAGTGCTTATGATCTGTTCTGCCACACCACTGTGTCTCCCAACTCTGCTGGTCTTTTGTTAATAATAATTTCATAGAGTGTTGAGTGCTACAAAATAAAGGAGTTTGCTTTTGGTTGGCTGGGACCACAACAGGGTTTCGGTTCTTAGGAGTTGAAGTAGTTTCATTTGTTTTTCTGTGAATATTCTTGGGGAGGGAGGGCCCCAGCAGGATCTTTATTCATCATCTTCTTACTGTTCCCTCCAACAAACCCGGAGCATTTATGTCTAATCAAAAGAAACTAATTTCAGTTTTAAGTTTTAAAATATTCTTTGAATATTGAAATATAGGTGCAGTTGCATAATAAAAAGTTTGCTTCCCAATCACATGGTTCTGAGTTACCTTCGGCAAGTGTCTTCTACTGTGTGTGTGTGTGTGTGTGTGTGTATGTATGTATGTATGTATGTGTATATATATATATATATATATATATATAATTGCAGCATGGAAGGTGTTTATAAGCTATTTAAGAAACACACACATATATATGTCATGTAGTGTGTTTCTTAAATGGCTTATAAACACCTTCCACGCTGCAATTGTTTTCGTTCCAGCACACAATGTCAGATCAGGTCACCTGCTATGCAAGTACATCTCTGTAATATATATTTGTGTTTATCTTCCACTACTGCCTGACAAAGAATGTTGGTTTGCTTATGTACACGTCATATAGCAGTTCAGCAAATGAGGTCGATAGAATAAGTACCACTCTTAAAAATAAGTTCTGCAGTTGGCTTGCTCATCGAAACGTTTCCAAGGTGGTGCCCCAGTATGGCAGTAGTCCAATAGCTAAAACAAGAGAAAGATAAAAAAAATTCCAGGTATAATACCAGTAATAAACCATGTCATATGAGGCTGAAGTAAAGTAGAATGCCTGAAGTATGGGGGAAAAAATCTGAATTTTTAGAACCCGACTTGCCATGATCTGTTCACTTCATGCCCCCCCCCCCACCCCTGCTGGCTCTCTTGTCTCAACTCTGTGTTGATGTCCACAGACACACACACACAACAACAACAACAGCAACAACAACATCATACAGGTCACAGATCACAGTTTACCTAATCTCCCAGGCTATTAATTAGTGATTTTATAATTGGAATTAGGAAAGCAGTGATTAAGTAGTTGTGCTGGAGGCAGATAGGTTTACAACAAGCTTTAGGTGTGTGTGTGTGTGCACGTGCATTTATCTATGTATATGTGTATGTATGTATATATATATATATATATATATATATATATATATACATACATACACACACACCTATCAAAGTAAGTATATATGCACACATACATACATATATATATATATATATATATATTTATATATACACACACACACCTATCAAAGTAAGTATGTATATATATTTATATATACACACACACACACCTATCAGAGTAAGTATGTATATATATGTATGTATATACTTACTTTGATAGGTTTCGGCCAGTATTGGTCCAGGCCATGTCTAACTTAAAAGCTCCACCTGGCGAAGGCATTCAAATCAAGATTCGGACATGGCCCACTTAATTATAGAGAGTTATTGATAAGTGCCAATCTCTGTGGAGAGAACCTGTGGTAGAAGTAGTCCCAGGAAGACATGGGATGAGGTGGTGAAGCATGATCTTTAACTTTGAGCCTCACAAAGGCAATGACTGCTGACCGAGACCTTTGGCGATGTGCTGTGCTTGAGAGGACCCATCAAGCTTGGTGCATCTGTGCTGGTGGCACGTAAAGGACATCTTTTAAACGTTGGGTGTCATGAGGCAAAGTGGCTGAGTTCCTTTCAATCACTGGGCCCCATAAAGGCAATGACTGAGACCTTTGGCATTACGTTGTGCTTCAGAAGAAAACCAATCAAATGCCAAGCAAAATTGTTGTCGTGGCAGATACTGGGGTCATGTAGAGGCTCCCCAGTGTCATGCAAATGGCACCTGTGCTGGTGGAACATAAAAACACCCATTACACTCTTGGAGTGGTTGGCGTTAGGAAGGGCATCCAGCTGTAGAAACCATGCCAGATCAGATTGGAGTCTGGTGTTGCCTTCCAGCATGCCAGCTCAGTCAAACTGTCCAACCCATGCCAGCATGGACAATGGACGTTAAACAATGATGATGATGTTATATATACATATATATATAGACACACACACACACACACACACACACATATTGGTTTGGCAAGAAAGTAATTTCATTTTTCGCAAATAGTTACAACTATTTTGAATGACTTTTGTCAATGTTAAGATTTTTTACTTTTGACATTTTGATAGCTGTTACTTTTAGCTTACTTCAGAAGCAAATTGCGTGTAATTTTATTTACAGCTGTTAGTTCAGTGTCAATTTTAACATGGAGTGCAAAAACAAACATTTTTGCCACATTTTACTTTTTTATTTCCATGAAGGCAAGAAAGCTGCTGAGTCTCACAAAGAGAAATGTGAAGTTTATGGTGTTGATTGCTTAACAGAACACACATGTCAGAAATGTTTTAAAAAATTCCGTTCAGGATATTTTTCACTCAAAGATGACCAACATTCTAGTTGACCTACTAAAGTTGATTATGAACAACTCAAAGCCATAATTGAATCTGATTGTCATGTAACTGTGCGGGAGATTGCAGAGAGGTTAAATGTTATCACACACAACAATTGAGAACCACTTAAAATGTTTTGGACTCCTTAAGAAGCTTGATATTTGGGTTCCACAACAAATCAATATTTGCGATCTGCATCTCAAACGCAATGAAATTGACCCTTTTTTTTTTAAACGAATCATCACTGGTGATGAAAAATGCAATGTCTACAATAACATCAATCATTGACAATCATGGTCCAAGCATAATGAACCAGCACTAACCACATCGAAAGCTGAATTGCATCAAAGAAAGGTCATGTTGTCAGTTTAATGGGATTACAAAGGTGCTGTGTACTTTGAGCTGCTTCCAAGGAACCAAATGATCCATTCAGATGTTTACTGTTAACAATTAATAAAACTGGAGGAAGCAATCAAAGACAAACGGCCAGAATTGGCAAATCATAAAGGAATTGTGTTCCACTATGACAACTCTAGACCACATACGTCTTTGCTAACTGATGAAAAATTATTGGAGCTTGGTTGGGAAGTGATGTCACATCCACCATATAGCCCTGACCTTGCACCATCAGATTACCATTTATTCTGAAGTTTGCAAAATTCTTTGAATGGTAAAACTTTCAATAATGATGATGGCCTGAAATTGCACTTGCTTCAGTTTTTGGCTGATAAGAACCAAAATTTCTTTGAATGCAGAATCAAAAAGATGACAAAAGGTTATTGAACAAATTGGAAAATATATAATCGATTGAAGTTCATTCTTTGTATGTAAAAAAAATGACTTTTATTTCACACTTAAAGACTAAAATTACTTTCTTGCCAACCCAGTATTCACACACACACACACACATATTAATATATATACACTCACATACCTACATGCATACACACGCATACATCTATCTTTCTATATATATATATATATGCTTGTGTGTGTTTGTGTGTGTATACATACATAATATATATATATATATATATATATATATATATATATACATACCCACACATATATATTGGGTGTCCCAAAAGTCACTGATGGATTTCAGTTTTTAATAACTTCCTTAACTTTACAGATAAATGCATGAAATTTTGATATAATATATAAAAGACATAATGGAAATTAATATGTATGAGTCAGATGTTGCAACACGACTTCATCACACATGAAAAACGATATCACTTAAATGGAAGCCATTTTTGGTTTCACACTTCCATGCTCTTTCCAAAACTTGCACCATAACACCCTCAAGAGTTTCAGACCCCACTTCTCTGATTTCTCTATTGGTGTTCTTCCTTCAGTTACACCAAGATCTCTGGTTTGTTGACGTAAACCCTCTCTTTCAGGCCAGTTGACATTGCTGTAGTGGGACATGATTCTCTCTCCAAGGCACTGCCATAGCAACTGCATTGTTTCTCTTGCGGTATGAGCAGTTGTCCTATCTTGCTGGAACCATGTGGGAGGACTACTTTGAATGGCCTTCACGTTCCCCAGACTTGACTGTTTTTTGGAGAGACATTTTGAATATGTTGTGTAGGAGGGAAGGCAGTGAAGAAGTCTGTTTTTGTAAAAGTGTTTAGTTTGGAAGTGAAGTCATAGTGTGTGTGTGTGTGTGTGTGGTGCAGTATGTAACATGACATGGCTTGCAAATTCAAGACAGTTTGTATAATGTGACTGGCATCTGTGCTAGTGGAGCGCTAAGAGCAGATTCCGAATGTGATTGTTGCCAGGGTCGCTGACTAGCTCCCATGCCGGTGGCATGTAAAAAGCACCGTTCAACCGTGATCGTTATCAGCATTACCTTACTGGCACTTGTGCCGGTGGTACATGAAAAACAACATTCGAGCAAGGGTGTTGCTGGACTGGCTCCTGTGCAGGTGACACGTAGAAACACCATTTGAGCGTATCCATCGCCAGTACTACCTGACTGACTGGCCCTCGTGCCGGTGGAACATAAAAGTACCCACTACACTCTCAGAGTGATTGGCGTTAGGAAGGACATCCAGCTATAGAAACTTTGCCAGATCTGATTGGAGCCTGGTGCAACCATCTAGCTCATCAGTCCCCAGTCAAACTGTCCAATCCATGCCAGCATGGAAAGCGGACGTTAAACGACGATGATGATAGAATAGTGTTACTTCTACTAGTTAATGTTTGAAGAACAGTGTGGCAGAGTTTGTCATGTAACCAAATATATAAAGTACAGATATGTATAGAGGCATCCAAGCCATGCTCAGTGATGCTTTCAGTAAGGTGAAGGTCAGAAGTGAGTACAGCTACAAATTTAGTGTGCAGGTAGGAGTTCACCAAGGTTCGGTTCTCAGCCCCCTCTTGTTTATCATAGATCTCTAGGCCTAACTGAGAAATTTAAAACTGGTTGCCCTTGAGAGTTCCTCTATGCTTATGACTTTGTTCTTATTGCTGAATCACTGCAGAAATAGAAAAGAAATTTCAGGTGTGGAAGCAAGGTCTGAAATCAAAGGGCCTTAGAGTTAATTCAGCAAAGACCAAAGTCTTAGTAAGTAGAACAGACAAATCATGAATCCTTTCAAGGGTATAGCCCTGCTCGATATGTATTGTAGAAAAGGTGTAAGTAGAAATTCTATATGGTGTACCCAGTGCAAGCTATGGACAAATAAGAGGTACAGTAAAATCACAGAAAGGTTATCAGAGAAAGTAGTTTTTGTTTGTGGTAGTTGTGCAGGAAATAGATTTCCTCAAATGTGGCACCTTTGGAGGTTGTAGATAATTTTCTTTACCTAGGTGATTTAATTAGCGGCAGTGGTGGTTGCTCTGAAAGTGTACTTACTGGAATGAGAACCGGCTGGGTATTATCTTTGTTGGTCACAATATGCTTCCCCTCAGAAAGAAAGGCAGATTGTCAGATGTTACACAGCAGTGAAACAAGGGCTGTGACTGCAGAGGACATGTGAAGGCTTGAAAGAAATGAAAGCAGCATGCTCCACTGGATGTGCAATGTTAGTGCAGGCACAATAAGGTGTAAATGGTTTCTGCATGGCCTCTGTCCCCCTCTTGGTTACATCTTCACCGTCTTTCCACTCCATCTGAGGAAGCCATGTCTCTCTTGTAATGCAAGACACCTTTTCTGTCCCTCTGTACCCACCATCCAGTTGTGGGGTCTTGTCCTACAAGTTACTTGATCACCTCAATGCTGCCAGTGCCACATAAAAAGCACTCAATACACTCTGTTAGGTGTTAGGAAGAGCATCCAGTTGTAAAAACCATGTTAAAATAGACATCAGATACTGTCCAATCCATGCCAGCATGGAAAATGGATGTTAAATGATGATGAAAAGCTATATAATTGTTTTAATGGCTATTTTTCCATTGATGCATGGTTTAGCCTCAAAGTAGATTTTCCATGGCTGGGTACCCTTCTTTTCACTAAACCCCACCTGTTTCAAGTAAAACAACATCTCTCCACATGGCTGGGCATGTTTTTGCAGAAGGTTGAAAATGGGCAACGTTAATTGTGAGACAGTGACACACACACACTATCATGTGATGTCAAAATGAGGAGACATGTCTCTCTCTCTCTCTCTCTCTCTCTCTCTCTCTCTCTCTACACACACACACACACACACATGCACAAATGTACATGATTGCATGTGATGCTCTTTCACTCCAATTGTGAGGAATGAATCTTTCCTCTGTTTGAACGATGAAGCTACTTCCTCATTGTATTTATAATGGAAGCAGCAAAGGATTGCACAGACTCTTGTACTCTTAACAAGAACCACTGTGGGACAATGGGTGTGTGTGTATGTGTGTTGTGACACATGCCTGGCATTCTCAATTATTGGTAGGCTTACAGTTCATCTTTTTTCCACCCAGATCCATTAATGTGGCTTGGATCTACCCTAGGCTATGGTACTAGACATTTGTCCAAGATTCCACATGGAAGGATTCGTTCTGCAACCACACACACACACGCCATGAAGCTTATACAAAATTCAGTTCCTGCAATGTGAAATGAAGTTGTGACCATCTTGTTTACATGACACAGTAGCCATCTTCCAACCACTTGATCTACTTCACATGGTTACTTTTTTGTTTCTGTTTTTTTTTTTTTGTTTAGCATTTAGTGTTTAAAATATGGATTTAGAACAGAAACTAAAACAAGAGGGAAAGTTGGAGAGAATGTCAGACAATGGAACGAAGAAAACACAGAAAGCGTTTTTCTGATGACATTTCCAGAGTGTTTAAATTAATTTACTGTTGGCATTATCTTGCAGATCTTGTTTAGACTTCTGATCTTATGGCACAGCTTCAGCAAACATGGGTGGGTTTGTGTGTGTGTGTATGTATAAAGTTGTTTATATGATTGTGTGTGTGTGTTTGTAATTAGATTGGTTGGCATGTGTCTGTGTGTAGTATCTATATGGTTTTCTGTATATTGTTGTTTGTATCTACATATTCTTGTATGTGTTATATGTTAAATTGCAATAGAGTATCTGTATATACATACATACATACATACATACGTGTGTGTGTGTGTGTGTGTGTGATATGTATGCACATCTGCAATATAAAGTTTATATATATGTTATTTAATAGACACAGTACATGTTTTTATGTGCTATTATTAGTTTCATATGTTGAGAAATACCTCAAACATATTCATCAGGCACAAACCACATATCATAACGAACTAAAAATTGAATGATAGGAGATATGGAAAAGGTTGAAAAGGAAGCATATAGAAAATGTGGAAGGTTAAAAAACAGAAAATGCAAAAGTAAAAAGTAAAAAAGGTGAACGAGTTATCGTCCTTAGGCTTTGAATTATAAAGCTGGAAAGATATCAAGTTAATCAGATATAGGTGAAATTTTTCAGTTCTTCAAAATGTACTTAGGCATATGTTTACAACTGCTGAAAATTTCAGGCCTAGAGTTTTGTAGTGAGTTAGGGATCCCAGATCTGAAAAGAATGTGAGCTTTTTCAGTTAAATATAGCTTACATTTACTTGATCCATTCACATAATGTGTTGATTTTTCAATTATTTTCTACTTAATCACATGTGGTATTGCATTAGATTTCAAACTCCACATGTAGCTAGCCAACTTAGTAGTTTGCTTTTGTCCTCCTGTCAGAAGGAGGCTATGTTATTGGCATAGCGATTTTTAAATTCACCTTCACATAATCCAATATAGGTCTTCTTATCAATTGTATTATTGTTTAGGGTTGCAGTAACTTTTGCCTCATATGATAGATTTATTCATACATCATTGGTCAAGTGGACAAGATCCTGGGTCACAACAGTTACAACTGGATTTAGGCTCTTGGTATTGACCACTTGTAATGTTACTCTTCATATTGGGGCAGCAACAATATGATAATTTCACAGAACGCCAATTTTTCCTGTATTTGTGAGTTACTGGAAAGTGTTTGTCTAGGAGAGACAGAAATCTTTTACCTGTGTTAGTTTTTATATTAACCCATGAACGGAACTTAGTTATACAGTTCTATATTTAAGAGATGAGGAATTATGTACATTATTTACATTTGATGGATATTTGTCCTCATCTTGTTTGTTGTTAACAGAACGTTTCGGCTGATTATACCCTCCAGCCTTCATCAGATGTCTTAACCACTACGCCATATGCCCACGGGCATATGGCGATGTGGTTAAGAGCATGGGCTACTAACCCCAAGATTCCCAGTTCGATTCCAGGCAGTAACCTGTATAATAATAATGATAATAATATCCTGCCCATATCCTACGCAAAATACTTTCTATGTAATCTCAAGTTTTAAAACAAACATAATTTTCTTATGGTTTCTTAAACATTCTCAAGAACAACACTTTGTACAAAACCAAATATATGGTACCCAAGGTATAACACCAACATGAACTTCCAACTTGTTGTCCCTTGAGGTCTCTGGGTGAGACTTGGAGCCAACTTGTACAAATGTAAAGCAAAAGTCAAACATAAAATAATAATATTGAAAAATACCTTAGGAATGAGAACCCAGGTTCGAAATTTCCCAAAGTCACCTGATGAAGGCTGGAGGGTATATCAGCCGAAACGTTGTGTTAACAACAAACAAGATGAGGACAAATATCCGTCAAATGTAAATAATAGTTATGTTTTAGATGTTACACACGAACAGAAAATATGACAGTTTCAGTAGCATTATAACCCAAACTGTCTAACCTTTCAAATAAAGGTATTGACGTAAATAGATTGTCCACATATATATATATATATGTATATATATATATTATATATATATATATTATATATATATATATTTATATATATATATATATTTATATATATATATATATATATATATATATATATATATATATATATATATATATATACACACACACGCACACACATACACATATATATATTTATATATATATATATATATATATATATATATATACACACACACGCACACACATACACATATATATATTATATATATATATATATATATATATTAATATATATATATATATGATAAGGTAATTCTCTTTTTTTCCTGATATTGCTCAAAGATGTAGTACTGACACAGCACACACTTGCCATAATTCATTTCATCTAACTCATTCCCTTGGTATATTTTTCCCTGATAGAGCTCAAAGGCAATTAGATATCCAATAGAAGAATTTTGGCACCCAACCTTATATCCGAATCTTATTGGCTTGTTTCTTATGCATTGTTTGCATCCATGTTTTCCAAAGTCCTCGATCATCACTTCACCATGCGAAATCTGCTGGGTTGTTACAAAATGTTGCAAAAACTTTTCTTGCAAATGTGTAATTAGTGATCTTAACCTCTTATATTCATCAATTGTGTTGAAACTTTTGTTGTCTTGAAAATGGAGGCATTTCATGATTAAGTCAAATCAATCCCTTCTCATAGCTTCATTCACAGCCACATTTCTCAAGTCGTTACTGGCCGCCCAGTAGTGTACTTTACTTGGCAATGGATTATAGCCTGATGCTATCAAAACAGCAAAAAGTACTTTTAACTCTTCTTTAGTCACACTTTGCCAGTTTCTATACAGCGAATACTCTATACTTTCACTGATAATGTAATTAAGTAGCAATCCACCAAAAACCCACTCAAAAAGTTCTACTGCAGAAAAATCTCTGTTTGCGAAATAATTTCCTTGGGGAAACGTAGGTTGCAATTTAGAGCTTGGGTTTTGGACCAAACAGATAATGGCTTTGGTGGATATAATTTTCGTTTTCGACTTCCATGTGGATCCACAGGCGTTGTTAGGTGAGAAGCGGCAGTTAGGGATGTAGGTTCAACTTCAGTATCTTTTTGATTAGTTGTTCTGAGATAAGCTTTTGCTGGGGCAACTAAGTTGCTTTCCTAACAAATTTTCTATGCAGCCATTCTTCTTCATCTCCTGAACTTCCATCAGTTAGTGTACTAACGTTTGGAGGCTCTATGGAAATATCCATTGCCCCTGCATCCACATTATTTTCAAGAATATCCAATACTTTGTTCAAATCTAAAATCCTACAATATTTTATAAAGCATATTTTATATGAAAATGTACACTTATTCTCCTTGCAAGAATTTTATCAAAATTAAGTAGAATACACACTCGTACCTCATGTGAGTGTCACTAAAAAACACAAACTGTTTCCATAAAAATAAAATGCAAAAATACTTACTTTTTATTAGATATCATAAGGATCTTCCTTCATAATTCTATATCTTGAAAAATGAAGCAATTCACATACACTAAAACATGTTGGTGCTGATTAAATTGATTATAAGATTTAAATGCTAACCTAGCAGTCTGCAGAATAGAAATAAATCATTAAATGAGTATTGCACAATAAAAGCTATGGACATGCAAAGGAAGCATACACTTTACGCCAAATATGGTGCTCTAGGAGAATGTGGGTTAAGAGAAAAGGGAGGAGCGAACCAAATGATTTTCCTTGGCTTATTTTTAGGTCTATTATTATTATTATTATTATATTATTATTATTATTATTATTATTAATAATATTAGAAGGGTTATATATTATTCTTGGCAGTGAAAAGTCCAAAAGAACATGGTCAGGTCACTGAGAAAAAAGAACTCAACGTTGTTTGAGTTTCCAGATTTTAGTCCATGACCATGAATCTGTCATCATCCAGCAAAATGTATTTTGTCACATTTATGAATTAAACTAATTAAAGTTTATATATATGTGTGTGTGTTTGTATATTAGTGTGTGTGTATAATAAGGAAGACGGCTATATACAATATAAAACCAAAAAACAAAAGTTCAGTTGTCACTAGTTGAGGGTGCAGAGTAGCACTTACATTGCTAGAAATAAGAGCTAAAAAGGCCTTACAGCTGCAGGAACACTAAGGAGTGATAACCACCTCACAGCGACCAAGATCACTATACTATAGTTTTGTTTGAAAATTTCAAACTCATCAGCAGTGACTCCTCCGTAGTTGGATGGTTTAAGCTAAATCCCAGCTGTCAGAAAATATGTTTACCATATTAATTCATGGTTGAATTGGCAAAATGCTAGAGCAAAAATTATAAATTAATGAAGGCGGCTATACGCAGTATTAAACTTAAAAAAGAAAAATTCAGTTGTTACTAGTTGTGACTGAGAGTGCAGGATAGCACCTACATTGCTAGAAATAAGAGCTAAAAAGGCCTTACAGCTGCAGGAAGCACATTCCTATGCACTGAGAGGGGAAATAACCACCCCACAGTGAGCGAGGTTCCCATACTAGTCTAGTTTTGCTTTGAATTAAAGTTCCTCTGTGGTGACTATTCCATTGCTGGATGATTTGGTTATATGCTGACTGCTAGTGTTTAGTGTTTACCATTTGTATTAGTGGAGGATTCTGTAAAATGGTAAAGTGGAAATTATGGAATAATGAAGGCGGCTAATCACAATATCAAACCAAAACAGAAAAATACAATTGTCACTACATTGCTAGAAATAAGAACTAAAAAGCTCTTGTAGCTGCAGGAAGCACTTATCTATGCACTGATGTGTGTGTGTGTAGATATGTGCCTACATATCATCATCATCATCACCACCACCATTGAATCTCCATGTTCCATTTTAGCACGAGTTGGATGCTGTGTCCAAGGACTGTTTTCGCCCGGCTTTTATGCTTGGATGATCTTCCTAACATTAACCACTTTACAGCATGGATTGGGGGCTCTTTATATACAACTTGCAGAACTACAAACCCTGGGGGCAGGGAGGGGTCAGTTTCATGCCAGTGGACAAGGGATTGAACTCTGAGAAGTCAGATAGGGTTGTGCAGATCTTTGTTGAAGATCTTATGTAAATTCCGTATCTTGAATCTCAGGAGTGGTGGTCATTGTCATTGCAGTGATTGAAATATCAGACATACCTGCCTCGATGCATTAATCCCCACACCCTTAACCTTCCATAGTTTCCTCATTTGTGATGATACACTGTAGGGGTAGCAGAAGCAACACCCAACTTCATCCACACCCCACCCCACCCCACTCACAATTATTCAAACAGAAAAAAAATTTTGATTAACTACTATCATTCATTATATATATAAAATTATATATATATATATATATATATATATAATAATGAATGATAGTATATATATATATATAATGAATGATGTATATATATATAATGAATGATAGTATATATCATAATATAATGAATGATAGTATATATCATAATATAATGAATGATAGTATATTTATATATATATATATATATAATATATATATATATATAATGAATGATAGTATATATCATAATATAATGAATGATAGTATATTTATATATATATATATAATATAAAATTTTAATCCATTTCTTTCTTTCATTCCATTTCAAAACTCAGGAATTTCAATTTCCATTCCATTTCATTATATTTTATTTTATTTTCTTCTATTTAATCTAATTTTATTTTATTTCATTTCTCTTTTCATTTTATTTACTTTTCATCTTTTGTTCACTCAAAAAGTTTCCGGAAATGAGTTTTTACTAGTATCATCATCATCATCATCATCATCGTTATTTTAAAATTAGAAATTTTTAAATTGAAATAGCAACAACCAAATGTTATGGCAAGAGTGGGTGTATAAATGTGAGTGTATAAATGTGATGGTTTTGTAAGTTATAGGAAGTCTGATAGCATGTTGCTGTTGTTTATTCCTGGGATGATCCCTTGGATTGGAAGTATTCCTGCTTTAACCGTTCTATCGTTTTCTCTTTTAGTCATAGAGCATCTAGGAGTACATTACTTTTGCTGTTTAGATGTCTGGTACACGTGGGTGGAGTGGAGGCACAATGGCCCAGTGGTTAGGGCAGCGGACTCGCGGTCGTAGGATCGTGGTTTTGATTCCCAGACCGGGCGTTGTGAGTGTTTATTGAGCGAAAACACCTAAAGCTCCACGAGGCTCCGGCAGGGGATGGTGGTGATCCCTGCTGTACTCTTTCACCACAACTTTCTCTCACTCTTACTTCCTGTTTCTGTTGTACCTGTATTTCAAAGGGCCGGCCTTGTCACTCTCTGTGTCACGCTGAATATCCCTGAGAACTACGTTAAGGGTACACGTGTCTCTGGAGTGCTCAGCCACTTACACGTTAATTTCACGAGCAGGCTGTTCCTTTGATTTGGATCAACCGGAACCCTCGTCGTCGTAACCGACGGAGTGCTTCCATTCCACACGTGGGTGGCTGTGGGTCACTGCATGTAGAAAAGGGATAATGAGCAGCACCCACATTTTCAGTTGAATGATTTTTTGGAAGGGAAGAGTGCAATTGGTCAAGCAAAGGTCAAGCAATCAATTAAAATGACTGCAGTTCATATCTTTTCATTGGATCTGTGTTGTATTTGCAGTTTATTGAAATATTTTTGATTTAAAATAGATTTTCAAGAATTGTGAGAGAAAATGATTAGCTCTATAAGACATATCTGTCTGTCTGTTTGTCTGTCCATCCATCCATCAATCCATCAATCCATCAATCAATCCATCAATCCATCAATCAATCAAAGCACTGGTGCTTCATAAAAAGCATCCAGTCTATTCTGTAAAGTGGTTGGCATTAGGAAGGGCGTCCTGCTGTAGAAACCAGGCTGCACTAGGCAATGGAACATGGGGAGGGGGGCTTCCCAGTCTTACCAGCTCCTGCCAAACCATCCTACATGTGCCAGCATGGAAAACAGACACTGAATGATGATGATGATAATCTACACACACACACACACGGTTAAAAGGGGTAAAAATCAAAAATAGTATTTAAAGACTTCCTAGCAAAGCCACATTTTTGTCCAAGTGGAAGTTAATTGTTTAGCCCTAGGTCTGTCCTGATTGAGCATACCTATGATCAAAAGTATTCCAGCAACAACCATTATCACTTTTTATTTTTCAGGTAATGTATGTCCAATACGACATGTCTTAATACAACATTGCCTAATGTTGTCTTAAATATTATTTTTGAGATGTTAATGAAACTTGGCTGCTATTTATGGCATGTCAAGTAACCAAGCAGCTTGTTGGTGAAGTTGTGTGGTGGTAGGGGGATGGATGGGGGTGCAGCCGGCTAAAATTGCCTCCAATTTTCTGTATTGATTCTGGTGGAATAAAAAACACAAAACTGAAGTTCAGAATGTAAAAGAAGGAATCCAAAGATTTTGCATTGAAAATATTCTTCACCATTTTACAAATTTTCTTTCTTTTTTTTTTTTTCATTTCTTTACCATTTTGATCAATGGTTGTCTTGTGTAGCATGTTGGGCTGGTGAAGGTGGTGATGTCCATGTTGGGATTGGTATTATAATAATGGTTGTAGTGGTAGTGGTGCCATTTTGGTGCTAGCTGTGAGAGTGGTATCGTTTTAGCAGTGATGGTCGGAGTTGGGACTGGTATCAGTGGTAGCCGGAGTGGTACAGTAGTAGAGATGATAGTGGTGTCATTGGTGGTGGTCACTATAAGAGGTAGAATCTTTCTAGCTGTGGTTGTTGTGTTCCCAGTGCTTGTAAAGATTAGCAATATTAATAGTGTGGTGGTGGTGGTGGTGATGTCATATCAGTGGTGGAAGTGTCAGTGATAGTATGGACTCTGGGAATGGTAGAGGTGGTGGTGGTGGTGTAATATTAATGGTAATGCACCTGCAGAAGTGTAACAGTGTAGTTTGTGATGGTTGTGTGGTGATGTTGTTGTTGTTTAACCCCAGGCCAGGTCTTATGATGCAGAATGCAGACCAATAATCAAAGGCGTTCCAGCCACGACCATCCCATCTTTAGGTTGAACTTACAATATCTAGAACTGCATTAATTCAGTGTGTTCCTTCTTCTATTTTCGTGAGGATGAGCTGTGATCTATTGAGCTGGTTGAGCAACCATCTCGAGAGTCTGTCATTGGTTGCGGCTCTTTGAGGGTGATGTGGTAACAACAATAAGTGTGGGGCCACATCAGTGGTAGGGAAGATGGCAGCTATAACACTAGTGTGATTGAAAGGGGTGGCGGTGGTGCTGGCAATGTCAGCAGCAACAACAGTGGTGGTGGTGGTGGTGGTGGTGGTAGTGCTGCCAATGGCAGTGGGTGGTAGGGTTCATACAAGTGGTAATGATGATTCAGCAAAATCTTTCCATCAAATTTTGGAAATCTTTCAAAGTGTTGTGGGTGCAGGTGGGATAGTGTTGTTGTGGTGGTGGTGGTGGTGGTGGTGGGTGATGTTACCTGAGAACCTCCAAGCAGTTTGAGAAGGCAGGGTTATCATGTTTCTTAGGGAGACAACTTTGGGAAGGAAGATACCTGGCAAGAATTGGCGCATCAGGCTTTGTTTATTCTGGCAATAAACAGAAACGGCAATCTTCTGCTGCACCACAAAGCTGATGACTGGTGGCAGCTTTGTTGACACTGGCATTGGCTGTGGTGGGAGAACAGTGTTTGTTTTGTTCTCTTTCTTTATCTCTCCCTTTTTAACCTCCCTGCCTCACTCTTCTCTCTCTCTCCTCTCCTTTCAGTTAATTCTTTACCTCCTTCCTCTCTCTCTCTCTCTCTCCTCTCCTTTCAGTTTCTTTCTTTACCTCCTCTCTCTCTCCTCTCCTTTCAGTTTCTTTCTTTACCTCCTTTCTCTCTCTCCTCTCCTTTCAGTTTCTTTCTTTACCTCCTTCCTCTCTCTCTCCTCTCCTTTCAGTTTCTTTCTTTACCTCCTTCTTCTCTCTCTCCTCTCCTTTCAGTTTCTTTCTTTACCTCCTCTCTCTCTCCTCTCCTTTCAGTTTCTTTCTTTACCTCCTTCCTCTCTCTCTCTCTCTCTCCTCTCCTTTCAGTTTCTTTCTTTACCTCCTCTCTCTCTCCTCTCCTTTCAGTTTCTTTCTTTACCTCCTTCCTCTCTCTCTCCTCTCCTTTCAGTTTCTTTCTTTACCTCCTTCCTCTCTCTCTCCTCTCCTTTCAGTTTCTTTCTTTACCTCCTTCTCTCTCTCCTCTCCTTTCAGTTTCTTTCTTTACCTCCTTCCTCTCTCTCTCCTCTCCTTTCAGTTTCTTTCTTTACCTCCTTCCTCTCTCTCTCCTCTCCTTTCAGTTTCTTTCTTTACCTCCTTCCTCTCTCTCCTCTCCTCTGTTTCTTTTTTTACCTCCTTCCTCTCTCTCTCCATTCCTAATTACTTCCCCCTCTATCTGACTATTCTATTTTCTCTTCCCTTTTATTTCTCTCTTTCCAGTGTCTCTTTCTTTTCCCTCCTCTTTCTATATCTCTGTCTTTTTCTACTTCTTTAGCTTTTTCTCTTTCACTTTCTAATATTTCTCAACTAAGACATTTACACATTCTTCCTTCCATCTTCTTACCTCTCTCTCTCTCTCTTCTCTACATACATACATACTCAGCTTCTGCAACGGAAACCTATTTCAGCTTGTAATCTTCTTGTTTTCCATTGTCTGCTTCTGAATGTACCTGACAATTATTAACTTCTAATGGTTAACGTTAACCATTCAACACACCAACAGTGTGTTCCCACCCCACTCATCTACCTCCTCCTCATAAGCATCATATGTTTTAAAACTGCCATTTTACATTGAGGTGAGCCTTAATAGCTATAGACACAGCCCCAAGGGACCGGCTTTCATCTGAGAAAGAAAGAAAACAAAACCTAAAATTCTAAACATGACCTGACGTGTGGAGAGGATTAGAGAAAGATGTTTTTGCAATTGAGGGAAGGGCAGCACAGGTGATCTTTTTGTTGAACCTCCAATATTAACGGTGGGGCAGGTTGCGGGTACCATAATTCTGACTTGAATATTTGCAGCAGTAGAGAACTGGCTGAAGGTATCCAGTGTATTTACTGGACCAGGGATAAAGCATATCATCCCAAGCCATGTACAGGTCATTTGATAGGTATCCCACACACCTCAGTTGACCAATCATCACTCACAAGGCTGGAACGATCCGAGATCATTAAAGAGGATGTCCAAAACACTGTAAAGTCAAACTGTGATTGTGAAGAGGACTTCTTAATTACACAGTTGTGCCTTAATTGAATTAATTAGCAAGTAGTGTAAAACTTGAAGCATTGAATATGTAGCTAATTGTCTTGAAAAGTGAAATTGTTTTCAGCTGAGACCTTATTTGCCTTAGTATGAGTATTGCTTGGTTTCTTCTTAGTATTTTGTTCCTGGTTAGTACCTAGTCTAGCATCTTGTCGTGCTAGTCTCTAATCTGGTGTACATTACAGACCTATCTATGGACCTGTAAATATATACACCACTAATATCTGGTGTGTTTAAGTGAAACGATGACAGGCCTTGAGGACCAGCTACTAAACTACCAACCAACAGAGCTTCAATTTGAATCAACAAAAGACACGCTAGATGTATATGAACTCCACACTAAATCCTACACACTTTAGAAACACTCTCTTACATATAGAAGAACCGTATTACTCTTGTGCATGGTGATTAGGTGTCTTGTCATCTGTGAATGTCACATGCAGTCAACTGTTATCTTGTACAGGATACCAATAATTAGCAGACAGGCTAGAGGACATTCTGTGCCCCTTTATATATGCCTCTGGGTGGAGTGAGGCTCATTCCCATTTCCTCTTGCTTTACGACTGCTTTCCCCAGAGAAAATAAAAGACAGATGTAGTGAAGAAGAGATTCACAAATATAACCCAATTGCTGCTTATTAAATTCTTTGTTTTTTAATATTTATTCTGATTTCCCATTGAGTCTGGAATAACAAAAAAAAAACAACAACAACCAGTTATCATTAGTTCTTGATTTTCCCTAAATTCAAATTTTCTTGTGAAAGGTTCAATATTATGGTAAAAGTTGGTTCATTGGAGCTGTCTTTTTTTTTCGTATTTACCTCATTTTAAATAAATTCTCAATTCTAACAAGCTGACCACATGGATAAATATTAACAAAAAAACTTTGTTGTGTCTTCCATGCAATCTACGAAGCTCTTTTCCCTTCAGCCTAATCACCAAACCATCAAATAATTCTTTTTTAACAGTTTAGAGCTTCTAAACTAGGGGCCGTATAAGATTTTGTTAAAGTTTATCTGCAATAAACTGGATATACACAAAATATTTTAACAATTTTTTTATACACTTCCTGACAAATATTTAATTAGAAAAGCCTATAATAGGATTTTTTTTAAAAACATTGAATGGCCATGAGGGTCCATCCAAGTGAAATAGGAATCAGAAGGGACTATAGGTAAAAAGGGGTTGAGAACCACTGGTTTAGAAGTTTATAGTAGAAAAGGGAATCCATCTGTAAAAAGTCTTTGCTTCAAACATATACAACCTTTGTGCAGTCTGTGAAGTTTCATTTAGTTGGTTCTCAACTCTTATTTTCTGTAACTTTAAGCTGCTAGAAAAGAAATTCTTTTCCTGATTATCAACACCAATGTATTGTTAAAAACAAGATCTGCATTTTGAAAGAAATAGCAGGGAAGGCTGTTAAATATCAAAATATGGGGAAAAAATGAAGTCATGTAACATAACTTCATCATACTAGTGAATATGAAGAGAAGAAAAGAAAGATTGCAAGGAGATGGAGAAGGAGTAAGGAATTGGTAAGGAAGGAGATTGTAGAAAATTTGAGGTTGGCTGAGGACAGAGAAAGCTGGAAGGAAGAGGTTAGGGTCTGTTATGGTGCATTTAGGGTCCCCTTTGTCTGTGGATTTTTATTGATTCCTATTTAGGTAGAGAAGTAAATATCCTTCCATGACAAAAGATAAAATACAAAATGAATGGCTCTTGAACTTTCTCTTCTGGATTAATGCATCCATTTAACATCAAAATGGAAATTGTAGTTAAGATACCTGTGCCGGTGACACCTTAGATGCACCGTCCGAACGTGGCAGATGCCAGCGCCGCCTGACTGGCATCCGTGTTGGTGACATGTAAAAGCACCAACTGATCGTGGCCATTTGCCAGCCTCCTGGCCCCTGTGCCGGTGACACGTATAAAGCACCCACTACACTAACAGAGTGGTTGGCGTTAGGAAGGGCATACAGCTGTAGAAACACTGCCAAATCAGACTGGAGCCTGTGCAGCCTCCTGGCTTCCCAGACCCCGGTTGAACCGTCCAACCCATGCTAGCATGGAAAACGGACGTTAATTGTTGATGATGATGATGATTTTCTGGAAGTGGTTTACACATGTTAATACTCAGAAAGATATCAACTCCAGTTGTGACCATATGGTTAACAAATTGAAGGGTCATTCCCATTGTGGGGACACTGTTGGCTGGTGTCTTCTGTTTGTGGAAATTACAGACAGAAACTGGAAGAAGCCCCTGTGTGTGCACGTGAGAAAGAGAGAATGTATTTCCCTTTGTCTTGACATGTGCACATTAATTGTAAACAAAAGCCACCAGTGTAGAAACAGTGTCTTTTGTTTACAATCTTCTTTGAAAGTATGTCTGGGCATTGAGCTGTTTGCTGTTCATTAGAACAGAGAAAATATTCACCGTACATGGGAACTGGTGACGACTGGTAACAGGAAGGTAAAAAGAAAAAAACTCTGGCTAAAGAAAAGTTCCATCTAATCCATGCAGGCACAGAGAAACGGATGTTAAAATGATGTAAATGAAATGATTAGCTCTACTACTACTACTACTACTGATAATGATAATAGTAATAAAAATATTAATGAATGAATGTTGGTGTGTGATAGTAGGGGGATGTAACAAAACTTTCATTTTGTGCTTTGTATATTGACTTTAATCAAATGCTGGAGGAGAGTGGAAAAATTTGGTAGTAACAATGTGGGAATGGAAAAATTTGGAAGTACAAATATGCAAATTGAGATTGATTCTTGGTGGAGCTATTTTCACTTCATTTGCACTCATCATATCTGCAATTCCTACTTGAGTCTGCACCGAAAGACAAAATATTTGGTCATCCAGTGACTCATTGGAAATTAGAGATAATTCCCATTGTCTGACTTAATTATTCTCATAAGTTATTTCAACATAATTATATAACAATTATTTCTTCTATACAAACAAGTGAACGGGGTACCTCCATACAATCACTCAATCTGTTAGAAAAACAACAGTTAAATCTCCCTTAAATAGGTGCAGGAGTGGCTGTGTGGTAAGTGGCTGTGTGGTAAGTGGCTTGCTAACCAACCACATGGTTCCGGGTTCAGTCTCACTGCGTGGCAATATGCGCAGGAGTGGCTGTGTGGTAAGTAGTTTGCTAACCAACCACATGGTTCCGGGTTCAGTCTCACTGCGTGGCAATAGGCGCAGGAGTGGCTGTGTGGTAAGTAGCTTGCTAACCAACCACATGGTTCCGGGTTCAGTCTCACTGCGTGGCATCTTGGGCAAGTGTCTTCTGCTATAGCCCCGGGCCGACCAACGCCTTGTGATTGGATTTGGTAGACGGAAACTGAAAGAAGCCTGTCGTATATATGTGTGTGTGTATATATATATATATATATATATATATATATATATGTGTGTTTGTGTGTCTGTGTTTGTCCCCCTAGCATTGCTTGACAACCGATGCTGGTATGTTTACATCCCCGTCACTTAGCGGTTCGGCAAAAAAGAGACCGATAGAATAAGTACTGGGCTTACAAAGAATAAGTCCCTGTGTCGATTTGCTTGACTAAAGGCGGTGCTCCAGCATGGCCACAGTCAAATGACTGAAACAAGTAAAAGAGAGAAAGAGAGAAATTATCTTGAAAAATGGGAAGCATATTGGATAATCTTGTCATAGGTACACAGTCTGAAGATATGGTCATGGCCAGAACGTCTGATTATGGCTCTGTTTGATCAGGCCTGTTCCAGACTGCACCAACATGTCTTTGTTATTGTGTTTGAGTTACTTCATTGGTTGTTAATGTGTTAAGAATTTGGTAAAGCAGAAACTCTGTCTTTAAGCAACAGCTTGTCTTTATCTTCTACCATTGCATGTGTGTGTGTTGTGTGTGTGTGTGTGTGTATGAGAGAGAGAAAGAGTCAGATTGGTATCTGGTTGACTTGGATCCTCTGAAGAAGCTTGTCAGAATAAACATTCTGTACTTAATGAAGGTGAGGGAATCAATTAACTGGGTGTGTGAAACTATCTCTTTTTCCTTTGTTTCACTTATTGCTTTTTAATAAAAAAATACTTAAAGAAATTTCCTTGAAATATTTAACAAAATTGATAAAGAACAGTAAAAATTCAGTCATGTGTGTTTGTGTGTGTGTGTATATACCAACATGGAAATCAGATGTTAAATGATGATGCTGTGTACCTGTGTCTCCATGGATGACGTTTATATTCCATGACTTTGCTAATGTGCAAAATGGTGATGTTTTTATTCCTTGTTAACATTATGACTGGTCACTTTATATTTTCAATAACCAGTGGAATAAAAAAAATTCCCTTACTTAAAAAACTGGCAACTGAAAGGATATCTAACTATGAAACATTGTCTTTAATATACTCTAGTATAAGCCATGCTAGCATTATGAAAATGAAATAAGCAAATGAATTAACATGCTTAATGACTAATAACAGTCTTCGTTGTATTATTTTTAATATCGGAGGCGCAATGGCCCAGTGGTTAGGGCAGTGGACTCGCGGTCATAGGATCGTGGTTTCGATTCCCAGACTGGGCGTTGTGAGTGTTTATTGAGCGAAAACACCTAAAACCTCCACG
Source organism: Octopus sinensis (assembly GCF_006345805.1). Taxonomy (NCBI): domain Eukaryota; kingdom Metazoa; phylum Mollusca; class Cephalopoda; order Octopoda; family Octopodidae; genus Octopus; species Octopus sinensis. The sequence goes on from NC_043013.1 coordinate 23,447,051, forward strand.
AGGCTCCGGCAGGGGATGGTGGTGATCCCTGCTGTACTCTTTCACCACAACTTTCTCTCACTCTTACTTCCTGTTTCTGCTGTACCTGTATTTCAAGGGGCCGGCCTTGTCACTCTGTGTCACGCTGAATATCCCCGAGAACTACGTTAAGGGTGCACGTGTCTGTGGAGTGCTCAGCCACTTACACGTTAATTTCATGAGCAGGCTGTTCCGTTGATTCGGATCAACCGGAACCCTCGTTTTCGTAACCGACGGAGTGCTTCCATCCCATCCATTTTTAATATCTCAAGTTAATAAGTGGCCTCTTTTCAATTTCAAATGGAATGATGTCAATTTTATCATGACTAGTTCCATTTAGGTCTGATAACATTTTTTTCTTTCACTTCATTAAAAAACAGAAAATGTCGATTTTATTTTGTCCCATCTCAGAAAGCATCAATTCACATTTATAAACTCTCCGTTTATATTGCATGTTTAATGTAAGTCATTATTATAAATAAATAAGTTTTTAAAAAACCCACTTGTTTATCTTTAAAAGGCAGTTTAGCAAAGGGAGGCGGTTGAAAAGCTAAAATGATTAATAAAGCGTTTTTGCATATGAACAATAAACGAAGCAGAACAATAAACAAGATCTTCTTTTTAAAATATTTTATTAAAATAATCTAACTTTAGTTAATGTCTTTTCTGTATGAAATTTCTTTAAAAATCTGAAAAATGAACAACAAAAATAATTCAATATTTTGAATTTTATTGTTAAAAGAAAAAAGGAAAAATAATAACAATAGCTATTAAATCATTATTTGTTATTTTTGAAAGATATGCAGCAGAAAAACAAAATGAAATAAAAACAATTGCACATTTAGATTTTCTTTGAGAAATATAGTTTAAAGGAGGTCAGTTGAGAACCAATATTGGAATGAATGAGCTGCAAATGGTATTGCACAGAAGCATGCAGCTTCTTTAATCTTCATTCTACATGCAATTAAATTCAGATTTTGAGAAATCTGATATTCACAAGAACCTCTTAACTATTTTATCTTCATCTTGCCTAATGGTTAATATTTAAAACATAAATCCTCTTATCAATAAGATAACCATTTTACAGACCAGAACTACTGGCAGCATCCTGTTAGAACAACAACAACTACTGCTGCTGCTGCTACTACTACTACTACTACTACTACCACCACTCATATAGCTGTTTTAACTGAAGCCAACATGGCCAGCTTTCACAGCACTTAACCTGGTCAATGTTTTGGTTGAATCTCCTTCAACAAATATTTTCTTAACTTTTATTTGGACAGTATGTCCACAGTAAAAGACAGATGACCACAGTTGAAAGCTATCAAACACTGAAGTTCAGCCTTAACCAGAGAACTGGTCGAACCGGTCAAACATAATTCAAAGTGACTGGACGTGTGGATTGTGAGTATTTAATTAGATGCCTCCATGTCAGGCAGAGCTGAAGGGGTTTTGTACAATGACTATTACCTAGACACTGTCATTTAATCTGCCAGAAATAGCAGCAACACTCTACAATCTCAGATAAAAAACACTGGACAACACTGGACCCTGATATACAAAAGGGCTGAATGAGTTTGCTGTATCAAGACTGGCCAGGGTCCAAAACAACTATTTTGACTGTAAACCCCTGCTATCAATGTTTCTTAATCTTTTACTGTTCACAGTCCCCAAAGGGAGCAGCCCTTCTACTGTCCACAGCAGTAGAAGGATTTTGTAGATGCAGAGCTATGTGTATTCTTTCATCTGAACCCATTGTTTAGTGACTGAATTATTTATTTTCTATAGTAAAGTATTTTTGAATTTTATTTCAGATTGCAATGACAACTTCCACAAAGTCGCCGGGGCACAGTCATGGAACAAAAAAGACCAAAGAGCTTACGGTTTGTGCATCTCGTTATACGACCAACACCCGATTTATGGGAAGATGTCTGGTAAGTCTTTTTTTTTTCTGGATATATTTTCTCTTTTATTTTATTTTATTTTGGAGTATTTAGGTGTGAAGCTTTGTTAAATCCAGAGCAACAAACCTGTATTTTGAACCTAGACATTAAGCCATCTGCATGCCATAAGTCCATTTGTTCTCAGTTGACCTGGCATTAATCAACATTAAACACTCCCTCGTAAGAGATTGCTCCCTACCCAACCCCATAGGCCGGTGTCTTATCTCAGTTGACCTGTGTCTCATATTCTCGTTGATTCAGAGCCTTTCTATATTCTAAGATGGTAGTAGACATGCTGGAACATCTGCCAAGTGTTTAGACTTATCCTCTAATTAGGGGAAGTAACGAGAAAATGTGAAGGTGTATGGCCTAGTGGTTAGGGTGTTGCACACTTGATTGTTAGATTGTGGGTTCAATTCCCAGACCAGGTGACACATTGTGTCTTTTCATATTTCTCTAGGGCTCTGTGGGGACTGGTATATCAGTTTTCTCTCTCTCTTGCAAAAAGCGACTAAAAGAGATTGAGGTAGGATTTTAACCCTCACCAGCAACAACTACCCCAAACAGATCCATGGCCTGGAGGATTGCCACCCAAGTGCTGCAAACACATCATCCACCAAAAAAAGCTGTTACAACACATGTCCCCATACTGCCACTGCTGCTGCTGATGATGATGATGGGTAACTTGTAAATGGGTAACTTGTAAAATTTTGTTGCCAAAAGAAAAAAGGCATTTTAATGGTGAGTAGTGGTTAACTGTGGAATATCTGCTGTGTTCATCAAATAAGATAATCTTATTTATGGGATTTCCAACAAATTAGTGAAACACTTTTATAAATCTATAACAGAAACAAAAGCCAATCTTCAACAATAAAAGCTGGAACTAACAGGTAATGTTCAGTAAATAAATGCTTCCTGTTTATACCTGTTAAAACTTATAGCAATCTTCATATTTCTATATCTATGGCATCCATATTTTGAGATTTGCTATTTTTCCCCATACTCGTCACATGTCTTGATATTAGTTTCACATTAAAGCAGCAAGCTGGCAGAAATGTTAGCATGCCGGGTGAAATGCTTAATGGTATTTTGCTACCGTTACATTCTGAGTTCAAATTCTGCTGAGGTCGACTTTGCCTTTTCATCCTTTCGGGGTCGATAAATTAAGTACCAGTTACGCACTGGGGTCGATATAATCGACTTAATCCGTTTGTCTGTCCTTTCTGTGTTTAGCCCCTTGTGAGTAGTAAAGAAATAGGTATTTCGTCTGCCATTACGTTCTGAGTTCAAATTCCGCCGAGGTTGACTTTGCCATTCATCCTTTCGGGGTCGATAAATTAAGTACCAGTTATGCACTGGGATCGATGTAATCGACTGGCTCCCTCCCCAAAAATGTCAGGCTTTGTGCTTAGAGTAGAAAAAAAAATATTAGTTTCACATAAAATGTTTTATCATATTTTGAATTTCTGTATATCAAATTCCATTTTTAATTGATGTGTCAGTTTATCAACCATTCTATTATCTTCTTTACATTATCATTATTCATTGCAATTATTCATTGCATTATCACTTTTATTTGAATTATAATTCGCATTTACCCACATTATCACTTAATTTGTATGAAACACTTTTTTTCCTTTGTCTTTGAACTTTCATTTTAAAATATATGTAATTACCTCCCTTGTCTTTCAGGTGATCCAATTGCCGATGCTTTTGCAATTTGTTGCCGAAAAAATAATGCCATTATGCTCATCGCCGACGGTGTGAATTGGGGTGAGAAGTCTCGCCTGGCTGCCCGCTGTGCCCTATATGGCAGCATGGAGTATATTAATCGTAAGCTGTTTCAAGAAAAAACCCAGCCAGCTAGTACACAGGTATGGTGTTTATGAGTGACACAAGTGTAAGAAGTTACACTTTGCCTACAAACTCTGCAAGTCCAGCTGGTAAAATCTTTCACATTAGATGCATTTAGCAGGCACCCAATACCTTAATCTTATTAATATAAGGGTTATTTCCGTGGATAGCCATAAGCTTATTAGGAATGTAATTTCTGTCAGTTATAGGGTAATATATAAAATGTGTGATATAAAATGACTATAAAAGACTGCAGATCTTTGCCATTCGATCTGCAAAACATGAAAACCAGATTACTTTATGGTTGTATGAGTTCTTACTTTTGACATGGTTCCTCATAAGGTTGGATGCTTCTCCTAGCACCAACCATTTTACAGCTTAGACCAGGTGTCTTTTATCATGCCACTGGCACTAAAGCGGTTGTCTTGGATTAGACTAAAGAGTTCTAAGAGAGAGAGAGGGTCTAAGTTTAAATGGTGCTGGTGTCATGTGAAAGGCACCCAGTTTATTCTGTAAAGTGGTTGGTGTTAGGAAGGGCATCCAACTGTAAAAACCCTGCCAAAGCAGACAATGGAGCTTATTGCAGTCCTCAGGTTGACCAGCTCCTCTCAAACCGTCCAACCCATGCCAGCATGGAAGAGAGACATTAAATTATGATGGTGATGATTTTTATTTAACTATTAATTTCTAGTTTTTCTTTTTTGATTCTTGCCTAATATAATAATATTATTAATATGCATTTCAATATTTTGTGCTAATGAAACTGAATGTCAAAACAGTTATGTCTATAAATATTCTCTTCTGCCCTAGACACAAGGCCTGAAATTTTTGGGGAGTGGGCTGGGCAATCAATTAGATCGACTCCAGTATGCGACTGGTACTTAATTTATCGACCCCGAAAGGATGAAAGGCAAAGTTAACCTTGGTGGAATTTAATATTAAAAGAGCGAATGATGTGTCTGAAACTAAATGTTAAGAGGGTGGGGGGTGGGGGGGATATGCTTTTTTTTCTTATTTGATTAATGTCTGAAAATAAATTCCAAGCAAGATTTCTCTCTTTTGCAAAGAACCTAAGAATTGTTTGAGACTGGTTCTTTCTTTAATTAATGCCAGAAAGGGAAAAGGCAAAATAGATCTTTGTGGAGTTTGAATTCAGTGTAAAGAGTCACAAGAAATAGTGCAAGGCATTTTGAGCAACAGTGTATCTAGGAGTCCATCATTTAATGTTTCCTTTTTTAATATGAGTAAGGATTGAATTGGGAGTGATCTGGCTGCTATGTTTACCATGTTGAGTAACTACATAGGGGCTCCCCTGTTGGCTTGAAGCCTAAATATTCATTTGGCATGAGTTTGGGCCACCAAGAAGCATTCAGTTGGTAATTCTCTCTCAAGACAATTCAAGACCTTAAGTTCCAGGTCAGTTACGTAGTTTAATTGTAGAAAATATCCACCAGGACAGAACCGTGAAGTGGCATTTCTGACTGCAGGTAATAACAGCTTCTCCAATGCTATTCTGATTGGTTGATCTACAGATTTAGTCTGTCAGCAGTTATTTCCCCTTTCGCAAACTTGTCATTTTTATAAATTCTTCAGAAAACAGAGGAAAAATAAACTACTTTCAAGATTGAGTTAGAATTAAGTTTGGTCATATTTTCCACTTCAAAGAATCGGTAAAGGCTGAAAAAGAAATGTTGCTGGTTCTATTATAAGAATATTTATTTAGCCCTGCTCTTTTAGGCGTAATTTTTCAGTTGTAAAAGATCATAATTTCAGGTTTCTTTTGGTTAGATTCCCAAATGCCATTCTGTCTGAAATTGTTGATATCTGTGTCAATATCAGAAGGTTGTTTAATTTTTCTCATATTATTATTGACAAATATTTAAACCAAATATTATAACATTTGCAGATCTGCAAAACAATGTGAGAGACAGACTTCTGCCTGTTCCAAAGCTAAATCTGTCAAAATCAGGTTGAAATTGCAGCAATGTCACATTTATGTCCTTTACATAGATTTTTACTGAAAATTATTTTTTTGTTAATCCAAATTCCATATGCTGAGTTACATAATTTTTCTTGTTCAAATATTCTTCATTGAAAATTATATGGAATTGTTTTAGTGTTTTAAAAGCCCTAACTTCTGGGCTTCTCAAATTTTTATTTATATATTTAACCCTTTAGTGTTCAGATTACTCTGTTAAATGTAATATTTTTTTACTCAAATTGTTTTTAATTAATCATGTATTATCTTATAGTTTTGAGGTTTCAATGATGTGATTGTTTATTTTTATAATGTCAATGTAGGTTAGGTGTGAGAGCCCTGATCTGGTCAGTTTAAACATAAAATAGGTAGAAAACTTCGGCCGGATATGGCCAGTTTAAACACTAAAGGGTTAAAATGTTATTCATTTTTTTTTTATTTCTTAATTTTTTAATCCTAGAATATCTGATATTATTTACTCTTGGTATGTCTTTGTAGGAAGCATTGGAAATATTACGTACATCTATGGATGCTGCTCACAGAACCATCTTAAAGAAAGAAGGGGGCTTGACGACATTATGCGTCTGCCTCATTTGTCCAGTCTACAATTCTGCTGATTTTGCTGTATGTTGTGTTAATGTTGGAGACAGTTTTGCCTACGTTTTCAGCAAAAACAATGGAATTCGAGAAATCACAGTTGGTTCTCATGATGTAGCATCTGAACGTGATATCCGTGATGCTGGGGGAGCAATTGGTCCTGTTGATGGAGAAAACCCGGAATTACAAAATCTCACCTGCTCTTTGACTTTTGTGAATAAAGGTGATGTGGTTTTCCTCACAACTGACGGGATCTCAGACAACTTTGACCCTGTTGTCACCAAAGTTGCAATTCCACGGAAGAACACTGATAACAACTCTAATGATGCTCTGCCAACGACCCCTGATACTTTTGAAGATAAACCTATGATGGAACCACAAGAACGACATATCTATGCACTAAAAGAAATGGAACGAATAATTCATGAACATGAACTATTAACTGAAGAGACATGTTCTGCCCAGGAACTCTGTGGAGCCCTTGTGCAGCATGTATTAACTTTGACTGATTCCAAAAGAAAAATTCTTGAAAATCCAGAGTTATATAGAAAGAAAAAAATGACTTCGAAGGAGCGTAAGCGTAGAGACTCACAAATTGTTGAACAGATGTCTAAGGCTCCTGGCAAACTTGACCATGCTTCAATTGTTGCCTATGAAGTGGGCATTTGTGGTGAAGATGAGGAGGAAGAGGAAATTGTGCTCATTAAGGAGAGCAATTCCGTTAAGGTCAGTACTCCAAACATTGACTGTTCCGAATCTTCATCATCTTCCAATCATGAGAAAGATCTTTTTCATCCAAACTCCATTTCCATCCCAGTTTTTAAAAAATCTAACCCTAAAAAATTCTTCTCCAAACTTCGCAATTCTGCTGCCACTCCCACATCCCCTGTTTCCCCACTCACATTCTCATTGCCGTTTCTTCATAAGAAAAACTCTTCCAAACATTTTCACTCTGTAGAGGAATCTGAAGCCAAAACACCAGTCTCTCCTACTTCTCCAAATCTACCGTACCCCAACAACCAGCCTTTCTACTATCAAACGTTCTCTTACGAATCAGCCGTATGATCTAACAAGCCTTTCTAATTCCTCTTAATTTCTGCTGCTGCTGCTGCTGCCCTTTACTTCCTCATCTTTTCTTTAACTGCAACTTTTAACTTTATTAACTGCTAGACTATTTGGTTGCGAGAAGCAGAGCTTACATGTGCAGTCAGGGAATGCAGTGTGTGTTTGTTTACTTGTGCTGTGTACATAATCATGGATAAGATAATATAAACAGGAGTGCATGTGTGTTTTGTTTATTTTCCAAAAGAAATACACCAAACTAAAGTGAAATAATGGCCTTTTTTTTTTGTTTTGAGAAGGAAAATAAAATGAAATAACAACAATATAAACAAAACCAAAACAGCAACAACAAAATTCTTTAAACTATTCTTGCCAAATTTATGTTTGACTGTTTCTAGCCATAAGATAAAGGTAAGTTTTGACATATGTTTGTCATCTGGAGTTGAATTTAGAATAAAACAATAATACGCATACACTGAAACAATTTTCATGTTGACCTCTCTGCAGTCCTACTTTTAAATTTCAAATTATTTTTCAATTGAAATTAATAGAACTATATTTCTTATAAGAAGTACATTTTAAACATTTTAAAGTGATCGTAATTTTAAAAAATAAACTAAATATTTTAGTTCTAAACTAACCTGAGCTTAAAGAAAAAACCCCAAAATCTATAAATATGAGTATAATTGCTTCGTTAGCAAATCCTAGTCTTGAGCAGCTAATAATATTCCACTTTCATCTAAAGTAAACTGATAGAGAACCACATTCCAATGTTGTTGTGTCTATAAACTTTCTGAATATCTTGTGCCAACTTGTCTCATTGACAACAGAATTTAAAGGTTTATGAAAACCTGGTCATCGTTACAACAGTTCATGTTTAAACTGCAAAATGTCCAAGTCTTTGACAGTAAGAACAGTTCTACATAATATTTACACAATCCTTCTGGGAATTGTAAAAAATTAAAAGCAGTAGAACAATGAGTGTTCAGTTAAATTTATTTAAATGAATTGCAATTTTATGCAATTGTCTACCCCCACTCCCCCCACCTATTTTCTGCTTTTCTTCTTTAAATCAAAATTTCCTTAATTTTATCCTTTGTACCTTCATCCTTATAAGCTCTTTCTTTTATAAATTTTCTTTTGCTTGCTTCAAAGTTCTGAAAACTCGCCTGACTTTTATATGACTGTACTAAAGCTTCTTTAACCGTTTGCTACTAAAAATTCTAAAAAAAAAACCAAAAAATTAAAAAGAACAAAAGTTACCTAATAAAATATTAAAAGAATATATTTATTTATTTACTTTCTTTTGCATTGTCTTTTTCTTAATTTTCGTTTTTCTTTTTATTTCTGTTTAGCTTCTCTAATTTCTTTGGTTTTCATCTTCTGCTTTCTATTTTCCCTTCTTTTAGAGCAAAGAATGCATTTACGTTCCTTTGCCATAAATCAATTCTACTCACTTCACAGTAGATGCTCAATGCAAATACCTACACACTACACATTACAGACCCTACTTTAACCCTTTCGTTACCAACCCGGCTGAAACCACCTCTGGCTCTGTAGTACAAATGTCTTGTTTTCATAGGTTCTGAATTAAAATCTTCCACTAAACCTTAGTCATAATTTATTGTTCCTAACACTAGCTTAATGATAACTAAGTTATTTTACTAAATTCTTTGTTATATCTAAAATAATTGAGAGAAACGCAGAGTATCTCAAAATAAATGTAGTAACGAAAGGGTTAAAGACGCTACAATAGAGATACAATAGTATGATATACCGTATTCTATTCATTAACTAATACTAATACACTGTCTGAAATAAATAATATCACATTGTATTAACCAATACTACACCTTATGTACTAAAACCACACTGCATCTACAATGAAACCTTGGTTTACGAATTTAATTAATTCCTGAAGGTCATTTGTTACCTGAAATGTTCGTAAACTGAAACTATTTTCCCTATAAGCAGATTTAAGAAAAGGAACAGCAAATTCAAGTTGGGATGTGTATTGACCAAAATCTAGATGGTAGTTGACACTTTCCTGTAAGCTTACAATCAACTTGCTTCATTACTTGTGACACTGGTTGTCACTCAAGATGTTTCATGCTTGAAAAATTGTTTGTAAACTGCTTTGTTTTTGATGAGAGACATTCGTAAACCAAGGTTCCACTGTATTAACTAAAACCTATCTCTGTTCTGTTGCTGCACAGTGTGTGTGACTGTCACCAAGCCGTGCAGACTAACATTGCATGCATTAAACAAATCCTGTACTGAACAATCTCATTGTTTGGTCATCTTTTGGCTGTGGTCATTTTGTCCTTACTGTGACCATATTTTCCTGAAATTTAGGATTCCTCACATGTTCTCCTTTCCATTTTAAAAACGTTAGAAAGGTTTGGTTGCCACTTTGAAACTATGGAGTGTTTTGGTAGAATCATTCTGTCTTTGGTGTTTGAATTGTGATACTTTTGCATCAAGACAGTTGCTGCAGCAGAGAGCTCTATGTTTGGTGGTGGTGGTCACCAACAACCATTAGTAGAATTCTAAAGAATCAAAACCGAACACAATAAAAGCAAGTAGCACTTGTTGACCTCTGTTGTGACCCCTAGCATTATTTTAAACAGAATTGCTAATACATGTTGCCTGCTCAGTCAGTGACTGAATACTGTGAGCCAGTGGACATCAGAATGAGCTTTTCCAGTCTGATATGAAGAATCAATGGCTTCCATGCAACCATCATGTCATCTATTGTTTATTTGTTCATTCATTTATGTCTGTTTCTCTTTTCTTTTTTTTTGTATGTTGGCATGGGTTTGATGAGTATTTAGTTGAGCCAGCACTTTTTATAGCTGGAGGCTCTTCCATTGATACAAGTAATGGAGTTTGTATTCCTTTACTTCAAAAGTTCAGGGCTACAAGATGTAATGATGTTCTTGAGGAATATAAACCTGACAACACCATTCTTTGCCCAGGGAATCTCATGTAAGAATTAGAAACGACAACTTTCAACACACACAAATGCCAACCAATGCTTTTAGAGTGAATTTGGAAGAGGAAAACTATACAAGGCCTATCATGCGGTGCTTACATTCTAGAATCTCGTTAGAAATTGCTGAGCTCTAGACGATATTCCCTGTCAACAAATCACTTGGTCGTTGTTCTGGGCTTTCAAAGACAAGTGCAATGAAAAGTGCCTTACTTGGAAAACAGGTTTGGATAAGTGGCTGGAAGGGCATTTGACTGTAAAGCAATGCCTCAGCAATGTAAATCTGTCAAACCCATGCTAGCATGAAGATGGGGGAGAAGCAGACATAAAAATGGATGTCCAAATGACCGAGGGACAAACATAATCCTAAACTGGAACCCAATTCAAGTATTGTAGACCTCGACTGCTACACTTGGTGGTGTCCCAAAGATTTGGTTTGTCACTATTGCAACATATGTTTGCTTCAATAGGGTTGTGAATGGCCAGACCCAAGAATAACAATATCAATCTGTGAGCCAACGAGGGAGCTCCCACATGGTCACTCGATTGTCCACATGTGGTCATACTCAGCTATCTCACAAAAAAAAAACAAACAAAAAAACTACATATTAGACAGTACAGTTCTAGATATACAAAAATGACAGGATGGCCACTACTAGACTGTCTTTGATTACCTTGAGGAGGCTTGGGGTTTAAACAGTAGTCTAGATCATACTTTAATCTCTCTCTCTCCTGCCACCATTACACACACAAATACACATCATATAATTACTCTACTTCCCCCTGATTTGAAACCTTTATCTTAACCTTTCATTCTGCATTGAATCTTTGCTATATACTAATTAACTTTCTCTGCTTTGTTAATTACAGATCCAACAACAATTACTAATATGAAATGGAAATTTTTTTTTTTTTTTTTGCTTATTTAACAACTTACTGCATTGTTACAGCTTCTTCCCTTACTGTTTTTTTTTCTTTTCTCTTTTTTGTCCCCTTTTCTTGGTGACACAGGTTAAAGAGGTCCGCGAAATCACATTTCTGCCTTTTAATTCTTCTGTGAGTTTATGCTTCCTTGGATCCAACAAAACCGTTTCATGTTGTACTCCCTCTTTTTTCACATTTCACTCGTCATTAACTCCTCTTCTGCCTCACTCCTCTTCTGTTGTTTGTAACCCCATATCTTACTCAACACTACACGGTCACCCTCAACATCCCAGCAATATTAAACTCATGGCTTCCTTCACTTGTCCTTTTTTCTTCACCATTCGTCACCAAATCTTAATATCACTCAACATTCAACCTAATCACCCTAATCAATGTTTCCCATCCTCCTCTGCTTGCACCGCACCATCCCGTCCTCCACTCTTGTATCATTGTCTTCATCAAAATTGTTTTGACATTGGTTTTTGTTTCTTAGAGGCATGACTTGAGTGTGTGTGTGTGTGTGAGAGAGAGAGTCTTTGAGACAATGCTTTATGACTGGATTCCCTTTCTGAAGCCTCTTCTTTTAATTGCCACTTTACAACAAACAGGAATATGGTGTACTTATTCAAAAAAAAAAAAAAAATAGACACTTTGTATTTATTTTGTCACAATTTGTAAACAATTCTCTCATTGGTTACAGGTCTCCAATGAACCAACCATTGGTTTATTTGCATTTCTGATGACAAGGGAGTGTCTTTAACCCACTGTAGAATCAATATCTCAAGGGGCTTCATTCATAAAACACCGTTTTAAAGATTTCTGAACTAGTAACCTCCAGTATACATCAGTAAATGTCACACACACACACACGTGCGTGCGCGTGCACACATATATTATTTTGGTCGAAGAAACTAACCCCAGGACTTATTCTTTGTAAGCCTAGTACTTATTCTATCGATATTTTTTGCCAAACTGCTAAGTTACAGGGATGTAAACACACCAACATCAGTTGTCAAGTGATGGTTGGGAGACACAGACACACACAAACACACATATATACAATGGGCTTCTTTCAGTTTCCATCTATCAAATCCACTCACAAGGCTTTGGTTGACCTGAAGCTATGGTAGAAGACACTTTTCCAAGATGCCATGCAATGGGATTGAACTCGGAACGATGTGGTTGGAAAGCAAGCTTCTTGCCACACAACCACGCCTATGGTTGTATGTAAAATTATGTTATATTTATTTTATATCACAATTTGTGAAAGACAACATCATTGTTTAAAGGTTTCCAATGATCCAAGCATTCATTTATTGTATTTCTAATGGCAAACAATGATGATTCGTGTGTGTACATGCATGTGTGCATGCGTGTGTGTGTGTGATTGGCTTAGCAACGTTGTCTCTGTCATATTTTATTACAAAATATTGATTAACCCAAGACCATGGCTGACAAAGTGTTATGCAGTGGGAATGAACCCAGAATGATGTAATTGTGAAGAGAACTTCTTAACGACACAACTCTAATTCTGCTTCTTCCAATTACCACCTTTCGTTACCTCAGCTCGTATAGAATTACTTCATTACAAATCCTTCTTAGTCTATCTTAAACTTTTTAACCATATGCATTAAAATCTCACTCATTGCAGTAATTAACACCACACTGTGTGCAGTAATTAACACCACACTGTGTGCAGTAATTAACACCACACTGTGTGCAGTAATTAACACCACACTGTGTGCAGTAAATAACACCACGCTGTGTGCAGTAAATAACACCACGTTGTGTGCAGTAATTAACACCACACAGTGCAATGACTAATAACATATTTTGTTAAGCAACCACATCATGCAGTTCGTTGTGTGCTCTTTATCTGTTAATACTTTGGCAGATTATTATTATCCACCAGATTTACTGCTGACGATTCACAAACCTCACATTTGTTGGAACACAATGTTGTCCTCTTCACGTTGTTTTCTAAACTTGTTTTTTATTGTTGAGGTGTTCAGTGTCCTCTGTCAGAAAGTGTTGGGCCACTGGACTACATTCCTTACTTTTACACATTGATGGCACATTCTTTTTACCTTTCCTTCCAGTATGTCTTTGGATAGCTTCTTTTATCTGCCTTGTGTGTGCCTTCCTCCAGTCAAATGAGAAGAAATCAGTTGTTTGGGCAACCATTGTTTTGCTTTCTCTTGACATGGCCAACTGAATGAAATAATGGTTTCAAAACAAGAGATGTCAATTGTTCAAACATCTCTTCAATGTTGAAGCTGCATGCTTTTCCTCAGACATTTCATTGAAATGCTACCTATGACTTGTCCAGGGTTCAGAGAGAGTTTAATCATAAACCGGGAACTTGGTACACAATAAGTTTGGTAATCTGTCTTGTATGAAGATCTTTATAAACCCATTTTCTTCTTGGGTAAGCAAAGTTTACATTTTGTTCAGTGTTGCATCTCCTTTTCCATATCTGTGTTTTGTGACTTGGGTACTGGAAGTGTTCTACATTTTCTATTATCTGTTCATGTGCCTGAATGGTTGGGTTTGGTGATTGCTGGTACAAGACCTTTGTTTCACTTGTGTTGGGGGTCAGGCCAATGTTTTTTATATATTAGGTTGTCAAGAAAGTTCTTGTGGAATTTTAAATTTTGGTTTTAAATGATGTATTTTCAAATTAATTTTTGTTAAATTACTTTGACTTTATATATCATTTTAAAGCCCGTTTCTCGCTTTATCTAATCGTGTTACTCTTTTTCTTTTTGAATAATTAGGCCATTTTTTCTGGAACGTTGAATACAACATAGACAAAAAGTAAATTTGCACAGTTTTCTTATTCCAGTTCAAGCTAGGCCGAAAAGCTGCTGAAACAGCTCACGATATCAATGATGCTTTTGACCCAGGAACCACTAATGAACATGCAGCACAATGGTGGTTCATGAAATTTCGTAGTGATGACGAGAGTCTTGAAGATAAGCGTACTCGTCGACCATCGGCTTTTGATGACAATCAACTAAGAGCCTTAGTGGAAGCCAATCCACGCACAACTGTTCGAGAGTTTACATAACGTATACAACAAATTCCAACCACTTGAAAGAGATTGGAAAAACAAAAATATTTGAGAAATGGGTGCCGCACAAATTGAACAACAACAAAAAAAAACCGCCGTTTTGAAGTGTCATCTTCCCTTCTTTTACGCAATAAGGACGACCCGTTTCTTGACCAGATTGTGTTTTGTGATGAAAAATGGATTCTTTACGACAACCAGCAACGCTCAGCTCAGTAGTTGGATGCTGACAAAGCTCCACAGCACTCCCCGAAGCCAAAGTTGCACCAAAAGGAGGTCATGGTGACTGCTTGGTGGTCTGTGGTCAGTCTCATCCAGAGAACTACTGTGAGCAAATGGATGAAATGCATAAGAAACTCTGACAACAACAGCCAGCATTGGTCAATAGAAAAGGACCAATTCTTCTCCACGACAATGTTCGGCCGCACATCACACACTGACTCTGCAGAAGTTGAACGAATTGAGCTGCGAAACTCTGCCTCATCCGCCATACTCACCAGACCTCTCGCCTACTGACTACGACTTCTTCAAGCATCTCGACAACTTCCTGCATGGGAAATGCTTCAAAAACCAAGACAATACCAAACATGCCTTCAACAACTTCATCACCACCAGAACACAGGATTTTTACACTACTGGCATCAATAAACTTGTTTTGCGTTGGCAAAAGTGTGTTGATTCTGATGGTGCTTATTTCGATTAATAAACTTTTGTTTGAGCCGAGATATGTGCACTTGAATTTAAAGGTTAAAAACCGCAAGAACTTTCTTGACAACCTAATACTTCAGGGAAAAAATGTTAATTTCTGTGGTTCTTCTGCTAAAGTTATACTAGCTGTGGCATTATCTGCATAATGAAGTTTAGTTACCAATTTAGTTCTGTTCTTCTGGCACAGAATCTTCCAGGGTTAACTATTTTGCCATCTACATGATGTGAGATCTGAATACCAGGCATGAGTTTGTCCGTGGCAAGTTTAAATATAATTGATAGGGGAATGAAAAGAGCACGGAGGCAGTTACACATCCCTGCATTACTCCCGGTCTTACTTCAAAATGTCATGGAAGACTGGTGTCATGCTTTGTTTTTAATGGGGTCTTGTTGCTGCCATATGATTTTGTGACTTTGGGCAGCCATGTTTGGCCAGCACTTTCTACAGTGCTCAATGGTTATTCAAATGCTTTGATGAGGTCAAAGGAAGCTATTTACATCTGTGTCTGTTGCCCATAGCATTTCTCCTGTAGCCGTGGGTGAATAAAGAAGATCATAATATTGGAGTTTCTGGAATGTTAAAAACCAGATTGAGAGTCAGGTAACCATCTACAGTAGGACAAATCAGTTGAGCAACTTGCTTAACAGAATTTTCCCAATAGTTAATGAAAGCAAGATTCCTCTGTGGTTGCCACAATTAGATTCGTCATCCTGTTTGAACATAGTAATAACATTTGCATTGCATCTCTGAGTTCAGCTTCTGTCTCTTCTCACATCCAAATTAGCAGAAACAGTACATTTAGTTTTGATAGAACTTCTTCATTCTCAACCAAAATTTTATCTGACCTGGATGTCTTGTGTTTTAGAGAATGGATTGATTTTTTCTAGTTTCTCCAATCTCAACTGCTGTAGCTAAGTCATTGACTTTTGTATAATGTTGCAGTGAATGGTTGTTTTCAGTAAGTTGTTCCAAGTTTTATATCATCTTTAAATCTGCGTTGAACTTTTGGTGTCATGTCTGACAGTCAGTTTCTAAAGACTCCTGACACCATTTATCCATTCCAGTCTTCGAAGTCCATCCTGTGTTTTCAGAACAATGTTCTAAGCTGATGGATGACAGTTCCTCATTTATGGCAAAGCACAGGTTTCTCTGCTTTTGTTGGGTCTTTAAGAGATTCTGGGCTAATGCAGTTTTGCACCTTTCCTTGAAAAATGCATTTTTTGGAAAATATTTTTTCGGATTCCTAGGTTTTAAATGTTGGAGATTACGAGTATGCAAAAATAAAAAGAAATTTTAACCCTCCCCCACTCCCATTTAAAATTTCGAACTTTTCCGTAATATTTTTTCCCTATGTTTTAGATGGAGATTCCGCATATGCAAGAAACAACGTTTTCAAAATTTTAAATTCAATAAGCATATAGATATGTGTATAAAGTGATAGATAGATATGAATGTCTTCCTGGGGCTAAAAAACAGCAGTAATACCGTCTTCCGTAGGACCGCCACATTTAGTTGACAAATATATTTTATGAATAAATGGACAGGGATAAATAGACAGACAGACAAATAAATGGATGAAAAAGTTTAAAATTGGAGGAGGGGGTGATATTTGAGCCCCTTATTAAACTTTATAACATTAATCATTTAAACAAAACAATGTTTGTTTCTCATAAAATGGTGTATATTTAATTTACATTTAATTATTATTTATGATTATTTAAGGCAAACAAGTAAAACGCAAATTCTTTTTACTTTAATGTTTTCGACTGGATTTAATTTTAATTTGCATATGTTCGTCAATTCTCTACAATCTCTTTAATGTAAACAAAATCAAAAATTTAAATTGGGGGTGGGGAGAGGTGGGAAGGGGTGAAATGAAAAAAACATTTTTTTGCATATTTGTAAATCTCCAACATCTAAAACGTAGGAAACTGGAAAAAAATTTTTTATAAAATGCATTTTTCAAGGAGAGGCGTGAAATCGCATTTTGGCCCCAGAGATTCAGAGTTAATTTTCTGCTGGTGTTGTTACTCTTTTGTTGTCATTATTTTGGAGTGAGTGGAATTGCTGTGTTAATTTATTGTAGTGATGGTTTGTTCAGCAATTGTCGGTTCTTCTCATTACACTTTAGGTGTATATATCATGATCACAAGTCTCATGATGACCCAATCACATCTTAGTGCTTTGATTGTACAAGTTGTTCGGAATCCTTCTATCAATTTGCTTGTTAAAACAGTTGGAGAAGTTGTCTTTCCTGCATTTATTTGTGAGCAGGACACTATTTGAATTAATTTCTTTCGTGTTATTCTTTCCAATTGTACCATTCCAACATTTATTTTTTGCAACTCTGGCACTGATTCTGCTTTGTTTTGGAATGCTGTAAAAGACTCTAAGCATAAAATTCCTCATTTTCTTTTATGTTAGCATCCTGTGTCGACACACATGCACTGATGAATGTTAGTCTTGTAAGCTGGCTTTAAGTGGAGAGTCATCAATGTTGCACCGATGTTAGTAATTAGTTCATGTCGCTTATCAACCAGGCCACTGCATATTGCGAAGCAACTGCCATGCTTCTTCAGCTGTTCATCAGCTCATCTGTTCTCATTAAGAGCCGTCGTGTCAGTATTGCAGCATGTCAGTTCCCTACAGATGGTCACTGCCCAGCGTTTCAGTTGAAAGCTGTTTGCTTCATCATTGAGTCCCAGTGTTCCAAGATCCAAATTCAATTTTATACTGTTTCTATCATCTACGAAAATGTGACTCCTTCGGATGTGGCGATCCAGTTGAGGAAGCTGAACCAGGTTATCATTCAGCTACCTGTATTAATCTTCTTCCAATGCAAGTTCAGTAGAACAGATCCTTGCATACAATGACCCTTTACTCTGGCAACTGCTGTAAACACTTTTGTCTCTGACCAAATGGCTGATGAGCATCACATGGCTCCCTACTCTGGTGCCATTTCATGACCAGGAGATCCCAAATGTAACAGTTCTACTCTGTTGCCACCAGAAAATCACCAAAGGACTTTGGGGTCAAAGGAAATCTGGGGGACATCCTTGCATGTTTGATATGGAGAAGATTTTTCATGTCCGTTTCCTTATGATTCTGGCAATAAAATACCTCAGTCTGATTGAAATCAATTTAAGATAATTTTGGAGTAGCAGACCCTTGCAGCATCAACAGTTGGAGGTATAAAATGACCCAGTTCTTTATCCAGACATGAGTCGTATGAGATTGGTGCTACCTCAAATCTGCAGATGGAATGAGTGACTAATTTTTCTTTCATTGGTCAACACTAATGTGATGTTGGTCACTGCATGCAGTAGAGTACAAAGACTAATACCATGCTAAGTACAGTGACCAACATGACACTGTGTACAATGGTCAACATTACACTCACCAGTCAATACTGTACTATGTACAGTAAGCAGTATAAGAGACAGTGTCCATCACTACACTGACCATTGCTCATTGTAAACTGTACAGTTATCAGCATTACACTATGTACAGTGACCAGTACTACATTGTTCAGTGATCAACACTACTGTGACCAGCACTAGTGTGTACAATGTCCACTATAAACTGGACAATAATTAACACTACATGGAGTTATTCAACCTTCAAGAAAGAGTAGCCAAATCTCTCTCTAATCCTGTACTACTACCTTGTGAAAAGGACACTTTAGACATTTTTGTACTTTCATGTTGGACCTTGGTCAAGACTAGAAGCTACCAGCAATTGCAGGTCAATTGAATCAGATTCTTTTAATTGTAACAGAAGGACAAAAATTGCAAGATTAGCAATTGGACTAAAGACTAAATAATAATGATTTAAATCTTACTATTGCAGCACCCCCCCCCTCTTTATTATATCTGAGACTAGGCATATGTCACTGCTTGTCTCATTCCTCCCTCACTGAAGAAGGCTTGCATGCAACATGAACTTATCACAAGTTTTTATCAGACTCCTATGTGGACATTTTCTTTTCTATTCAGGCAAAAAGTAAACAGGATCCCCAATCCTTCCAAAACAAATGTGTAACCAATAAAATTTTAAGCCCTATTACCATTGCCAAATCTTTGTCTGCAATTGCAACCGCCATTAAAAACCGATGCAACCCTATTCTACTTTTGGTACACAAACCTTAAAATCTCTTCCACAATCTTCACCTGTTCTTCAGCAATCAAGTGTCACAATTTATTTATTGTAAAACACATCCACTGTCATTCTATCCATTGCCATTCATTACAACAACATCCTTTTGCTATTTTTCCCTCCAATAATAATACAAAGATGGTACTTCATCAAGTTGAAGGTGGTGAGCTGGCACAATCGTTAGCATGCCAGGTGAAATGCTTAGTGGTATTTCGTCCACTGTTACGTTCTGAGTTCAAATTCCGCCGAGGTCAACTATGCCTTTCATCTGTTCGGGGTCCATTAAATAAATACTAGTTACACACTGGGGGTCGATATAATCGACTTAATCCGTTTGTCTGTCCTTGTTTGCCCTCTTTGTGTTTAGCCCCTTGTAGGTAGTAAAGAAACAGGTACTTCACCAAGTTTGAAAAAAAAAAAAAAAAGATATAAGCTTTGTGAAAGTTTATTTTAAGTTTCCTTTCAGCATCTTTTTTGTCAGCTTCATAGTCTTTGGGATGGTAGTAGCATCATTGAACAGATTGGCTTGTTTTTGTATCAGTGGCTAACACAATTTGGTAAAAGGCAGGCCTCCCCAAAAGCTAAGTTAATCTCAATTTTACAAGCTAATCGAACATGCAACTTCATTCTGCTGTTATTTTCAGCAATCAGTTTTTCTCGCTCTTCAGTTCCTCTTTCTGATTGAGTGGATTGTGCTCTGTGTGCATGAAATCCATTAATTATAGACACAACTCAGTGCTATGGAAGGACTTGTCAACCACAAGTAGAAGCATTGTGGAATGGTTAAAATATTTGCTTTGCAATCATGTGTTTCAAAGTTGAGTGCAGTTGTGTGACCATTTCTTGTTTCCTGCTATAGATGCACAAAGTGCATTGTGATCAGCAGTGTATAACAACATCCAACAGTCTGGTTGATGCAGTGATGTGTGCATGTTTCAGTGACCTTTATCATCTGTTAAAGACAGCTTGAATATCTGTAGCATGAAAGTTCCTTTCCAAAGCACAGACCGGAACAACATTTCTCAGAAAGACGGTAACTGTCGACAATGCAATTCTCCCCTCTCCCTCTGCTAGTGATGTTGTTATAGAAGAGGATGCAAGGCCAATGCAGCTTGGCTGCTTGTGTTGCATTCAGGCATTTCCATCAGAATGCAAGGAACTGGAACAGCTAAGGCATCTGGACAGATCTGCCAGTCCTTGGAATGGTAATTTGATGACAAAAGGATACAAGGCAAGATCTGATACTAGTAGGATTTGAACTCAGTGTTGAGATTCAGAACAAATACCAGAAGTATTTTATTTGAATTTCTAAGGATTTACCCAAATTGCTATCTATCTATCTCTCTCTCTATCTATCTCTCTCTCTCTCTCTCTCTGTGTGCGTGTGTGTGTGTGTGTGCGCGCGCGCGCGTGTGTGTGTGTGCGCGCGCGCACATATGTGTGTGTCTTTTGCTGATATATATCTCAATGAAAAAGGTAAACATCTTGAGAAAATAAGACTGTTTTTAAATCAATAAATTCAAAATGTCACTTGTTTAATGAATTAAAGAAACCCTTGGCATTGTTATCAGCTGCAATCCACGGATCCAATGACTGGAAACCTGGATCCAACAATGTTTTTGCTTACCAAAATATAAATAACTTTTTATAAGGTTTTCCAGTATTCTATTAATTTAGTTGTCCATATTTTCCTCTTTAAACTATACTTTGAATATTTATATTTCAATAGTTGTGAGTGAAATTAGGTAGATGGAAACTGCATGGAAACCTGTCATGACGATGCTACTTGACAGTTGTGTTAAAAGTACATCTGTCTGTGGAATACTCACCCACTTCCATGCTAATTCACAGAAGCTTGGTTGATCGAACAATGAAATGCTCATTGTTGGAAGCCACAGAAACTCATCTTGCCTTTGTTGTTAAAACAAGGTTCCAATCCTGAACTCTTAAGCTAAGCATCCTGAAAAGTTTGGTGTCTGCTTCTTAAAGCGCTACTATCATAAATTTACCAATCTCTGGAAACAATGAGAAAGCTTTAATGTTGTTACTTGACCTGCTAGTAATAGCAACCAAATTTTTCTCTCCCAACTGTTTTGAAGGAAGCAAACACTATATAATGTGGCTCTAGATACAAATTAAGGTGGAAATGTGTTGCATTCAGGCATTTCCATTGATCAAAGCTAAGAACCTTTAGTTACCAAAAATTAAGGTATTACTTGGGAAGAGGAGGAGGAGGATACAGATGAGTAATTAGAAGAACTGAACCTGTAAAACTGCCAGAAAATTTTAATAATTGGGTTTAAAGATAGGCCATAACATGTATTCCGGTTTGAAAACCAGATTAGGAGAATAATTAAATGGAATGAAATGTTTGTGACCATATTTCTAATGACATACTCTGCATGTGTGCTTCAATTAATTTGGAAACTTATTAAGAATTTGGAAATAATTCCTTCATTTTGAAGCTGATGTTTGGAACACAAATCATTTGTTGTTTTTTTCATGCATGGTTCTTGAAATCTCTTTGAATTCTATCCTGAAGCTGGTATGCTGGTGTTGAGAGTGATCAGCTTCGATGCTTGGACACTTGCTGTAATATCCAAGCCTGAGAACCATTTTAACTGGGTCCCAAAGGATTCCTTTTTCTGTTGACAGAAGATAGGATTTGAACTCAGAATGCATAGATCAAAATCAACTACTGCAAGGCATCCTCTTGATAACCCAGCACTCTGAATTGGTTCTTTAATTAACAACCCTGAAAGAATGAAAGACAAAGTTGTCTGAGGCTGGATTTGAACTCCAAGCACCGAGACATGGAACACACACTCTGCAGATTTCTATATGACTCAATCAAATCTATGTCCAATAAATGAAATTGGTGTAAAGTTTAAATCTAAATACGACTTCTTTAAAATAGACAGTTTTCTATCATAGAAATAGAACTGGTTTTAGCTTGGTTAGTATTAAAAGAAATAAAAATTTATATTTGTTTCATTACCAAATGATAGAAAAGAAAAAAAAAAGCAACCTTAATATTACTAATAAAAGTAAAATAGATATTTATAGCAAAGCCATCTGCACCCACTGAAAACATTTGTTTCCTTTATTTTCATCCAATGTGGAATGATTCAAATCTTTATTTTACATTGGTTGAAACACGGCTTTCGCCTTCCTCATGAATCAAGGATGACCACACAAACTTCTCTTTTTAATCATTTATTGTAGAGGATTATTGAATATTATTAATTTTTTTGATTCCAGAAAAAAGTCAAATCAACAATGAAAAACCTTTTACACGTAAGTTAACCAACACAGCAGCAACACAATCTAGATTCACTTGCTACAATAATAATGCAGTCTCAACTTTTCCCTTGCTACAATAATTCAGCCTCAATTAACTTTTCCCTCACTTTGATAATACAATCTTGACCAATGCTCTGTTGCTGTAGTAATTCATTCTACACCATAATTCTATATTTGAAGAATACATTGCACTATATGAAGTATCCGTAACCAGAATAGTCCAGAACAACATCCCAGCTCTATATATTCTACATTAGTGATGTTCAGTAGGGTCAAGATGGTCTCGTTGCCACACCGAGATTTTGGTGGTCTGTGACAAGTTTAATGTCTCACAGTATGACGTATTTTGCATTCCTTGAAGTTTTGTTGAGGTATTTTATGGATGCCATTCTGAGAAAGTTTGTGCATCACTGATAGGCATGGTTGCAGTAACAGCATGAACACCAACACATCACAATTGAAGTTATACAATCTGCACCAACATTTCCACCACAAAAACTAAAAAGAAAAAAAAAACGTTTTTGTGTTTGTGTAACAGTGGTGGTATAATTAGTAATTATAAGGATATCAATACTGCTAATTAGTCGTAGGAAAGACGTTCACTTAATTGTCAAATGATAAATTGGCACAAATTCATAAAGTTTGGAAGAAGGAAACCCAAAAGGCAAAAGCATGGTTGTGTGGTGAAGACATTTTCTTCCCAACCCAATGGTTTTCAGTTTAGCTCCACTGTGCAGCATCTTGGGCCTGTGGATTTGGGAGAAACCCAACCCACGTGTGTGTGGGTGTGTCTTTTTGTTCTGAGATTATGTGATAGTTGCCACCAAATGCCAGCATCATGCAAGCAGTGTCATTGTTTGCCATCTTCTGTGCAAACATGTCTGGCCATTGTACTGTTAACGTTCACAGGACTTAGGGGGGAAAACGGGTGAGGGTTGGCAACAGCAAGGGCATCCAGCTGTAGAAAATCTATCTCAATGAATTCTATCTGACTCATGCAATCATGACAAAATGGTTTCCTGCAAACCTGGAAAAGAATTTATTTGGTAAAAGCCATTTCTCTCCTAGTGTGGCTATGAGAGGAGTTGAATGGAATGCTCTTATGGAAACATAGCCTTTGTACAATTTCTTCTGCATTCATAGCACCAATGTTAAGAAATAAGCTTCTCATCTTTCTTCTGATAAGCTGGTTGTCTTGGTCAGCTGCTTCTGTTTTTATACAAAGTTTAATGTATATTTCTCTGCTTTTAATGAATGTATTATTTACAGTTTAAATGGGTTAAAAGAAAATTTGGAAGACGACCAACTTCTCAGACAGCCAAAGATTAAAGAAATGAGTTTTTCTATTTACCATTTTCCTAGTTTAATAAACAGTAGAATAATTACTAAAACATAAGCATTTTTATCTCATTAAATCATTCATTGCCCATTTCTTAAATATTGCTAGTGTTACCATAACAATTCTCATGAATAGCATTTTTCTGGGTTATTAAACCTATCTTTCATGTTTTAGACAATCTTTTGTACAGTTGAGTCTCTAATTGTTTCTGGGTTTCCTATTCTTGGCAAAACTTTATTTTAAATGCAGCTAGACTTTCATTACTGTTAATTATATTGCCATCTTCTCATTCAAATCCAGCCGAAGGATTTGTGTACATACATACATACATACATATATATATATATATATATATATATATTCTTTTTTTCTTTTATTCTTTTATTTGTTTCAGTCATTTGACTGCGGCCATGCTGGAGCACCGCCTTTAGTCAAACAAATCGACCCCAGAACTTCTTTGTAAGCCTAGTACTTATTCTATCGGTCTCTTTTGCCAAACTGCTAAGTTACGGGGACGTAAACACACCAGCATTGGTTGTCAAGCAATGTTGGGGAGACAAACACACACACACACACATATATATATATACATATATATGACAGGCTTCTTTCTGTTTCTGTCTACCAAATCCACTCACAAGGCTTTGGTCGGCCCAAGGCTATAGTAGAAGACACTTTCCCAAGGTGCCATGGAGTGGGACTGAACCCAGAACCATGTGGTTGGTAAGCAAACTACTTACCACACATTCACTCTTACGCCTATATATATTTGTATGTCTGTATATATATATATTAACATGTACATATATATATATATATATATATATAATTTTTTTTTATATATATGTATATATATATATCATCATCATCATCGTTTAACGTCTGTTTTCCATGCTAGTATGGGTTGGACGGTTTAACCGGGGTCTGGGAAGCCAGAAGGCTGCTCCAGTCTGATCTGACAGTGTTTCTACAGCTGGATGCCCTTCCTAACGCCAACCACTCCGTGAGTGTAGTGGGTGCTTTTTACGTGCCACCTGCTCAGGTGCCAGGCGAGGCTGGCAACAGCCACGATCGCTTGGTGCTTTTTATGTGATATATATATATATATACATATATTTGTATGTATATATATGTATGTATATATATGTATGTATGTATATGTATATATGTATATGTATATTTGTATGTATATATATTTGTATGTATATATATTTGTATGTATATATATTTGTATGTATATATTTGTATGTATATATATATGTATATATATTTGTATGTATATATATATGTATATATATTTGTATGTATATATATGTATATATATTTGTATGTATATACATAAACACATATGATGGGCTACTCTCAGTTTCCGTTTACCAAATCCACTCACAAAGCTTTATTTGTATGTATGTATACATACAAATAATACAAACAATATGTATACATACGTTGGAACACAGATAAGTAAACAAACCAGTGGATTTCTTTGCCCGACACCTATAACCAACAAGGCAGTTACAATGGAATACATTGACATTAGCGAAGAAGATATACTACTAGCCATAGATGAAGTGGACACAAACTCAACTGTTGGTCCTGATGGTCTCCCAGCAATCCTCCTCAAAGTGTGGAAGCATGCCCTGGCAAAACCCCTCCAGATTCTCTTGCTTACAAATGGCAAACTGCCAACCAAGCTGAAGGAGGGAATAATATGCCCAATACATAAAGGGGAAAGTAGAGCAGATGCCAAAAACTATAGGCCTATCTCTCTGACTTCACACATCAGCAAAGTCATGGAACGGAGAGTCAGAGGGAAACTAATTACATTCCTTGAAGAAAATAACTTGCTGAGTGATACCCAGCATGGTTTTTGACAGGGTAGGAGCTGCCTGACCCAGCTCTTACAACATTATGACTGGGTGTTGAGGCAGTTACTCAACAAATCAAATGTGGATGTAATATACCTTGATTTTGCAAAAGCTTTTGATAAAGTGGAACATGGTATGATATGCCACAAACTGCGTGACCTTGGAAGAGCTGGAAAACTTGAGTGGTTACATGACTTCCTCAAAGATAGGAGTCAGGCAGTCGTGGCTAATGGAGCCACCTCTATGAACACACAAATAATGAGCAGTGTTCCACAGAGCATTGTCTTGGGACCACTGCTTTTTATAGTGGCCCTCTCAGATATGCTCTGATAGCCACCCTTGCAAGCTATGCAGATGATATGAAAGTCTCGCAGAAAATATAGAACCCCAGTGATGTTGCAGCAGGAATTGGACTCAATTTACAGATGAGCTGAGGATAATAATATGCAGTTTAATGCTGAAAAATTCCAAGCCCTGTGCTACCAGCATCCAAAACTGAATATGAAACTTAGAGGATACACCGGTCCACAGGGAATTTCAAAGCCTAAGTCAGTGAGGGACCTGGGTATTGACATGAGTGATGATACCTCTTTCCAAGTGCACATTACCGGGACGGCGACTAAGTGCAGACGACTGGCTGGATGGATCCTAAGAACATTCAGAACCAGAGATAAGGAAACCATGATGGTCCTCTGCCTGGATTACTGCTCACAGCTATGGTCACCCACCAGTGTGAAATTAACAGCGGACCTTGAAGCAATCCAGAGGATTCACAAAGAAGATCATTTCTTTGCAACAGCTCAGCTACTGGGAAAGGTTGAAACAGCTAAGACTCAACTCTCTGGAGAGAAGACGGGAGAGGTATACAGTAATATATATCTGGAAGATCCTGGAAGGAATTGTGCCAAATTTTGGCATTGAAAGCTACGCCAGTGCTAGAACGGGACGACACTGCATAGTGCCAAATTTACAGGGCATTTACAATAGAAGTCTGAAGTCCAACTGAACTAGTAGAAGCATATTTTAACCATTCTAAAATCTATTTATTTTGCATTTGATCTGGACCTTTAACTTCACATGACTCAGTGTATGGAGCTGTTGTGAATGCGTATCAAATTGACCGAGGAAGGGAACTGGAAGTGAAGTACTGACCTTTTCCACTTCTTTGCATGATTAGCATTGTTTTACAAAGCTCAAGTGTGACTGCACACTCAAGAATTGTTCCCATATCTAGGATAACTTATGTAATTCCATCACAGATATCCTAGATTAGACTCGAAAGAAAGTTTGATTCGCTTTTTCTTATCAAATGGTCTTTAATCTCTTCTGATTTCTTGTACATTCCTTGTTTCTTGTGTTGTTGCTTTTAAAATTCTGCTCTTTGTTAGATACACCATCAATTCACTCCACAACTTATCACTCATACTCTCTCTCTCTCATGCATACACACATAACTGAACATTGCATGCAATCCCCTATTCTAACAGTTCCATTAATACCCACTTCCCCCCAGTATTGTGACGGAAATGGTGACCACAAGCTGTGGAACTTATTCTTCCTTAATTAATAAATCACCAAAAGTCATCCCTAGAAATCAGTTCTCGAATCTCCTGCTGGCTCTCTACTCTTGATGTTTTATGGAATCGTCCATGCTCTCAGATCCTAGACATGTTCTAGCTGTCTTTAACAAGTTCACTCTGCAATTTCATGGTTTCAGGTTCCAGTTCCACTGCACGAAATTTTGGATGTTTCTCCTGTTACAGCTTTTGTTTCGTGATTGAATTGTTAGGCAGACGCCCATTGTGTGTGTGTGTATTAAATATTAAGCAAGTTTACTCCTGACTAACTTATGTTTGTCCAAATGAACTCTCTCTTTCTCGTTTACTCTTTTACTTGTTTCAGTCATTTGACTGCGGCCATGCTGGAGCACCACTTTCAGTTGAGCAAATCGACCCCAGGACTTATTCTTTGTAAGATTAGTACTTATTCTATCGGTCTCTTTTGCTGAACCGCTAAGTTACGGGGGTCGTAAACACACCTGCATCGGTTGTCAAGTGATGTTAGGGGACAAACACAGCCACACAAACATATACACATATATACAACGGGCTTCTTTCAGTTTCCGTCTACCAAATCCACTCACAAGCCTTTGCTCGGCTCGAGGCTATAGTAGAAGACACTTCCCCAAGGTGCCATGCGGTGGGACTGAACCCGGAACCACGTGGTTGGTAAGCAAGCTACTTACCACACAGCCACTCCTGCGCCTAAGAACTTTAGAATTTATTAAAAAAAACATGTAACAATATAGCTACTTCCTTATAGTCTCTCTTATGAATAGCATAGAGCTAAAACAATCAGGGCCCTTGATAACCTTTTATGATAATCAAACATCATTTGGCCAAACTTGCTCTTCAAAGATTGGGTTTCCTTTAAGAAGCAGAAAACTTTTCTATCTTGAACAACAGTTTGCTTTGCAAAGCATAAGTTTGTCCCATAGTAGAGGTCTGCTAATGCATCTACAACATGTATACACCCACATTCTGGACCCCATCTAAAAATTACCCCCTTTTTCTTTTCAGATAAATTATAAAGCTCATTTGCTGCAAAACCATCACTTGACTCTTGATGTTTTGCTAGAGTTTATTCTTATACAAATATCTCAGTTAAACCGTTTCTTGTCTGCAGGGGCTTCAGATAACAATGAGCATAACTTAAGGGGAAATCAAATATTTAGAGGTTTCACTGCTGGCAGCAAACCAACAGATTTCCAAAGTAAACTGGGACACTAATCACAGAGTTTAGGCATGAGTAAAATATTAAAGAATTCTAAATTATATTATTTTGCATGCAAAAGCGAAAATAATATTGATGTTATTTGATATTGTTTTTATCAAATCAGTGGATCTGTCGAATGGAGCCAAGAGTTACAATATCTTGCAATAATGGTATGCTTGGGAAATTGCTTAGTGGCATTTTGTCTATCTTCACATTCTGAGTTTTGCTGTGGTCGACTTTGCCTTTCATCCTTTTGAGACTGATAAAATAAGTACCAGCTGAATACTGGGGAAGATGTAATCGACTTTACCCCCCCCCACCCCAAATTGCTGGCCTTGTGCCAAAATTTGAAAGCAATGTTTAGTTACAACCTTTTACTTTCTAAATTCAAATACAACCAAAGTAAATTGTACTTTTTATCCTTCTTCCCTGACTGATAAAATAAGTACCTGTCATATACTGGGGATTTCTGCAATCGACTACACCCCCCACTTCTTCTAAATTAAATGATTTCATAATTATATTAGAAACCAGTATCAGAGTTATCAAAGCAATTCATTCAAGACAGTTCTGTGTCTGTTTTAGTCTTTTTACTGCATCTTTTCGGAACCAACCAAATTATGAGCAAACAAATCACAAACAAACTAAATAATTCACTTCGTTATTAGAAAATCCCACTAATTGTCTCTACTACTTTAGCCCCTTCAGTATTCTAAACAACCATATTAGGCCCAAATGTTCTCTCTGTTTTACATTTCAACTAGCCAGATCTGGTCACTCACACCTCGCCTACAATGCCATCCTAAAAATAAACACATCACTGGAATATTGAAGCTACAAGATAATATATGATAATATATATGATTAACTCAAAACAATGGAAATAAACAAGCCTTACATTTGACAGAATTGTCTGTATGCTAAACGGTTTAAATTTTCAATGTTTTAATTATTGCATAGACTTTCATTTGTGTAGCTGTCAACTTAATTCATATTTGATTTAAGGCTGCAACAGTTTTTGCTAATATTCAGGCTTTTAAGTTGGAAATTATATATCTTCTTTAACTCTTTAGTGTTTAAACCGGCCATATCCGGCCCAAATATTCTTCATGTTTTATATTCAAACTGGCGATATCTAGCCTCTCACACCTAACCTACATTGACATTCTAAAAATAAACAATCACATCATTGAAATCTCAAAGCAGCAAGGCAATGATTGATTGATTAAAAGTAATTTGAGTAAAAAAATATTACAATTAACAGAGTAATCTGAACACAAAAGGGTTAAATATAAAATCTTTTCTTTTTTAAAAAAAAAAAAGGTCTGTTTATTTGAATTTAAAATTGTCCGGAGTTAATTTTCAGAATGTCTGTAATTCGAGATGCCTAAACTTTTTTTTGTGTCACAGATGGAGGAGGCTTCAGCTTCTTTTGTTAGGGCAAAGGACACCAGTTCTGCTCACTGTACTTCTTTAGTCCTGAGGTCGACAGAAAACGCATGCAATCGTCTCTCAAGAGGTGACAAGGCGAGCTGGCAGAAACGTTAGCACGCCGGGCGAAATGCGTTGCCATATTTCGTCTGCCGTTACGTTCCGAGTTCAAATTCCGCCGAGGTCGACTTTGCCTTTCATCCTTCCGGGGTCAATAAATTAAGTACCAGTTACGCACTGGGGTCGATGTAATCGACTTAATCCCTTTGTCTGTCCTTGTTTGTCTCCTCTGTGTTTAGCCCCTTGTGGGTAGTAAAGAAATATATATATATATTATATATATATATATATATATATATTTATATATTTCTGTGTGAGTTAGAGGTTGGGAAACCATCCATCTAAGGGATAGTACCTATCCAATATACTGCTGGTAGTGTACCCAATTATTTATACCCAAGTGCTAGTTATTGCGTGGCAATCTTGCAATAGTGTGTTATATATGGGCGGGGGGGTGTTTAAAAAGTGGTTGACCCTTAATTTATGCGGCAAATATCCTCTCCAATTTCTTATTTGTCATATATATGTATGTGTATATATTTATAGATCTCCCAGCCAAAATCTTGTGCAAAAAGTCTTTTAATCATGTAAGTGTTGGTCAAAAGGAATTTGCTTTGAAACCATATGCTTCCAGGTTCAATTCCACTGCATTACACTTTGGCCTTTAGCCTGCTATTTGCTGTCAGTGTTTATATACACTGAGGCCAAAAGTCCCAACAATCAGTTGTCCTGGAGTTACCTCTTCATGAGGACACAGGCCGCAGAATAATGAACTCAAAAACAATCAACCCAACGAAATACAATTTCTGCTCTGCAGCACCTGGTATGCCTAAGGGCAAAACAAAACATGTGTTTTGCTTGATTCATTATATATACATATTTGTGTGTGTGTGTGTGTGTATTCTCAAGAAAATTTGGAAAACGCCAGAACGTAAAGCGAGCAAGACAAATGAAAAGATACAAAATATAATGATTAGTCACATACCAAGGTTTCATTGTCACCATTTACATTACCATTCTCACCCTACCATCTGTCCACAAATGCAACCAATACATTCTCAAATTTTCATTCACACCACAAGACCCTTTCGAATGAACAGCACAGGATTCACGGCTTCATGACTAAACATGAGCTACTATTGGAACTTACATACCATGTACAGGAAACATTTTTACCGCTTCTATGCACCATTTTCCTCATATAATGGAACTGCAACTACAATATCTTTATATATTTTATATTTTTATTTCTACTTTCTTTCTCTTATTTCCCTCTATATTCCCTATCTCCTCCTTTTCCATAATAATTCCTTAATTTGAACTCATAAATTTACCTCTGTTTAACCATCTCACATCGTTTCTGGTGAAGAGATATCCATTATATGTACATATATAGATATATATGTACGTATACATCTATATATATATATATATATATATATATATATATAGACATAGATATATATGTACGTATACATCTATATATATATATATATATATAGATATATATGTACACATATATATACATGCATACATATATTTATACATATATATATATATATACACACACACACACACACGCATATATGCATATATATAGATTTATATGCATACATGCATATATATATATATATATATATATATATATATATAATACATATTTTTGGGAGAAAAACAAGTAGTAGTTGATAGCTTCCATTACCTAGGGGACCAAGTCAGTAGCAGGGGTGGATGCTCTGAAAGTGTAGCTGCTAGAATAAGAATAGCCTTGGCAAAGTTCAGAGGGCTCCTACCTCTGCTGGTGACACAGGGCCTCTCGCTCAGAGTAAAAGGTAGACTGTATGATGCATGTGTGTGAACAGCCATGCTACATGACAGTGAAACATGGGCCATGACTGCTGAAGACATATGTAAGCTTGCAAGGAATGAAGCCAGTATATTCTGATGGATATGTAATGACAGTGTGTAAGCACCCTGAGAAAAAAGTTGGATTTAAGAAGCATTAGATGTGGTGTGCAAGAGAGATGACTGCACTGGTATGGTCATCTGTTGTACATGAATGAGGACAGCTGTGTGAAAAAGTGTCACACCCTAGCAGGAAAACCCGGGATGAGGTGGTGAAGCACAACCTTCGAATATTGGGCCTCACCGAGGCAATTGACTAGTGACTGAGACCTTTGGAGATATGCTGTGCTAGAGAAGACCTGACAAGCCAAGTGAGGCCTATGCCAGTGGGGTAACCAGCTCATTTATGAATACCCTTCATTCATTGGACTATAAACCTTGCTTGTGAAGACCTATTGAGGCAAGTGAAATCAAAATCACTGACATGGCCGACGACAGTACCGCCTGATTGGCACTCATGCCAGTGGAATGTTAAAAGAAGCATATCCAAGCGTGATCATTGCCAGGGCCACAGATTGGGTCCCATGCCGGTGACACATGAAAAGTACCAATCGAGTGTGATCTTTGCCAACATCGCCTTACTGGCACATGTAAAACAACATTCAAGCATGGTTGCCAGTGCCGTCGGACTGGCTCCCGTGCAGGTAGCATGTAAAAACACCTTTTGAGCATGGTTGTTGCCAGAACTGCCTGACTGGCCCTTGTGCCGGTGGCACATGAAAAACACCCACTACACTCTCAGCATAGAATAATGGTTTCATATATTTTTATAATCAAATGACGATGATGATGATATATATATAATATATACAAACACATACGCACAAGCAAACAAACATAAACAGTGGTAGTTTAAGAGTTTTGTCTATTCTAAAACAGTTTATCAATAAACAGACGTTGCCTTCAGTATCATATTTCCATAGAATTCTTAAATACCCCTGAACAAGTAGAGCAGAACATACAGAAGACACCTTATACAATTTTATCTGTCAACAATCTGATAGAAAGCTGAACTGGATCTATTAAGTTCATGTGGATCTGGTGATTGTGATCAGCCTTGAAACTTTGAAGGAAACGCAGAGCAATTTCCTGTGAAATTGCATGACTTACTGGCTAGGATGCTCAGCTCACGACTGTAGGATCATGAGTTGGATACAACACATATCCTTGAGCAAGACTTTATTTCACATTGCTCAGCTGAAAAAAATGAGTTGTACCTGTGTTTCAAAGGGCCAACTTTGTCACATTCTGTCTCACACTTAAGGGTACACATGTTTGTGAAGTGCTCAGCCACTTGCACATTGACTTCACTTACAGGCTGTTCCATTGATTGAATCAACTGGGACGCTCATCGTTTTAACCGAGTGAGTGTCAGTATAAGGATTCCTTCTCTGGATTACCAAATAAAATGAGTTGTGCATTGGGTATTATTTTATAATCTGCCAATTTAAGGACAGTAATCTTTTCTACGGAGGATATGAATCACAATTTTTGAAACTTCTAAATGTTATCTCAATTAATTTTATATCTTCCAAGGTTTTAGAGGTCTTTTAATCAATGGTTGTCTTTAGTGCTTTTACTGTGAAAATTGCAATTCAAAATATATCTATGTCTCTATTGTAGTTGTTTGGAGTGCAATGTGGCCTTTTGGCTTGCCAGAGCTTGTCAAACTGTCCAATCCATGCCAGTATGGAAAATGGACCTTAAATGATGATGAGCATGGGTTAGACAATTTGACAGAATCCAGTAACCCATGGGACTACATCATGTTCCATGTCAGCTGTGGCATGGTTTCTATGGTTGGATGCCTTTCCTAATCCTGACCACTTGGCAGTGTGGACTGGGTGCTTTTTATGTGGCTCCAGCACTTGTGAGGTCACCAGGACAGGAAAGAGGGAAAAAAGAAAAGCTGCCCCTTATCGGGGGTTGGTGGAGTATTTGAAAGGGTGGAAAGGAGGTTCTGTGCTGGGAACAAGCCCAATGGCTACCCTGCAATCTATCGTATAGAATCACTCACCTATGAGTAAAATAGATTAGAAATCTCTCATATTTTTTGTAAGTAGCATTACTGGTCAGGTGTGTTTTGAGGTTAGTAATCTAGGGCTGAGGGTTTCAACTGATCCCTACAATGCTTATTTTATTAAAAATCTTCATTTTTAAAATTTTATTTTAATTATCCTTAGAGATAAGAAAAAAAATTGAAAAATTTACTTTAGGACTCCTGTGTGCTAACTAGGATTGAACCTGGCTCAGAATGTTCTTACTACTGTCTACATACATCTGTACCCACAAGACTAATGAAGCAGCAACCCAGGCCCACTTCAATAACAATGTATTTAAATCCATTTCCAATTAAGTAGAAATATAGGCTCAGCTGTGGTCATAAGTTTAAGAAGCCCTTCCTGTAAGCATGGGGTTCTGGAATCAATCCTACTGCACAGCACCTTGGGCAGGTAAATGTCTTTTACTGTAGCCCCAGGTCGACCAATGCCCTGTGAGAACTCTTGGCAGATAGAAACTGTGTGGAAGCCCATTGCATACAAATACACATATGTATGTTTGTATATATATATATATATATACAGTTTGTTTGAGTTTGTTGCACTGATGAACATAGAATGCATATTCTGCATTAATTGCGAAATCACAGGTGATATGTAACTAAATTCTTTTTTTAAATGATTTGCTTTGAAGTTTTGCATTCGGTAAAATTTTGTTTATTTTAGTAGTTTTGACCGCATTGGTCCCTCTTTAGCGTGTGGTATCTACGAATAGTAGTACACTCAATATAATATAAATAAATATTTTCAAAGTGGAAAAATTTACGGATTTTTTCTCTTACGAGGTTTTTCACGCTAACTACTGATAATTTCTTTTAAAGATTTTATCCTCAATTGTTAATTTATATATATATATATATATATATATATATATATCTTTCATTTTATATAGAGTTATATATAGAAATAATTTAGCATTAAACTGAGGAGTATATTCACTTTTTGAGGAGTACATGTTTATTGTACTATTATGAGGTCAAATTCATACAGTAGAATGACAAAAGCTAGCCGGCTGAAACTTCAAAGTTACTTTCACTTGTCTTCTCAAAAAAGCATACATATATATATATATATATATATATAGGCGCAGGAGTGGCTGTGTGATAAGTAGCTTGCTAACCAACCACATGGTTCTGGGTTCAGTCCCACTGCGTGGCATCTTGGGCAAGTGTCTTCTGCTATAGCCCCGGGCCGACCAATGCCTTGTGAGTGGATTTGGTAGACGGAAACTGAAAGAAGCCTGTCGTATATATGTATATATATATATATATGTGTGTGTGTGTTTGTGTGTCTGTGTTTGTCCCCCTAGCATTGCTTGACAACCGATGCTGGTGTGTTTACGTCCCCGTCACTTAGCAGTTCGGCAAAAGAGACCGATAGAATAAGTACTGGGCTTACAAAGAATAAGTCCCGGGATTGATTTGCTCAACCAAAGGCGGTGCTCCAGCATGGCTGCAGTCAAATGCCTGAAACAAGTAAAGGAGTAAATATACATGTGTGTGTGTGTGCGCGCGCACACACACACACACACACAGGTGCTGAAAAGTTCCTGGCTTTGGGTAAAAGAAAATACAGAGCAATCAGCTCTCATATTCATGCACTTATTGCAGCAGTCCTTCAGTTTTTCTAAGCCCTGTAAAAAGAAGAAACTTGGAAGGTTGGGCCTCCAGCCAGCCCTTTCATGATACCCTTAAAGCCAGGAACTTTACTGCCCCACTTCAGCTATGTTTGTACAAGTGTGTGTGTGTATATATATTGCTCCAGCATAGCCGCAGTCAAATGACTGAAACAAGAAAAAAAAAAAAGGAGTATATATATATATATGTATCAATCCCAGAACTTTCTTGCCTATATCATAAACTGACTTTTTAAGGGTTGACCAATCCTCCCCAATATCTGTAGCATTCATTTCCTCTCGTAAAGTTCTCTTCATACTATTACACCTATGACGATCAACATTCAGTCTTTTAGGCAGGGTAATCCCTGCAGCCCGGATTTTATATTTTGTGACTAATTTCGCTTTTGCACGTACTAGGCGGTGGTCAGTCCAACACTCAGCTCCACGAAGAACATGAACACACTGCACATCCTGTTTGTCACACACCCTAACAAGGATGTAATCCAGAATATGCCATTCTTTAGATGCAGGGTGCATCCATGTGGTCTTAAACTAATTGTTTTGTTGAAACATGGTATTGGTAACACACAGATGCAGCTCCTCACACATCTGCATGTATGTTTGTATCTCCTTGTCTTGACATTGTTTAATAGTTGGAGATGATTGTCAGTGTCATGCATTTCCAATTCTCTGCAAGAATACATTTGGTCATCGAGAAACATTGCCTTACTTGGAAACGGGCGAATGGTGGCAACAAGGACATCATGCCATAGAAAATCTGCTTCCAATAAATTCCATCTGACCGATGCCAACATGGGAAAGTAGATGTTCAAATGAAGATAAGGAATTAGTTTGTTTTCGCGTTAATAAGGCAGTGAGAGAAAATACAACTGAAAGGATCAAATCATATTGTCTCACATTCGTCATACTCTTTTACTTGTTTCAGTCATTTGACTGTGGCCATGCTGGAGCACTGCCTTTAGTCAAGCAAATCAATCCCAGGACTTATTCTTTGTGAGCCTAGTACTTATTCTATCGGTCTCTTTTGCTGAACCGCTAAATTACAGGAGATGTAAACACACCACCATTGGTTGTCAAGCAATGTTGGGTGGACAAACACAGACACACAAACATATACACATACATACATATATATATATGTATATATATATATATATATATATATATATACGACGGGCTTCTTTCAGTTTCCATTTACCAAATCCACTCAAGGCTTTGGTCAGCCCGAGGCTATAGTAGAAACACTTGCCCAAGGTGCCACGCAGTGGGAATGAACCCAGAACCATGTGGTTGGTAAGCAAGCTACTTACCACACAGCCACTCCTCTTATACTGAAGTTTTTGTCACTTTTGTCTAATTCCTCTATTTTTTATTTTTCTTCATTAGTTTTAGCCATTAGATTGTGCCCATGCTGGAGTACTGTATTCAACGGGTTTTAGTTATTTATGTCACCCTCCAGTAAGTAGTTTGGTACTCATTTTATCAAACACTACTGAGTGGCCAAGTTTGCTGAAATACAAAAAAAAACCCAAAAAACAAAGTTTGATCACAGCAGGAAGACCTTTGCTTACAGGCCTGCTAGTCAGTCTTACACCCAACCTAAATCACTATCGCAACACACACAACAGGCTTCTGCACATTCTCCATTTATCAAATTTCACTCACAAAGCCTCTATTTTCGTTACAAATGTAATCTACAACACTATAATTTTTACTGATCATCAAGCACTGGATTTTAACCATTTACAAATATGTTTCAAGATTTTGAAACTTTTCTTTCTTTTTGTCCCGTTTCATGTTTTATATCTCAAATGCTTTTTCTGTCTTTGTTGGTTTTAAAACAGGACATATTAATATGAGATCCACCATTTCCTGTCAAAATGTCATGTTGAGTAATTTGTTGCTTTTTATTTTTGCATATCACAAATTAATAAGTTCTTTTCTTCTTTTCACAGAGTAAGAAGAAAAATCACCATTAGTGATTGACTGTCAAATGACTGGGTACTGTCTGGTGTACCCCTATTGACCTGGGAGCTGCCCAGTGGTGATTCTTGCTACCTGTCTGATGAGTGTTCACCAATACCACAAGTTTTAGTTTGTTTCAGCAAGAATCTCCACTCACATTGCACAGTCATTCTTCTGCCCTCTGAGCTGTTGACTACTTTCGTTTTAAATTCAACAACAGAGCTCCTATGACAACTTTGAATTCTTCATAATGAAATTGGTAATAATAATAATGGTAAATATGAATGAGAATAGGTTGCCTTTAAAAAGTTTTGTCCTTTTATCTAATACATTATATCACAAAAAAAAACAAAGTCCAGAATAACGAAACAGTTGTAATAACAACACTAAATAGTAGTTGTAATTAAAATAATTATTATTATTACTATTGGTGTGTATAGTAAAAATGTGTTTCAGTTTTTCCTACATCTATTGATACACACTTTTGGGCATCTCATCCATATTGTTTCCTTGAATCTCTGAGTGTTTCAGGTTTTACAACATACCCCTTGATCCGTTTGGGTTGAGTTGTACAGAAGAGAACTAAGAACCGTCTCTATGTAAAGAGCAATCATCAGCATTCTGACATTGACCATCCAAAATCTCCATTGTAAGTTATTTCTGTCTCCTGTTTGGTCTAAGATGTTGATATTGCATCAGTTAAAACTACAGCGCAATTGTATAGGCTTCTTTGAAATAATGGATCTAGAATAAAAAAAAAAAAGGCAAACAAAAC
The DNA here is from genome assembly GCF_006345805.1 of Octopus sinensis. Lineage (NCBI taxonomy): Eukaryota > Metazoa > Mollusca > Cephalopoda > Octopoda > Octopodidae > Octopus > Octopus sinensis. The sequence goes on from NC_043013.1 coordinate 23,485,476, forward strand.
CAAGGGCTAAACAGATACCCCAAATATATAACTACATGTTATATATATATATATATATATATATATATATATATAAGGATACGATCGTTAATTTAAAAGCTAAATAACGATTTTATCAAGTGGTCAGCATGGAAAAAATAACCTTCAAAGGTAATAATTATTAAAATTATAAATTAGGGTATCTATGAGATACCCTAATTTATAATTTTTATATATATATATAATTTCCTGTCGTAGTGTGTAGAACTTGCTTTCTTTTGAGGGTTATTTTTTTTCATCCAAAGAAATTGAAAATAATTTACTTTTCTCTGTAAAAAGTGTGTGGGTGTATATAAAGGGTGCATTTACCTGGCATGTGTGTGTGTGTGTGTGTATAAAGGGTGCATTTGCCGGGCACATGAAGTGCAAGGCTTTTAGATTCCAGTGTGTGTGTGAGCTTCACTCTCTCTCTCGACATATTGCTCTCCCTACACAAGACATTCTGCTCTTGTTTAATGCTTCATAATGCTATGCTTCTATAAGAAATAATATCACAAGCACACAGACATATATATATATATATGTTGTGTGCATGTATATATAATATATTTATATATATTTTATATGCAGACATTAGATAGAATGTAAGCAACCAGAAATTCACAAGTGTTGCTTGCTCTTTCGTTCTATCTGTTTATACATGAAACTATTTAATATTCAAATATTCATATTTACATTGAACATTGAAAATTGTATTCTTTGAACAATCTTAGCTTAATCAATAAATATATTATTAATTCAATATACATTCAAACTGTATTAGACAGACAGACATAATGTGGTTTATATATATATAAACTGAAAAAAAATTTGGAGTCAACAAGAAGGAATATGCTTGGACATTTATTTTTCAATCACTACAATTGTCTCTACGCAATGTAGTTCTCCAGGTGTGCAGGTCCTCGATTATACAACCGTTTTCCTGCATTATGAGATCTAGTTGTGTTCCCTCAAGTGATATGTAAATATTGTCCTCCTAAATTCAAAATCTTGGTTTCAAGAACATCCTGTCTGTTGAAGGACTGTTGCCAATGGTCTTTCAGTAACAACACACTTTGATAAACTCAGTGGCTACTACTAAATTCAGCCCACAACTGACAGAGGATGTTCTTGAAGCTGAGAATTTGAACTTTCAGAGACAATATTCATATATCACCTGAAGAAACACAACTAGATCTCATAATGCAGGGAAACAGTTGCATAATGAAGTACCTGCAAGTCTGGATAACTATGTTGCATAGAAACAATTGTAGTGGTTGAAAAATAAATGTCCACCTGTACTCCTTGTTGATGCCAAATTTTTCCAATTATCTATTCACACATTACAGATCCTCCCCTCAAAAATCTGGAAGTATGTAAAATACTACAACTGGATAGCAAAGGGTGAAATCTGAAGGTGGACAAGCTTTATACTGTACTCTACTATGTTCTTTACAGAAAATACCATAACTATCTCTCTCTCTCTTTATATATATATATATATATATATATATAAATTAAATTAGAGATAAAACCACTATTAGGCAACTGTGAAATTTGATTTAATCCTAAATCTAATTTTTCCCTGTAAGTTTGGATATACTCCCTAATATTATTATATATATGTATATATATAATATATATTTATAATCCTAATGTAAAATATATAGGTTTTATATATATATAGCAGACTTTGTGTGTGTGTGTGTGTACATGTTTGAATGTATGCGAGTTTAATTTATTTTCAAAGTTACCCTAGTCACTCATTTGAAAAGAAAAGAGGAAGTAAAACTTTGATAACCATTTGTGTTAAGCTTTTTCAAGAATATAATTGACCTTGTATTTTTCCTCCTCCATGTTTTTTCTTCCAATCTTCATTATTCCTCATTATACTCACTCACCATTATAAACACTGTAGCTCAGCTTTAAATTATTTACACACAATGTACAAATCATAATTCAAAAGAAATTATTAAAAAAGTATATATATATATATATGGACAAAAAACTGTATTTTATTTTTTTTAATTACATTTTTTTAACAATTTTTTTTCTTTATTATTATCATTTGATGTTTAAAATAAATCTTGCAGTCTAAACTTCCAGAGATCTTTCATTAATTTTTTTTTGTTGTTGTTTTGTTCAGCTTTTTTTTGTTGTCATTTTTTGTAAGGATTTAACCAAAAATTGCATGCTGAAATAGGTGAGTAATACAACATAACAAAATCACTTAGAACATTTAAATCATGTTATTGTATTGATCAATGTTCCTGCAGTAGCTAGTGGGAGCACTATGTAATTACATGTTTTGTTTATGGTGCAAGAGAGAAAATTCATTTTGGAGCAATGAAATATCAAGACAAAAAAAAAAAAAAATCTTAAGTTTGAAACACCAAATATTAATTCTCCATGCTCAGATGCGTTTACTGCTTTATAGCACGGTTGATAGCCTTTGAAAAAGATACGCACTAGTTACTTCAGACTCTAGTGCTTGTATAACTGTTCCTTATCACAGAAAAACCTCCAATGAGATGTTTTACCAGGTTGGCTTGCTGTATATATATTTCTCTGGAATCATTTAACCCACCTTGTTGTACGGATACCAGTGAACACTTTGTCCAGTTGCTGGGTCAGATAGTTTAGCAGAACTCATCCAGCAGCATACTTTTTACATTCACTTTTTCCATGCTGGCATTGATTAGATGACACCAAGGACGTAGTGAATGGCTGGAAGCTGTTTCTGTTACCAGACTTTACCTGCTTTTTAAATAAGCTATGATTTTTATTCCACAGGTCTTCACATGTCAAAACTGCCAGGCTACAGAATATATTGTTTACAAGAGATGCAAACACAACTGTTGTCCACACGGTGTCAACGCAGATCTTCATGTAAACACTTACTCGTTCATACACAGAGGCTTCTGTACAGTTTCCGCCTTCCAATTTCCCTGACAAAGCATTGGTGAGTCTAAGGTTATTGTAGAAGCCACTTGGCCAAAGTGCCATACAGTGGGATGGAATCTGAAACTTGGATGATTACAAAGTGAACTTCATTACTTCAATGCCATATCTGTGCTGATGCATCATCACCATCGTCATTTAACATCCGTTTTCCATGCTGGGATGGTTTGACTGGAGTCGGCAAGGCTGTGAGCTGTACCCGGTTCCATTGCCTGTTTCGGCAGGATTTCTACAACTGAATATCCTGCCTAACTCCAATCACTTTACAGAGTGTACTGGGTACCGCTGCAGTACCAACAGTCATCAAGTACCTTGCAAAACAAAAGCCATTTCCACAAGAGAAAGCAAATTCAATGAGACATGTCAGCAAAACATTCACCATTTTTAAAGTAGAATCAGTCTTGACAAGAAATGTAGCACTTCATTACAGTCACAGACTGTTTGAGAAAAAAAGTTTCTTGACTATGAACACAATACAGTAGCAGACATAAGAAAGTTTGGTCTCTCTGCTGATCCACTCCCTTAGGGAATCAGACTTCCATATTATTACACGAAGACAATATTTCCAGTAACACTGCAATGGCGCAATAGTTTATGAGACTGACAGCTGCACAACTACCACCAGGTCATACGGCAGTCACTAAATATCCAGGTATACTCTGAAGAGTAACAGTTTATAGTTTGGATATTGTCAATGATTTTTCTCAGATGACTTAAAATATAATTAAAATAGGAACAAAGTCTCTGTATTGTAAAGGCAAGCTTAAGATTTCTCTGCTTGCAACTGACGAACTTCAGATGTTTTACATATTCTCCTTCATTATCCTCTCCACACATTCGTGCTTAGATACAATAACGAGTAGTGTAAGTATATCGTCGACTAATTTATTGCCTTAAATAGTCTTTTCACTGTTTACATGTGGTCAGCTGCCACTATAATCTGTGGCCCGAGCTGACAAGTGTCTTGGGGTGATATACACATGAGGAAGACAATTTGGATTATTGATTTTTTTGTAAAACCACGGGCATGGCTGTGTGCTTAACTAATTTGTTTCATAACAATTTGGTTCCAGGTTTAACCCCACTGTGCTTCTGCGAAATTTATTAGGCTGAAACTGAGTAGAAGCCGCTGTGTGTACATATTTACATTACATATGTATGTATCTTCGAGAGTGAGAGAGAAAAGTGTAAAGTGGGGCAATATATACATACAGCAAAATGTTGCCATTAAACTAGTGCTATTTATCCACTCAAGTTGCATATATACACATTGGTTATTCTGGGAATGTGGATGAAGTGAATCAAAGCTTGGCCCATTATTCGCAAAATCATCATCATCATCATTTAACGTCCGCTTTCCATGCTAGCATGGGTTGGACGGTTCAACTGGGGTCTGAGGAGCCCGAAGGCTGCACCAGGCCAGTCAGATCTGGCAGTGTTTCTACAGCTGGATGCCCTTCCTAACACCAACCACTCCGAGAGTGTAGTGGGTGATTTTATGTGCCACCGACACAGTGCCAGACGAGGCTGGCAGACGGCCACGCTCGGATGGTGTTTTTATGTGCCACCGACACAGGTGCCAGATGAGGCTGGCGAACGGCCACGATCAGATGGTGTTTGTTACGTGCCCACAGCACGGAGGCCAGTCGATGCTGTACTGGCTACGGCCACGTTCGGATGGTTTTCTTGTATGCCACCGGCACTGGTACCACAAAGATACAAATTCCATTGATGTTCATCTATTCGCAAAATCATTTGAATAAAAATCGAGAAATATGTCACTTTCCTATGAAGTTAACCAACAGCAACTCGACATACAGACGGAAGCTTGCAGAGTGAATAGTTTGCAAAGAACACATAAAACTAATGTCACTAATGGCATTTACCAAAAAGTAAAAAGTCAGTTTGTTGTTAAGATAAAGAATATAATCTATGACATTGCCCCTTGGATATTCTATGTAGCACAGAAGTCAGCTTCAGTGGGATTTGAACACAGAATCTAGTGAAGTGAATGAGAATAAAATTGGATGGTACATTCGATCTGTTGCCTACTTTAATCCCACCAATTGACCTTTGGATAGCTTTAGGGAGCCCATCCCGATGCAAACATCATTCTAAGCCAGGTTTCCAGTGTGTTGACAACTTCCTGCTATCTCAGAATGCCCTAAAAAGGGCCATTCACTAAACCATTCAAAAAAGAGAAAGGGGGCGGGGGAAACTGCAATACGTTTAGGCAATGTGGAAACGATTTCTTCTAATAAGATGAATTTTTGTAGAGCAATGCATATTCTTGATGAAAATCCACTTAATACTGCAAGAACAGAAAATAAAATTTGTAATGGTTGGGTTTTAGATTGGAACCTTGATGGATAAAATTAAATATTGCAACTATTTCAATGAACTTCTCAATCACCACTGCTTTTTAGTTCTAAGTTCATTTCAGAGTTGTGTCCCTTGCATTTCTTGACCAGAAATATTCATTTATCTAATGAAATTTTTTTTCTCCTCTCCATCCTCACTACTTGTGTAATTTTAATTACTTAAAATTTATTAGAATTCATTAAGTATGAAGGAATCCCCACCTCCAAAAGGAACATGTATTAAATATGTTTGAACAGCCCCCACCCATAAAAAGGGAACAAACACAGTTATATTTTTTAAAATAAAATTTTGAATATTTTTTTAAAGTTAATTTTTTCTTTTATTGAATAAACAATTTTTCACACAAGTGTTTCTTGTTGAACACAAAATATATATATATTTGTGTGCACATGCAAATATATATATATATACATACATACACACACACAATGTGTAAACTTTAAAGCAAACCAAAAACTAGGGAAGTCTGTGGGTAGATTAAAAAATTTATCACCATTTATATATATATATTCTAGTTACCTTATATTATAAACATCCATCAAAGATTTCACTGTTAATGATGTCTTCAGCTGATCCACAGGAACATTTTGCCAAGCATAGAATTCAACAGATTTGCTTGCATTTATCATCAGGAATCCATTGTCTGAGAAACGCCCCAATATTCCAGTAGCTTCTAACCAAACAAATGGAGCAATGTCTGAACTCTGAAGTGTAATATCAAAGGTGTTGTTTCGGCCACTTACAGCAACCACTTTGGTGATCTGTGAGTGAGAGAGAGAGAAATTGAAGAAACCAATACGTTATATATATGCATTTTATTTTATATGTGCAAAGAATATTGAAGAAAAAACAATCAAATTTCTGTTGATCTGTTGTGAACCAAGTATTGGTCTGTATGAATCAGGTGTTTTGTAACATAAAATAAAATTCAAGGAATTTCTGGTAAACCTTCATCAGTAACAATCAATCCAACACAATAAAAAATACTTTAAAATTAAATGTTAACCCTTTCGTTACCAACCCAGTTGAAACTGCTTCTGGCTCTGTATTAAAAATGTCTTGTTTCCATAAGTTTTGAATTAAAATCTTCCACCAAATCTTAGTCACTATTTATGTTTCTAAGACTAGCTTAACAATAACTAAGTTATTTTACTAAATTCTTTGTTACATTTAAAATTAATTGAAAGAAACACAGAGCATCTCAACAGAAATACAGTAACAAAAGAGTTAAGTCAATGTATTTTTCTATGAGGAAAAAGAAAAAAATATTTTAAAACCTTCACAAGTTAACTATCACTGGAGTCTTGTTGAACCATGACTATCTCTCTGAAATCATTCCATAGTGATTCTGAGAATGAACTAAATCATAGAAGGCACACTCTTTATAATTTATCAACTGTAGACAGGTCCGAGAGCTTTCTGTGATATTTGGTTAGTCTGATGATTCTAAAGTACCCTCAGAAGTTTGGTGAAATTCTTGTTTGTTTGATCTTTATTTTAAGCTTATGTTTTAGGGAATTTGTAGAACTATTTCTTGAATTTAATTCCAGAGTGAACTCATGACTGTGCACTGGCTGTAAGTTTTTTTACTGACTCCAAAGCCAAGTAAATGATTTCTTGGATAAAAGGCCAGTTTTGTAAAAAGAAGAGTGGACTCAAATCAATTCCATGAAATTTAATTTTTAGCTAACGTCAGGAGGAGGATCAAACACAAAGTTGACTCCAGTACGATCGGAATACAGATTCAAAAATAATCAGGGCCTTTTACTTGTATAATAACTACAGCGACCACTCATATGCAAGGATGGGCATCCTCTTGACCCACTCACTTTTGAATCAGTGAAATAGTTGGTGGGATAGATAGAAGGCAGTACAAGAATTCAGTAGGCACGGTATCTTTTTTATTTGTGTAAGACTAATATTATAGGAGTGTGGCAAAGTAAAGAGTATTCAGTCTATTGTCAGGTTACTGACCTCAGAGAGGTGGAAAACAAATGCAACTTTAGCAAGATTCGAACTCAGAATAGTGGAAGAACATCAGATAGACTGCTCACTATTTTACTGTTCTTACGTATTCTGAAAGAAAATGTTTCTTTCAATGAATAATTTCCATTTCTTCAGCAATTTCTATTTTCTAAAATTGATATTGGAAAGCAATCCTGTATTTGTTGGCCAAGGAAAACATTTAAGATAAATATTTGGCCAATGCCACAATAACCAAGATTGAAATATAAATTTCTAAGCTCTTTTCTCATGTTAAATAGAATTAAACTCCCAAGACAAAAAAAATTTTTGAAATTCTTATCAAATGGCAAAAAAGCCACCGGACTACATCATCCAATATGTCCTGCTTTATAGAACTGAGGGAAATTTGGCTGCTATTTCTAGCATGTCAAGCGACTTAAAATATGCAAAATTGACAAATATTCATTTCAAATGCCATACCTTTATTTTTGCAAATGGGATTCCTCCTGAAGGTACAAGACGACCAAGCGGCAACCAAGATGTTGACACAGAATCCTCAGAATCCAAGAAGAAAAACAAGAAACATGATGTAAGAGAACATTTCTTGTGGTCCACAATTTCTGATGCAGGAATTTTGAGAACAACATCTGAAGTTTTGTCTAACTATATTCAAAGAAAGAGAGAGGCATGGTTAACAAACAACATTGGGGACACAGACACACACAAACAACATTGGGGGCACACACATTTATTTATTTTATTTTTTATCTTTTTTTTTTATTTTATTTAGTTTTAGCTCACAAGCTGTGGCCATGCTGGGGCACTGCCATTTGGTGTTGCTACATGATTTTACTTCACGAATGCTTTTTAGCAAATGCCATCTGGTGCATGAGAGAGTTCGATGCAGCTGCCCTCATCTGCATCTCCTGCCGTGAAGTTGGTTCATCTGGGACACCTGACAAGAAGAGATCCAGTTTCATTTTAAAGACATCTGCATCCACCCCATGCAGGTCTCTTAGGTTCTTCGGGAGGATATTGAAGAACTGTGGGCCTCAGAAGCCCAGGCTATCACAGTATCTTGTCCTACATCTTGATGGCAAATTTGGAGTCCTTGGCACTATGCAGTGGCGCCCAGTTCTGGCTTTGTGTAACTCTCAATGCCAAAGTTTGGGACAAGTCCTTCTAGGATCTTCCAGATGTATATTATGGCATATCTTTCTCGCCTACGCTCTAAGGAATAGAGTCTCAATCTCTTGAGTCTTTCCCAATAGCTTATATGCTGCACAGAGGCTATCTTCTTCGTGTAGCTTCGTTGGATCGTCTCAAGTTCTGTGATTAACTTGACACTGGATGGTGACCATAGCTGAGAGCAATAGTCAAAGTGGCTTAGGACAAGTGTCCTCCAGAGGACCATCATGGTTTCCTGGTCTCTTGTTCTAAAGGTTCTAAGAATCCATCCGGTCAGCTGCCTACATTTCATTGCCAATTTAGCAACATGCACATGAAAGGTTGCATCATCACTCATGTAAATACCCAGGTCTCGCACTGATTGTGCCTCTGGGATTGCAATCCCTCCAGGTCCAGTGTATTTATTGGGTATTGCATTTAGTTTTGCATGCTGATAGTATAAAGCTTGAAACTTTGCAGCATTGAACTGCATGCTATTCTTTTCAGCCCACTTGTATATTTTGTCCAGCTCACATTGCAGGTGCTTAGTGTCTTCAGGGTTCTGTATTGCCTGTGAAACTTTTGTATTATCTGCATAACTTGTGATCGTGGCTCTCTGCATGGCTGAGGGCATGTCTGAGAGGGCCATTATGAACAGTAGTGGTCCCAGAACAGTGCCTTGCGGAACACCACTCACTATTTGCGTGTTAATGGAAGTGGCAAATATTCTTTTAAAAAAACCTTTTCTTTTAATTTTTCTAAATTTAATTATTTAATCGTTACAGTTGAAAAGGTTTCAAAATGACTGAAACCGGTACTGAAATGTTCTTTATAAAATTATTTTAGCATTTTCTATCTTGACTTGTTTTTTCATATATATCAACTCGTGTGTTCCTTTTCATCCTTATACACATATATATATATATATATATATATATATATATATATATACATACTTATATATATATATATATATATATATATATATATATATATATATATATATACACATACATACATTCTATATATATATATATCTATATATATATATATATATTCATACATACATATATAATATATATATATATATATACATACTACATTCATATATATATATATATATATATACACATACATACATTCATATATATATATATATATACACATACATACATTCATATATATATATATATATATATACACATACATACATTCATATATATATATATATATATAAACATACATATCATATATATATATATATATATATATTATATATATATATATATATATACACTACATACATTCATATCATATATATATACACACATATCATCATATATATATATATATATATATACATTCATATATATATATATACATACATTCATATATATACTATATATATATATAATATACACATACATATATAATATACATAAAATATACGAGAGTCTTCTTTCAGCTTCTGTCTACCAAATACACTCACAAGGCTTTGGTCAACCCGAGGTTATAGAAGACACTTGCCCAAGGTGCCACACAGTGGGACTGAACCCGAAACCATGTGGTTTTTAAGCAAGTTACTTACCACACACCCACTCCTGCACCTACTCAAAATTTCTTTGAGTGTTGCCGCAAGTTACAAAGTATATATAAAAAAACCCAAAAATATTTCCCTTAAATTCATCCAAATACTTACACTATATTTTTGGGTCCAGCTTTTCACTGGGGTTCGGTTCTTCCAATTATATAACTTCACCTGTAAAGTGCCAGTCAGTACTGAGTTCTTACTTTTGGAGATGTTGAGTGGAACCATTTCTAGGCTACCATCTGACCGCCTGTGTTCTTTGATTGGAATACCATCCACAACCATATTTATATAAAGCATCTTTTCATTAACAAAATATGGTGAAATCAAAACAGGGGAAAAGAACTTTTTAGAATAATAATGAAGCATCTTCCATGTTCCATCATATTCTGCAAGAGAGAAAAAAATACATGTGTGTATATATATATATATACTAGCAGTATCGCCCGGCGTTGCTCGGGTTTGTAAGGGAAATAACTATAAAGCATTTTTAGAGAGTTATAGCCAAAAAATAGCAAAAAATGCATTAAAAATGGAAAAAAAATTATGGTAAATTTTTTTTTAAATCGTTGACTCATCGTAGACATTTTTAGAGAGTTACTTCCCTTATATTTAAAAAATATGCCTTAAAATGGAAAAAATGGTAAATTATTTTTAAAATTGTAGACTCATCGTAGACGCGCACTAATATCCAGAAGGGCTTGATATGAATCACGACTATAAGATACCCGGTTTTGGTTAAACTGCACCGCAAAATGTGGGAGTAGTTAGGAATTTAAATCGAAGGGGACAGACATTCACACAACTACAGTTTTATATATAAAGATATGCTTTAGAAGCTAGGTAAATTAGAGTGTTTATATCATTTATATTATAAAATAGTTTTACACACACACACACACACACACAAACGCTGTCTATCATTGACTTTATATTTTATTAAATCAATTAATTCTGTCCCTTTCATGTAAACATTTTTATTTATTGATAAAAATGTTTCCTGTTTGAAATAAAATTCCTGATGCAACACACAAAAGAGGATCGGTGCCGTTCTATTAATATCTAATTAATATCTAATTACTGTAAAAACATGTTTTGTAGATGTTTCAACCATGGAAATGTGAAAGCAACCCTGTTTCCTTTGATGGTCCCCTGCCAATTTTAAAGTATTCATATTTAACCCTTTAGCATTTAAAGTAGCCACATCAAGCAAAAATAGTCTACCAGTTTTATGTTCAAACTGGTCAGATCCAGCTTCTCACACCTACCCTACAATAATAACATCTTTGAAATCTTTATTAGCCATGAACAGTCCCTCTTTGCTTCAGATCAAATAAAAAAGTTTGTCTTTTCAATCGTCTCTACCACCAACGTTCAGATTGTGGGGTGCAGTATTAATGTAACAAATTATTATTCTTATACTTCTAATCATTATTAATAATAATTATTATTATTAATAATGATAATTATTATTATCACCATCAATAATAATAATAATTATTATCATTAACACCATTCATAATACTTATTATTAACACCGTTCATAATAATAATTATTATAATTATAATTATTATCATCATTAATAATTATCATTATTAATAACGTTCATCATTATTTTCATCATTAATAATTATCAACATTAATAATAATAATTATTATTATCAACATTTATAATAATAAATAATTATTATCAACATTTATAATAATTATTATCATTATTATTAATGACAATTATAATAATAATAATAATAATTATTATTATTATTATTATTATTATTATTATTGATGATTATAATAATAATTATTATTATTGGATTGTGGTGGATTAAGTAGAATGCATAGAGTGTTTATTTATGTTCTTTGATATTCTGAGTGAGAATCCCACCAAAGTTGACTTCCTTCCATGTAAGATAAAGGGGGAGGCACGAGTTAAATCCTGAAGTTCATTTAGTTTATTAAATTCCAATTGGAAAATGCATGGCCTCGTGCCTAAATAAGAAATTATTTTTGATTATGGTAATATTAATAACGATGACAATGAAGATGATAGCGATGATGACGATATATTTCTTTACTATCCACAAGGGGCTAAACACAGAGGGGACAAACAAGGACAGACAAATGGATTAAGTCGATTATATCGACCCCATGCGCAACTGGTACTTAATTTATCCACCCCGAGAGGATGAAAGGCTAAGTCGACCTCGGCGGAATTTGAACCCAGGACGTAGCGGTAGACGAAATACGGCTACGCATTTCACCCGGCGTGCTAACGATTCTACCAGCTCGCCGCCTTCTAACAGCTCGATTCTACCAGCGATGATGATGATAATAGTGCTAGTGATGATGGTGATCGTTATAAATAATGTTGGTTATGGTGAGGATGATAGTGGTGATTGTATGATGATGTTGATGCCAACAATGATGATGGTGATGAGAAAAATGAAAAATCCTGACCAAAAAAAAAAAAGGAAAGAAAATAAAAAATTTTCTGATTTAAAAAAAAAAAAAAAAAAATTTTGCTTCCTCCTATGAACTTACCAATAGAAGACCAAGTTGGAGCTTGCCAAATATCATTTAATTGCCAATAGAGGGCACCCATAGTTATTCCAAGTCCATTGACCACTTCACTTTGATGTCTACGATAGCTTTCTGTTTCAAATCGGATTGACATCGCTTGGTTTATCTCAAAAAGAAAAACAGGAAGAAATAATAACATCTTAGAATTCTAAGATACAAAGAAGACAATTCAAAGACAAGAACTAATGACCAAAACTATTTCATCTTGTGCTTAATTGGAAATAATTCAAATTGGTTCTAATTACTTAAAGTCCTATGAAATTTTGTGTGTGTGTGCATGCGCACACACATACCTATGATGAAAGGTGTTTCAGCTCTGGCCATCCCAGCTCATCGTATATAATATATTTAGGACTGCATTATTAAACGTATTTTTGTTTGTTTCTTTTCTTTGTTAGTATTTTGTGAGTGATTAGGGTGTCATTTCTAGTAGTTCAGTAAACATAGAAGCTCCTTTAATGATTCACAACAGTGGATATTCATAAGGTAAATGTCTTGTTTAAATGGGACTGTAATACAGCTCTATATTTAAGAGATGAGGAATTATGTACATTATTTACATTTGATGGATATTAGTCCTCATCTTGTTTGTTGTTAGCACGTTTCGGCTGATATACCCTCCAGCCTTCATCACTGGAAAATACGAAAACTAAAAGCAGCAGCACATATGCTAGGACACAACAACCTCCTAAGCAGACTGAGTGCAGATATGAATAGCATATGGGAACCGGTATTGAGGAAGGATAGGCGAATATTAGATTTATAAGCCCTAAAATTCACTCCATAATTGCCCATGGACATATGGCGTAGTGGTTAAGAGCACAGGCTACTATCCTCAAGATTCCAAGTTCGATTCCAGGCAGTAATCTGAATAATAATAATAGCATCGAAAAATACCTTAGGAATGAGACACCTGATGAAGGCTGGAGGGTATATCAGCCGAGATGTGTTAACAACAAACAAGATAACAAATTTCTGTCAAATGTAAATAATGAGACTGTAATATGTGAAACTTTATTAAGGGCGTACAAATAAGCACATTATTCTCTAAATGATACCAGTTTTCTCTGCCAACCTCAATGGTTTACTTTGTGATTCTCCCATCACTAATTTGGCAAGCATTGTGAAGTTTGTTCCACTGATGATATCATAACAATAAAACATGTTCAGAGTTGTCTCCCATGATTGCCAAAATATGTTGATAAAATAATATTGCTAATACTACGTAACCATTTCTAGTTAATTTTTTTAATGTTTACTTCATTAATATATAAACACTAACTTAATTATTGTCTATTTTTGGAAAATGGCATCTCTGTGTAATAAATAAGTTTTCCATAATATTTCTTTGTCTTGCAAGGTACTTGGTGACCCCATTTGGTGATGGTTCCATGTAAAAAGCCCTGGTGCCACATAAAATGCAGCCAGAACACACTGAAGTGGTTGGCATTAGGAAAGGCATCCAGCAATAGAAACCATTCCAAAACAAACAATGGAACCGGGCATGGCTCTCCAGCCTTGCCAGCTCCTGTCAAACCATCCAACCCATGCCAGCATGGAAAATGGAAGATAAATGACGACGACAATGATGATGGTATTTGAAAGTAAGGTGTTTAGTTTAAAAAAAAAAAAAAAAAAAAGAAACAATTATACCTGTGTAAGGTATATAATATCCTGAAAGGTTTTATGCTTGAATTTCTTTGAAGAAGGTGGAAGGTCAAAGTGTTGCAAAATTTCTGCTTCCATTTCCAATTGCCCTGGGAAAAAAAAAAAGAGAATATAAAGAAAGCAAAGGGATATAAAAGAAAGTTTTATTTCATTTTATGGAAAAGATGGTGAATTGATAGAATCATCCTCAGGGCACTGGACAAAATCCCTTGCAAAATACTATAACGGTTCACATTCTGAATTCAAATCCACCAAGGTTAGAGTAACCTTTCCTCCTCCTGGAGTTGTTAAAATAAGATACCAGTTACATATTGGGTGAATGTATTCTAGATGTGAATGGAATTATAATAGAAGGCAATTTTCTGTGCTCAAGAAGATCTCTCCCCCATGGCAAAATTGAGATCTTATGAGTATTTTGTTTATGCTTAGACATGTTGGACCCTAACTCTGCATCCATTCTGCCTTGTCAAGTATTCCCTGCATCTCATCTTCCTAACATTAATCCCCCCATCATTCTCCTAACTGTGGCACTACTCTGTTGCTGCAATCATTTAAGAGTAGAATCAGAACATATTTCATCCCCATCTTTTTCCATAACCTGTCACCCTTTTCTCCCTCTGGAGTCACTTCCTATTAACATCCATCCCTCATTCTCACCCCCTCCCACCCTATTTTTCAATAATAATTCCCCTTCTGTACTTTCAGTTATCTCTCACTCTTTCTCTGCCGTATCTCATTGTTTCCACCTCTCATATCTGCTCTCACTCTCAATACCCTCTTAAACTTGCCATCAATGCCACCCCCACCTTTTGCTGTTCTGCTCACTGTCGCTGTACATCTCCACCCCACTCCCACTCAATCGTCTCCCTACTTTCTGATCTATCCACAGATATATGATATTGCAGCTCCCTTCCTCTTCTTTGTCATCCCTCCTTATTGAGCCATGTCAACCACACCTCCACCCTTTTTAGCTCTCCACCCCTGATTTCTCTTCTCGCCCTCTCATGAAAGGATCCAAGCACCTCTCCTTACCCCTGATTCACTCTCTGTATTCTCTTTTAAACTTACCTTCTTGTACCTTCAGACTTTACTCTGGTACCTCATCATCAACATCTTAATCGTCTTCCAGGCTACTCCCATCCACCCTTATATAATATGGGGTAGCCATAGATCTCCCCAGTTGCAAGACATCTATTCTCATCCCTGTATCACATTTTAGCCTATCAACATCTAAAAACACAAAGCTGCTTCCCTCCTCCTCTCTCAAATACTCCTCCACTCAGTGAAGGGAGCTTTTCACTTCTCTCTTATTATGAAAGTTACTTGTCAACTTCTCATCACTGCTGGTGCCATGTGCAAAGCACTCAATACACACTGTTGAGTGGTTGGGCATTAGGAAAGGCATCCAGCTACAGAGACCTTACCAAAACAGACATTGAAGCTTGATGCAATCTTGTGACTCATTGGATCCTAGAATGGAAAACAGATGGTGATGAAGTACAAAGAATAACTTTGCAGCTATGGGACCAATACTCCTACAATGTCTCCTTGATGTGAAAAGAATTCTAATAGAAGAAGAAGAGGAGACCTAACTTTGCAGTTTTATTTCTATAGGACACAGGTGTAGCTGTGTGGCTAAGAAGATCAATTAGTAACCACATAGCCTTGGGTTCCTTCCACTGTCTAGCATCTTTGGTAAATGTTTTCAACTATTATAGCTTTTGGCCAACCAAAACTTTCTGAGAGAAATGG
The DNA here is from genome assembly GCF_006345805.1 of Octopus sinensis. Taxonomy (NCBI): domain Eukaryota; kingdom Metazoa; phylum Mollusca; class Cephalopoda; order Octopoda; family Octopodidae; genus Octopus; species Octopus sinensis. Next base: position 23,501,558 of record NC_043013.1, read on the forward strand.
GTAGCTGGAAATTGTGTGGAAGCCTATCATATGTGTGCATGCATACTTGTGTGTGTGTGTGTGTGTGTGTGTCACCCCCCCATCTTACTGTCTGTTTGCCTATTCATCCATCCATACTGCTTAGAAGGAATGGTATCCTGTTTGTGTCCCATAACTGTGGAACACATGACAATTGCTAAATTGAGTAAAAGAATAAAATGGCAATATTAAAGAGCCACAGGTAAGCAAGTTGGATGTTTTATCTGAGAGATCAATAATTCTGAATATGTCACAAGCATTGAACTGTGTCCATGAACAATGCACACAGTTCTCGACTAATCAGGCACCAAGCTGTTAACAGGTCACTAAAATGACCTACTTCCAACTCACTGCTGGAAGTAGGTGATTTTAGTAGTAAAGACATTGTTGCTGCTGCTGCTGTTGTTGTTGTTTCATTCCAGATCAATTCTGATCCACCCTGTCTTTATGGCTGTTCTTGGAGGACATCCAATATCTCCACTCCCCTTTTCCAAGATGCTAAGGTGTGATTGAAAGGGAATTTAGTTGCTATTTTTAACAAGTTGAATGACAAAGTAGAGAAGGCTTTTTTGTAGGCTCAAGGTTGTTGTTGTTTAACCCCAGGTTGGCCTTGAATGAGTAAATCTATGGACCATCAATATTTTTTTTTCCTTTTACTTTTCTAAACAACATCATACAACATGCCCATTCTCTTTTCAAACAATAAGGTGTGATTTTAAGGATATTTAGCTGCTATTGCTAACATCTTGAGTGACCTTATGGAGGCTCTCACATTTGGCTCATAATAACATCATCATCATCATCGTTTAACGTCCGTTCTCCATGCTAGTATGGGTTGGACAGTTCGACCGGGGATCTGGGAAGCCAGAAGGCTGCACCAGGCTCCGGTCTTATTTGGCAGCGTTTCTACAGCTGGATGCCCTTCCTAACGCCAACCACTCCGTGAGTGTAGTGGGTGCTTTTTACGTGCCACCTGCACTGGTGCCAGGCGAGGCTGGCATCAGCCACGGTCGGATTGGTGAATTTTACGTGCCACCGGCACGGAAGCCAGTCGAGGTGGCACTGGCTTCGGCCACGATTCGGATGGTGCTTTTTACGTGCCACCGACACGTTGGGTATTGAGCAGAATTATTCTTGTGAAACAACCACCTTTGACAGATTGACATCAAAGACAAGGCAAGTTTGGTTTGTCATTTCCATAATATTTCAGGAAATGAAATTTCTTAGAAAATGCATGAAATAATTAACTTTAGTCTACATAAATTTAACTTGCAAAATTTTCAGATTTTAACCTTTGACCAAGATCAAAGTGAAGTTTTGTGTGTTACAAGAAGACAAGAATCCTGATGAGTTGAACAAAACCTTTTGTTGAAACAAAGATTCTTTAGCTTCTCTTAAAGCTTAGCAGTGAAAGGACAATACCCACAATTCTTTTCAAAACCTCCAAGGCTGGTAGAACAAAGGGCAGCATTAATAGCCCTTCTCAGATCTTCCAAACTTAGAGAGAAATAAGAATGAAGGAATACTCAGAACAGAGACCTGGTCTCGGTGCTAGAAACTGCAGAATCCATTAAATGAATGCAAATATTAGAGGGACAGGTGTTAAATTTACCATTTCAAAACAGAAATTTGTTGAAATATGGAATCCTTGCCAAATCAGTTTTGCTAATACAGCCCATCACCAGTTTCCTTAGATCCTAGTTCTATTTGCACTTTATCCATAAGGCCTGGATTGAAGAGGTCAGATTTTAGTCATTTGGAGAGGAGAGAGTTAAGATTATCAAAATATTAGACATTTTACCATCTTTTGGCAAAATTCTACAATTAAACTGAATACATTTTGCAGTAAGAAGAAAATTAACATCTAAACTGAGAATTACAAAACTGAGAAGATGAATATTGCTGGTTCTTACCTGCTAAATGATGTTGTCTGTGAATGGTAAAGTTACTCCAATACTTCAGAGCTGATTGGTTTAACAAAGGCACCAATGAAGAGTAAGAACACCATGACTGGATACCATATTCTGATGCAAAGCGTGGTATTGGGATACTGGAATCCAGCCAGAGATTACTTATATAATCATAGAAGTGAACTGAAATAGGAGAAACAAAAAGACATTAGCATTAAATGTAACAAAGCAGTCAAGGGTTCACATCCAGTCAGTGACATGAAAGTGTTTTTATTTCTATGAAAAACTGATTTTTCATAACTTGATCCAATTTTATGTCCCTCTTTCCAGCAAGGTGGACTTGTCCATTGGAGAGTTAAATGTAGTGCGAATTACAGGAATTGAACTCCACATCTCTAGCTGATTATCCAGTACCTACCAAATCAGCCAAATATGGTCTCACTCGATGCATGAAATCAAATAAAAAAAAATAATTAGAAAGTTATTTACTGTCGCCATAATTTTGAGCAGCAGGATTGGGCGAAATCCCTCCGTCTGATTTCGTTTTGACCCCATTTGAAGGGCTTGATGTCACAAATGGACGGCTGTTATCTTCCTTCATGACGTTAGTACCAATTGTGTCTACATATAGCTTGATGTAGGCTTCCCGATATTTCTTGTAATGTTCTAAGCTGAGAGGGAACCTGAGGAAAGAGAAAGAAAAAGATACAATTACTAAAAGCAAGTGAAAAAAAAGGGTTGAGAGCTAACAAATCATCAACTTCCTCTACCTCCTCCTCCTCCTTCTCATCACCCTCACCAAACATTTTCCTAATATCCAAAATACATTATCTACAACTACTTAGGAAATGGTTGTTTTAAAAAACAAAACTCACCCTCCGGAAAGTAAAAAGAAAAATGTGGCCTTTGTAGATAAGATAATTGGACAACCTAATTATCCTGAGTTTAAATACACTGCAATTATTTCATGGTATATTCGGATAAGCCATTGCATTAGTTTATATTTGTTTAGGATTCCTGCATTAGTATGAAATTATTTCATGTATTTGTGGGAGTTTATTGTGCTATGAGTGTTGCTTCCATCATTAATTGCTTCTTTTGGGAAAGAATTCAGTTTAATACAGGTGTGCTGTTTACTTAGGTTTTTCTGTCAAGCTGTGTTTTATGTTGTGTGATGCAGTGTGTTGCAATTGTCCCCTGTATCTATATATTGTACAGAATTCTGTATAAAAAATAAATTACTGATGTGCCAACTATCTTTTATTTCATGGCTCTTAAAATCCCAATCAAGGACTGAAAAATGTGTTGCCTGTTTTTCTGTTCACAAGAATGCTATTTCTACAGACACATTGCTTACATTCATACCATGTAAGCAATATGGCTAAAACAATTTATAGAACTATTGTATAATAAATCAAATATAAATAATGGAAGCAATATTCCGTACAATAAACAACTAGAATAAATATCCAGATGACAGACAAATCATAAAAAATAAATACCAGACAGACAATGTATAAATCAACAATTGAAGCTGGGTTGATCTGGACTCCAGTGAGGAGACAATCTTCCAACAAATAGAACCAAGTGACAGGAGCAGAAGAGAGAGAAAGAAGGAGAACAAAAGACACAGGGAAAAGCATGATGCTGTGTTAGAGCGGTAGTGATGAGGAGGGTAATGTTGATGAAATTAACTTTACAGATGGTGGTAGTGGGGATGATATCAGTGGTGATTATTATTATGATTGTCTTTCAACCTTTCTAAGTTACATTATTTACATTTGACGGATATTTGTCCTCATCTTGTTTGTTGTTAACTCAACGTTTCGGCTGATATACCTTCCAGCCTTCATCAGGTGTCTTGGGGAAATTTCGAACCTGGGTTCTCATTCCTAAGGTATTTTTCGATGTTATTATTATTATTATTCAGGTCACTGCCTGGAATCGAACTCGGAATCTTGGGGTTAGTAGCCCACCTCTTAACCAACTCATCCCCCTCTCCCAAAATGGCTACCCTTGTAGCAAAATCTTTGAAACTGTTTTTATTATTAAAATGGTAGCTAGCTGGCTGAGTCTTTAGCATGACGAGTGAAATGCTTGGCAGTATTTTGTCTGCCATTATGTTCTGAGTTCAAATTCCGTCAAGGTCGACTTTGCCTTTCATCCTTCTGGGGCTGATGAAATAAGTACTAGATGGGTGCTGGGGGTCGATGTAATTGACTTGCACCCTTCCCTAAATTTCAGGCCTTGTGCCTGTCCTAGACAGGATTATTATTATTATTAGTGTGTGTGAAGAACAGCTTAAATATCAACAAACTGACCATCCGTTTACCAGAGCAATTTCATTTTCATTGTTTCCAGCCCAAATAACAATAGATGGGTGATGCATCAAACGACGAACCTACCAAGGAAATAAACAAAAAGTAATAAACAAAACAAAAAGGAAAAGTAAACAAAGAATGGGAAAAAATAAGAGCAGCAGGAACGGTGTTAATGCTATTTAGCATCATGTCAACCCTGAATGAGCAAAGTTTAAAGGCTCCATCTTTTTAGATCAACATGTTATTTTATATATATATATATATATATATATATATATATATATATATATATATATAGTTAATCCAAACAAGAAAACACAAAAAAACACAACAACGCGAGGACGTGGAACAAATATAGTATTATTGGACGCTCAGGAAAGAAGGGAAGAAGGAGGGTTTAACGCTTCGAGCGGAGCTCTTTGTTGGAAACATAGGAGAAGGAAAGATCGCGAGAAGGGAAGACAGAGGAAAAAAAAATTGCCAACGGTACACACGAGGTCACATGAGGGAGATAAATTGAAAATTAATTCAATTAATATTAATTTAAAACCAGAAGCCTAGCATATATAAAAAATCTGAAAAATCAGAAAAAATTTCCATACATGTGTATATTTAGGGATAAACCACAAGGTGATCTTCTAGCATATGGTTATCCACCTAGTGGTTTATCCCTAAATATACACATGTATTGAAATTATATATTTCAGGTGCAGGAGTAGCTGTGTGGTAAGTAGCTTGCCTACCAACCACATGGTTCCGGGTTCAGTCCCACTGCGTGGCACCTTGGGCAAGTGTCTTCTACTATAGCCTTGGGCCGATCAAAGCCTTGTGAGTGGATTTGGTAGATGGAAACTGAAAGAAATCCGTCGTATATATGTATATATAAATATATATATATATATGTGTGTGTGCCTGTATGTTTGTGTGTCTTTGTCTGTCCCCCTAGCATTGCTTGACAACCGATGCTGGTGTGTTTATGTCCCCGTCACTTAGCGGTTCGGCAAAAAGAGACCGATAGAATAAGTACTGGGCTTACAAAGAATAAGTCCTGGGGTCAAGTTGCTCGACTAAAGGCGGTGCTCCAGCATGGCCGCAGTCAAATGACTGAAACAAGTAAAAGAGTAAAAGAGTATATATATACAGGTAGAATAATTAGTGGGCTGTTATGTAGATGTGTGTATATATACATATATGTGTATGCATGTAGGTAAATGGATATGAATGTAAACAGATAGACATAAAGAGGGGTAGGTACAAGGGGAATATTAACAGATATACATACACAAATGAAGACCGAAACAGGTGACCATATACACACACACTTCACACAAGGACAAATATGGAGACACACATCCATACATACAGACACACTAAATAGTCACAAAAACCCATACACAGACAAACTCAGACATGCACACACAAGGAGACAGAGGTGCGCGTGCGCGCACACACACGCATACACAAAAACACACAAACTCACTAGCACACGAATATGCAGATTACATACAAACGTACACACATACATGCATACACACAGGCTTGCATACATACACATGTACATGTGTATGTGCACACAAGCAAACAAAAAAGAATGCAGCTTGAATAACGGACAGAGTCAGCAACTATTGAAAGGGTTGCAAGACGCAACAAAAATTTTAGAAAAAATAAGTAAATGAGTGGAAACTTTACTGGTGAGTGTGTTAAATTATAAGACACTAAAAGAGAATGACCCACCCCAGACAAAACAAAATGTTATTTAAAACTATCCAGTTTTTTTTTAGGGAGTACATTATCTAATGAGCCCTTCTTCTTTTCAAGATGGTAGTGTGGGATTTAAGGGAGATTTGGCTACTATTTCTAGCAGATCAAACAGCCTTGTAAAAGCTCCTTCCATAGTTGGTATTGTTTTGTTAGCCTTTGGTCAGTCCTATTGCCATAGAGAAGACCTATGGTCAAAGGCATTACAAATATGATCATCCTTTCATTTGGTTGCTATTTCTAGTAGACCAAACCACCACATAAAGGTTCTTCCTTTCTTTCTCTTTTTTTTTTTTTTTTGTTTCCTGACACTGATGTAGCTAGAGTAGGCAATGTTATGATTGGTGATGTTTAGAAGAAAAAGAAAAACAAAATTAGATAAAAAAAAAAAAATTTAAGAAGGAAGAAAAATGACAATATAAAAGAATTTAGAAACAGATGAAAAAGATACAAAAACTGCAGAAAAAAATAAATTAAAAGAAAATCTAAGAGACAAGTGATAGAACAGAAGGACAGAATAAAAGAAGTAGAGAATGGTAGAAAGAGAATAAAGAACAGAATGAAAGAAGAGAATGAAAAAAAAAAAGGAACTGAAAAGAAAACCAGAAATAAAAGGATAATGAAAAAAATGAAGTAAAACCCCAGGAGAAAAGAAGAGAAAGTACAGGAAAAATAAAAAAGGGAAATAAAAAAAAACTGTGTGTGCATTACCTGATAAACAACTTCATCTTTGACAGATGACAGAAATTGTGGAGTGTCTGGGTAGAGAGCTACAGCAAACATAAAGTCCTGCCATATCATCACACCAAATTCATCAGCAATCTGGTAGAATTCATCACTTTCGTAGACCTATTTCAGGGATTAGAAAGAGGGAAGTGAAACTCATATTGAATAGCAAACTGATTGGTTTTAAATGTAGAGCAAATGTTTTATTGCATGTTTGGTCAGTACACTTAATTCTACATTCCTTCAATTTACATTGGAACCTGAATGTTTTTTTGAAATAAGCTAGCATCTTGTTCAGAAGAAAATTCATAAATGCTTACATTGTTGTATCAGAAGTAAAAAACTAATAAAATTTTCTTGTCATCAAATATCGACTGAAGAAAACGATTTTGACAACTTTTGATATCCCTTGCATTGAAAATACCCAGGTATTTCGACCAACAGCAAACTACACCCACCCACTTTACACCATCCTTCTTTCTGTCATTTATGGCTTTCAAAACTGTCTGAGGGTGGTCATGAAGATCTTTTCATTTCACCCCAGAAAGCCATTAAAAAAAAAAAAAATCGATAATCTGACCCTTTATGCCCAACAGTTGAATGCGCGTGCACATTTGCAGACAGTCTGTCTGTCTCAGCG